>NC_058131.1:239583651-239627361 GCF_016433145.1 Gracilinanus agilis | reverse complement strand
CTTTCTTTCTTTCTTTCTTTCTTTCTTTCTTTCTTTCTTTCTTTCTTTCTTTCTTTCTTTCTTTCTTTCTTTCTTTCTTTCTTTCTCTTTCTTTCTTCCTTCCTTCCTTCCTTCCTTCCTTCCTTCCTTCCTTCCTTCCTTCCTTTCTTTCTTTCAGTGGGAAAACATCAGATCTAAAATTAGATAGCCTAGTCTTGACTCTGCCTCTGCTACTTACAATTTGTGTGGCTTTGGGCAATTTGCTTCCCCTTTCCAGTCCTCTGTTTTTATCATATTTAAAATGAGAGGGCTGAGGGGCAGCTAGGTAGCACAGTGGATAGAGTGACAGGCCTGGAGTCAGGAGGACTTGGGTTCAAATCTGGACTCAGACACTTCCTAGCTGTGTGGCCCTGGGCAAGTCACTTAACCCCCATTGCCTAGCCCTTGCTACTCTTCTGTCCTAGAATTTATACTGTCAGAAAGTAAGGGTTTTTTAAAAAATGAAAGGGCTAAGCTAGATGATCCCTGGAGTCCTGTCCATCTCTCTGTGCTCTATAATCTCAGCTATTATCCTATGAAACAAAGGGAGCTAGGATGGGTAAACCAGATGTTTACTTAAGATGAGTAATAATGAATCCGCCTCCGCTCAGGGATGTGGGCAATTGGGAGGAAAGTGGGGATGGGGTACTGAGAATCTTTTTGCCATTCCTCCTTATTTCCTATTGAGCTCTCTTTAGCTCCTGCCTTGGGAACCTGGGATTCTTTTTTTTTTTTTTTAAACCCTTGTACTTCGGTGTATTGTCTCATAGGTGGAAGATTGGTAAGGGTGGGCAATGGGGGTCAAGTGACTTGCCCAGGGTCACACAGCTGGGAAGTGGCTGAGGCCGGGTTTGAACCTAGGACCTCCCGTCTCTAGGCCTGACTCTCAATCCACTAAGCTACCCAGCTGCCCCCGGAACCTGGGATTCTTAATGGAGAAACATCTAGCCCCAACCAGACCTCCCAACCCAGATGCTACCAGACAATTCTTGCTCCTCCCACTGCCCTTTTTTGTTTTTTTCCTCAGGTTTTATTGATGTGTTTTATTTTTATGTTATAAATATTTACAGGTCACTGCCACTTTCTGAGAATGTACTTGTTACAGTCAAACAATTCAGTAAAACTAGTTATACAGTTACTTCATTTGTTAAAACAAAAACAAAAATGCCCTCAACTTTCCACATCACCGCTTCTCCCCACTCTCTTCTGGAAAAATAATCAGAAGGATACTACTCATTTTTAGAAAGGGCATGGCAATCAATTATCTCATATCTGCAATAATCATTCTAGTCACTTCCCAATCCAAAGCACTCCTCCCAGGTCACCACTCATCCTTAGTATTGTCTTCCCCATAAGCTAAGAACTTTCTTTTTGTATTTATCACAGTGATTGGCAGATAATAAATTTTTTTTATTTATTCACTGACTTATTCAATCACTTGTTTATGTATTCAGTGTCTTCTTTCCTCCTTTCCTCCCTTTCCTTCCTTCTTTCTTTCTTTTCTTCCTTTGCTCCTTTGTTCCTTTCCTCCCTCCCCTCTTCCTTCCTCCCTCCATCCATCCCTCACTTCCTTCCTCCCTTACTTCCTTTCTCCTTCCCTCTCTCTCCTAGGACCTCCCTCTCTAGGCCTGGCTCTCAATCTATCATCATATTTTTCAATCTTTCAAGCATTATATAAATGCTAACTATTGTCATCATCTTTGTGTCTGTAGTAAGAGAAGGAAAAGGAGAAAACCCACCCAAATGAGATACTGTTTCCAAATGAGATTTATTAAAGGATGTGTTTTACAATCCACCAAGGCCTCAGAATGGCTACAGATAAGAGGGTGGGATGGAATTAGAAGTCCCAAGATGACTCCAATCTTTCTCTGATTGTACAAGGGAAATCTCCCCTCTGGTGAGTATTATGAGTTCTCCTTCTTTTCCAGGGTTCTATGGTGGTATTTGTTGGGGATCGAAATGTATGTTCCTATGACTGCTGCTCCAGAACAAAGATTTGGGACCATTCAATACCAAAATTGATTGAGGAGGATACAAATCATAAGATACAAAAGTTCTCCCTTTTACTTAAAGTTTAAAAAAAAAAAAAAGGAATGCAGAGGATCTTAACTCTAATCCCAGATGGGCCATTTGTGCCCAAGTGAACTCTTATCTATGAAGTTATAATTAGTGAGACTTCCTTGGCTGGTATTAGGGGTTAAAGAGCAGCTAAGTGCCACGGAGGATAGAGCATTGGGCCTGGAGTTAGGAAGACTCATCTTCCTGAGTTCAAATTTGGCCTCAGACACTTCCTAGAGTCAGAAAGACAGCTTTGTGACCCTGAGCAAGTCACTTAACCCCTGTTGCCCAGTCCTCACTGTTCTTCTGACTTGGAAGCAATACACAGTATTGATTCTAAGATGGAAGGTAAGGACTTTTTTTCCTTAGGCAATGGGGTTTAAGTGACTTGCCCAGGGTTGAAGGTAAGGATTTAAGAAAAAAATAAACTGGAGAAGAAAATGATAAACCAGTCCAATGCCTTTGCCAGAAAAAACACATAAGAGGTTACAAAAGTCAGACATGATTAAAAAGACTAAACAACAACAAACCAAAGAAAGCAAGATGAAATTAAATCATGCACTTATATATACATGTATTTCTATACTCATATATATGTGTGCATGGCCAGTTATATGTATATATATGTATGTGCCTACACACAATTAACACGTGTTATAGTAACCCATTAGCATGAGTATGAGTCTTCCCAGGGAATTCTGCTTCAACCTTGGGAATCGCCCAACCTTGGCTTTGGGTTGTTTTTGCCAATGAGGAGCAAAGGCCCTAGGCCGGAGGGGCTTGTAGTTTTTCCCCTGATGATTACACATACGAATTCTAGTTCAGATTCTATGAGGGAGGGGGAATAAACTTCTAAGATGCAAAGGTCCTTACCTGGGGAGAAAGGCCTCCGTTACAAACATTGGTTGTCATCATCTATGTGCATAAATGTGTGTGGGTGCCCGGCTGTCTCCGCTAGCAAGCAATAATTCATTCGTGTTCACCAGAGGAAGGCCGGCAATTGTAATTATAAAATTCTAGTAAGTAAACATCTTTTCATATCTGCCATAAGTAGAGTTGTAGACACCAGAAATCAGACACCAGGAGATGAATCTCAGTGGTCATAGCTGAAAGACCCAGATATCATCAGTCCAACTGAGAGCCGTGGCCCACCCCCATCCCCACGCCACCCCATTGGGCCAGTATTTCATATTACTCTAAAGCTTAGGGGAAGGGTTGCCCCAAGAGTGATTTACCAAGTAGTTCCTATAATGGTAAGCTCTGTACTCGGGCTGAACAGAATACAGAGAGGAACAGAGGGTCTTTCAATCTCCAGATTTTATTGGTGATCTTAACCTTTTAACCTTTTACAATGCTAAAAATTTTAATTCCAACCTCCATACTAATTCCACTGTTCCAAATCCAATTCCACAGACTGAGATATGGAAGGTGCTCCCTGACTTCCTGGAGAGAGTCCTTGTTTCAGAGAATATTAGGCCCGGCACTTCAGAGTCCAGTGCTAAAGGGTCCGACGACTTCAACTCAAGGGCAAGAATCAGTCAAAGGAGAGAAAAATCAGATCAAGGCTTTTTCTAAACTATGTCTCCTCTACTTTACCCCGAGTCCTGATTGCCTCAGTTGCTAGCCTGTCTGCCCAGGGAAGAAAGATGGAGAGATGGGACACCCCAAGATCATCAATTCCAATATTAAGTGTACAGGAAAAAGGTATCGAGCCATACCTAGACCTGGGTAAGGAGAAATTAGTTATAGAAGATGTGTTTTTTCTTGCAGAGACCTAGGACCAACAAAGACTTGCAAATAGCTTTAGAGTACACAAAACCGAATTGACTACTCCAGTGTTCCAGGACTGGAAGACAGGAGGTTCTAGGTTCAAATCCAGCCTCAGATACTTCTCAGACATTTCTTTCTGCCCTTAGAATTGTGGAATTTAGAGCTGGAAGGAGTCATAGATTGTCTAGACCAATCCAATCATATCATAGAAGAGGCAATTGAAATCTAGTTGAGAAATGACATGCCCATAGTTACAGAACTGATGAATGAATGAATCTGGATTTCTGGGGACAATTTCAAGCATGAAAGCCCAGGCTCCTTGTCCCTGTCTCTTCATGCCTAATCCCCATCCTCATACCTTTGGGACCAGGAAAGCAGAGAGGTGTCCCAGGGATCCCTTCTGCTATATTTGGAGAAAGCTCCATGAATGCTGAAAAGAAGAAAAGTTCCCTGGGAAGCAGCAATGTTGTTTTTGTTGCTGTGGCTTAAAGTGTATGTATTCCAAGGAGATTAATTAATGATCTAGGTGAGGTGGTCCAGGGGTTAGGGTAAGGGGGACTAGAAGCATCTCAGGTGGGGGAGTCCTCTCCCAGGAAGGGGTGGCTACAGCCAGTGCCCAATTCTGTGGACAGCCCTGTGTGGGGAGGCTGTAGAAAACCTGTTCAGGGCAAGAAGCCAGGGGTGAAAGGAAGATTTCTACCTAGGAAGGCAGGAGCTGAACACTTAAGATGTGGTTTGTGGGGAGGCTCCATTTGTTAGCTATGGCAGGCTTCCTAGAACTGGAGAGAGATGCATTGGGTCAGCCCACCTATCAGCACAGGAGATGGGAGCTCCAAATTTGGATCGTATTAGGTTACTCTGAAAGCAGATAGAGTCGGTACCTTAAATGACACCTGGACTGGGAGGAACGTGCTCTGTAGACTAACCCTCTGACTTGTCCTGGTCTTGCCTTTGTCAGCTCCAAAGAAGGCAGAATAGTGCCCACCTAAGCCAAACCCATGCTAGTCCCCAAACCAATGTGAAGATACTGGACACTGTCAGGCCACCATGAAGTGGGAATGTCTGCACAGCTCCAGTGACAGGTATGGAGACCGCCTAAGCTCAGCTCGCTTCTTTTTTCTTCCCTTTTCTCTCACTCTTCTTAACCTCAGAGCTGGAATCCTAAAGGGAGAGCCCTATCCTTCCCTTTCTTTCTCTGGGTCCCTGTTTCTCCTTCTCCTGCTCCTGATACCTCCAACCATCAAACCAGTCTTCCTGGGAAAGGGGACTGTCTGAGACAGAGCTTCAGTCTGAAAGTCCTAGACTTGGGAGGTTGGAGTACTAAGTGGTCTAAGATAAAATGAGGAAACAAAATGTACGGAGTCACTCAGCCATCACCTAGGCTTCTAGGGAGGTGCCCTGGCCATAGGCAGGAACAGGGATACAAGCCTAGTTCCCATAATCACGATTTCCCAGGGATCCAGAAAAGAGAGCTGCCTACATAAACCTAGATTCCTTCCACTCCATGCATGCTGAAACCAATCAGTGCCACAGTTCTGAGCAGTGTCCAGAGGGGTAGCAATGTTATTATCCCAATGACATTGGATGTGTGAGTCTGGAGGAGGCAAAAGCCCCAAATCAGGAAACCTTGGCTGGATCATAAGGGTTTAGAGAGGACAAAGACCCTGGAGAGTGAGGCTGGGAAGACCATAGGAGAGAAGGACAGACCAGCCTCAGAGAGAGAAAGAAGAGAGGCCAGAAGTATTAGAGAGTGAGGATGGGGAAGCATCTGGGACTGGGGAGGCCAAGGAGTGAAGGGCAGACAAGACTCAAGAAGAGTCATAGTTCTAAAAGCCTTTGGGCCCTGAGCTTGCTTAGAGTATAAAGAGGAATTCTAACTGAATTTGGAAGCTAAGGCAAGACTCCTGAGCCCAGTAAGGGATGCCCTCTGGGAAAGTTTCCCCCAATTTGTCTGGCCCTTCCTCTTTATCTTAATCAAAGCCAGGGTAACACCCCAAACTTAAAAGCCAGTTTAATAAGTCTCTTTGAGGGTAATAGACAGTGCCTTGAAGTACTGTGCGTGTATGTCTTCAGAAGGTATGGAATCTTTCTGATGTCAGCCTGCAAAGGTAATAGTACCTAGTTGTTACCATCACTCAATATCCTTTGCCCTCACACCCATGCCCAGATGTCCTTTCTTCTCATCCTCTGAACTAGGAGCTTTCCCTCTACATCCTACATGCATTGACTGATGGCTCAAGCAAAGTTGAGATCATCTGAGCCATTCTTAGAACAGTGTGTCATTTAGAGTCATCCTTCCCACGGTTCATTTCAAGGTGCTACTAAGTAAGGTCTGGGGTTGAGGAGTGAGGGAAACCTGGATAACCAGCTCTAAGCAGAGAAGATTATAAAATCACCTCACAGAAGATTTCTGAAGCCCCCTCATTTTACACATTAGGATCCTGAGGACCAAAGATGATAAGCAACTTTTCTATGATCATGCAAGTCAGGCAGTGAGGTGGCTCAGTGGATAGAAAGTCAGGTCTGGAGACAGGAGGTCCTAGGTTCAAATCCAGCCTCAGATACTTCTTAGCTGTGTGACCCTGGACAAGTCATGAAACCTCAATTGCCTATTGATTCTAAGACAGAAGGTAAGGATTTGAAAAAGATCATATAAGTCATGAGTGGCAAAACTGGTTTCAGACTTAGATCCTCTGACTCCAAAGCCAGACCACTCTTTAATAGTATAGGAATGGCAGCTAGCTGACTCAGTGAGACACCAATCTGAGTAAATAAGAAAAATAGGATATTCTATTACACACAAAGAGGGCATGGGAACGGGAGGGGATAAATACTATTTACTCAGATTTTTCTTGGTGTCCCCTACTGTTCCCCCCTCTTTCCCACCCCCCATGTCATCTTAGACCATTCAGTATCCTGTCCTCTCCCTATGAATTATTCTTCTGGTTGCTATAATAGTGAATATTATAATAGTGAATAGAGTTCACTACAGAGAATTATACATAGCATTTCTCCACCTAGTAATACAGATAATTAGATCTTCTTTAAGCCCTTAAAGAGCCAATTTAAAAAAAATTGAGCTTTCTTTCTTTTCTCTCTGTTTCTTATTTACCTTTTCATGTTTCTCTTGATTTTTGTGGTTGGGTATAAAACTTTCCATTTAGTCCTGGTCTCTTTTGTGCAAAAACTTGGAAATCTTCAATTTTGTTGAATGTCCATACTTTCCCCTGGAAGTATATAGTCAGTTTCAATGGGTAGTTGATCCGTGGCTGAAGGCCCAGCTCTCTTGCCTTTCTGAATATTGTATCCCAAGCCTTGCGGTCTTTTAGCGTGGAGGCTGCCAGATCCTGTGTGATCCTTATTGGTGCTCCTTGATATTTGAATTATCTCTTTCTGGCTTCTTGTAAGATTTTTTCTTTTACTTGGAAGCTCTAGAATTTGGCAATTATATTCCTGGGCGTTTTCTTATCTGGATCGAGTGTAGAGGGTGATCTATGGATCCTTTCAATGTCTATATTGCCCTCATGTTGTAGAACTTCAGAGCAATTTTGCTGAATAATTTCTTTAAGTATGGAGTCCAAGTTTCTATTAATTTCTGCCTTTTCTGGAAGACCAATGATTCTCAAATTGTCTCTTCTAGACCAGTTTTCTTGGTCTGTCACTTTGTCATTGAGAAGGAGAGGAAGAGAGCATTAAGAGGTAATAATCAAACCTTACTATCAGTGTAATCAACCGGGAGAGGGAAGAGAGACTTTATTATCCATTCAGATAAAAAACTTTATCTAACCCTACTGAGAAAGTCAGAAGGGATAAACCAAGGGGAGCAGGAGAGTGGGGAGGTCAAAAAAGGGAGGGGAGAAGAAGGGGGAGGGAATTCATTAGGCCTTAAAAATAAACAGAGGGGAATAATAAGGGAGGGGGTAGAAAGGGAAGTTAATCAAGGGAGGGGACAAGAGTTACTGGCTTAAAGCAAACCACTGGTTTAAAAGGAAATAGTTTAAGGAGAAGGGGTAGAACTAGGAGAGGATACCAAAATGTTGGCGAATACACAACTGATGATTATAACTCTGAATATGAATGGGATGAACTTGCTCATAAAACGGAAGCAAATAGCAGAGTGGATCAGAAACCAAAATCCTACCATATGTTGTCTACAAGAAACACATATGAGGCAGGTAGACACACACAAGTTTAAGGTTAAAGGCTTAAGTAAAATCTTTTGGGCGTCAAATGAGAAAAAGAAGGCAGGAGTGGCTATTATTATCTCTGACAAAGCCAAAGTAAAAACAGATATGATTAAAAAAGACAGGGAAGGTCATTACATCCTGATTAAAGGCAGTATAAACAATGAGGAAATAACACTGTTCACTATATATGCACCAAGTGGTATAGCATCCAAATTCCTAAAGGAGAAACTGGCAGAGCTCAAGAAGGAAATAGATAGTAAAACCATAATAGTGGGAGATCTAAATATTCCTCTTTAAAATCTAGATAAATCAAACCAAAAAATAAATAAGAAAGAGGTAAGAGAGGTGAATGAAGTCCTAGAAAAATTAGATTTAATTGATATGTGGAGAAAAATAAATAGGGACAAAAAGGAATACACCTTCTTCTCAGCTGCACATGGCACATTCACAAAGATTGACCATGTAATAGGACATAGAATCATGGCAAACAAATGCAAAAGAGCAGATATAATAAATGTAACCTTCTCAGATCATAATGCAATAAAAATAATAATTAGTAAGGGCACCTGGACAGGCAAATCAAAAACCAATTGGAAATTAAACAATATGATTCTCCAAAACCAATTTGTCAAAGAAGAAATCATAGAAACCATCAACAATTTCATTGAAGAGAATGACAATGATGAGACATCCTACCAAACTCTGTGGGATGCAGCCAAGGCAGTACTCAGGGGGAAATTTATATCCTTGAGTGCATATATTAACAAATTAAGGAGGGCAGAGATTAATGAATTGGGTATGCAACTCAAAAAATTAGAAAGCGAGCAAATTAAAAACCCCCAGATGAAAACTAAATTAGAAATACTAAAAATTAAGAGAGAAATTAATAAAATCGAAAGTAAAAGAACTATTGAATTAATAAATAAGACTAGAAGCTGGTATTTTGAAAAAACAGATAAAATAGACAAAGTACTGGTCAATCTAATAAGAAAAAGGAAAGAAGAAAACCAAATTGACAGTATTAAAAATGAAAAGGGAGACCTCACATCTAAGGAAGGGGAAATTAAGGCAATCATTAAGAACTATTTTGCCCAATTATATGGCAACAAATATAACAATTTAGGAGATATGGACAAATATTTACAAAAATATAAACTACCTAGATTAACAGCAGAAGAAATAGAATACCTAAATAATCCCATATCAGAAATAGAAATTAAACAAGCCATCAAAGAACTCCCTAAGAAAAATCACCAGGACCTGATGGATTCACAAGTGAATTCTATCAGACATTCAAAGAGCAACTAATCCCAATACTATACAAATTATTTGATATGATAAGCAAAGAAGGAGTCCTACCAAATTCCTTTTATGACACAAATATGGTACTGATCCCAAAGCCAGGTAGACCAAAAACAGAGAAAGAAAACTATAGACCAATCTCTCTAATGAACATAGATGCAAAAATCTTAAATAGAATATTAGCAAAGAGACTCCAGCAAGTAATTAAGAAGATCATCCACTATGAGCAGGAGGGATTTATACCAGGAATGCAAGGATGGTTGAACATTAGGAAAACCATCCACATAATTGACCATATCAACAGTCTAACAAACAAAAATCACATGATTATATCAATAGATGCTGAAAGAGCCTTTGACAAAATACAGCATCCATTCCTATTGAAAACATTGGAAAGTATAGGAATAGAAGGACCCTTCCTAAAAATAATAAACAGTATATACCTAAAACCATCAACAAGCATTATATGCAATGGGGATAAATTAGAAGCCTTCCCAGTAAGATCAGGAGTGAAACAAGGATGCCAATTATCACCTCTATTATTCAACATAGTACTAGAAACACTAGCAATAGCAGTTAGAGAAGAAAAAGAAATTGAAGGTATCAAAATAGGCAATGAGGAGACTAAGCTATCACTCTTTGCAGATGATAAGATGGTCTACTTAAAAAATCCTAGAGAATCAACTAAGAAGCTTGTAGAAATAATCAACAACTTTAGCAAAGTGGCAGGATACAAAATAAATACACATAAATCATCAGCATTTCTATATATTTCCAACACATCACAGCAGCAAGAGGTAGAAAGAGAAACATGATTTAAAATCACCCTAGACAATACAAAATACTTGGGAATCTATCTACCAAAACAAACACAGCTACTATACGAAAACAACTACAAAACACTTTCCAGACAAATAAAACTGGATCTCAACAATTGGAAAGCCATTAATTGTTCATGGGTAGGACGAGCTAACATAATAAAAATGACCATTCTACCCAAATTAATTTACCTATTTAGTGCCATACCTATCAAATTACCAAAAAACTTCTTTACTGAATTAGGGAAAACTATAACAAATTTCATTTGGAATAACAAAAGATCAAGAATATCAAGGGAAATAATGAAAAAAAATGTGAAGAAAGGGGGGCCTAGCAGTACCAGATATTAAACTATACTATAAAGCAGCAGTCACCAAAACAATATGGTACTGGCTAAGAGACAGAAGGGAGGATCAGTGGAATAGACTTGGGGTTAATGATGTAAGCAAGACAGTGTATGATAAACTCAAAGAGCCCAACTTTGGGGACATGAATCCACTATTTGACAAAAACTGCTGGGAAATCTGGAAAACAATATGAGAGAGATTAGGTTTAGATGAACATCTCACACCCTACACCAAGATAAATTCAGAATGGGTGAATGACTTGAATATAAAGAGGGAAACTATAAATAAGTTAAGTATACACAGAATAGTATACTTGTCAGATCTCTGGGAAAGGAAAGATTTTAAAACCAAGCAAGAGTTAGAGAAAATTACAAAATGTAAAATAAATGGTTTTGATTATATTAAACTAAAAAGCTTTTGTACAACCAAAATAATGCAGCCAAAATCAGAAGGGAAACAACAAATTGGGAAAAAAATCTTTATAACAAAAAACTCTGACAGGGGTCTAATTACTAAAATATACAAGGAGTTAAATCAATTGTATAAAAAATCAAGCCATTCCCCAATTGATAAATGGGCAAGAGACATGAATAGGCAATTCTCAGGTAAAGAAATCAAAAGTATCAATAAGCACATGAGAAAATGTTCTAAATCTCTAATAATTAGAGAAATGCAAATCAAAACAACTCTGAGGTATCACCTCACACCCAGCAGATTGGCTAAAATGAAAGAAGGGGAGAGTAATGAATGCTGGAGGGGATGTGGCAAAATTGGGACATTAATGCATTGCTGGTGGAGCTGTGAACTGATCCAGCCATTCTGGCTGGCAATTTGGAATCATGCTCAAAGAGCTATAAAAGAATGCCTGCCCTTTGATCCAGCCATACCATTGCTGGGTTTGTACCCCAAAGAGATCATAGATAAACAGACTTGTATGAAAATATTTATAGCTGCGCTTTTTGTAGTGGCAAAGAACTGGAAAATGAGGGTCTGCCCTTCAATTGGGGAATGGCTGAACAAATTGTGGTATATGCGGGTGATGGAATACTATTGTGCTCAAAGGAATAATAAATTGGAGGAGTTCCAGGCGAACTGGAGAGACCTCCGGGAACTGATGCAGAGTGAAAGGAACAGAGCCAGAAGAACATTGTACGCAGAGACTGATATACTGTGGTAAAATCGAATGTAATGGACTTCTGTACCAGCAGCAATACAATGACCCAGGACGATTCTGAGGGATTTATGGTAAAGATGCTACCCACATTCAGAGGAAGGACTGCAGGAAAGGTAACATATAAGAAAAACAACTGCTTGAACGCATGGGTTGGGATGGACATGATTGTGGATATAGACTCGAAACAACCACACCAATGCAACTAACAACAATATGGAAATAGACCCTGAACAAGGACACATGTTACAATCAGTGGAAATGTGCGTTGGCCATGGGTGTGGGGAGAGCGGGGGGTGAAGGGGAAAGTAGGGGTATGAAGCATGTAATCAGGTTAAAAATGAATATTAATAAATGTATTAAAAATAATTTAAAAAATGACAGGAGACAGGAATGCTATAAGGACTATGGAAAGACCAGCATATTGATACACATTAATGTTGGTGAAGTTGTGAAATAGTCCAACCATTCTGGAAAGTAATTTGGAATTATGCTAACAAATTGTCTTTAACCTACAGATTCCACTTCTAGGCAAAAACCCAAAGGAAGTAAAAGACAGAAAGAAAGATATGCTATGGAACAAGAATTTTGGGGGCCACTTTTTTTAGTAGCCAAGAATTAAAAACAAAACAGATGTACAATGATTGGGAAATGGCTAAACAAATTATGATATAAGAATATAATAGAAAATTATTGTACCAAAACAAATGATGAATACATAGAATATAGGAAAGCATGGGAAGACCTATAAAAAATGATTCAGAGTAAAGTAACCAGGAAAACTACACACACACACACACACTGACTATAACAGTAAATGAAAAGACAACAAGATGAATTGAAATTAAATAGAATCTAATGATAGTGATCTGGGTTGGCCCAGAAAAGGGGGTAAGAGAATGCATCTCTTGCCCTTCTTTCTTTGAAGGAAAGAAAGAAGGTGGCAAATATGGAACACTGAATATGTTGCTAGACTTATTTAGTTGATGTTCAGATTTGTTTTACTGTATAGTTTTGTCTTTGTTTTTTTCTTCCTTGTTGGAGATAGCCTTTTGGTGAGGCTGGGGAACTGTATTGAGGGATGAAGATAATGTAAAAACAAAAGCTATCAATAAAAATTAATTTTTAGGAAATAGAACTGAAACCACAGAGGGATGAAGCCTGAGTGGAAATAATATTAGGGTCTCTCCAGCTTGTAAGGATGGTGGATGGGACAAAAATAGCCAGAAGAAGGCTATTGGTGACAGTTGGTGACAGTTAAGACAAGAGGGAATTCTGGGTAATGTTCCAGAAGAGGAAGGAGGGAAAGGACTTCTGGCAGAGGAGTGAGAGAGGGAGGAGGAGAACATCTCAGCTCGAATCCAGTCCTGAGGGCTTCCTGAGGATCTTTCTTTGGACATTGAAACCCCAATTCCCTGATCAAAGGCATCCCATTGCTTATCACCCAGCAAGACTTCAGTCATCAAGTCAGCTAAGTGTTTGGACTCCATTTTGCGAGCAATCTCTTAGGCTTCTTCTCCCATTACCCAACCTTGCTGAGAGACCCTTTTCGGTTTGACTTGCAATTATAGAAAAAGATAGAAATAGAAACAGAAGGAGAATGGACAAGGGGGGAGACACTTAGGAGTGGAAACCCAAAAGGTTCCCACCTGAGTGATGGACCCCATAGAAATAGAGAAGAGGGCGCCCCCAAATCCCTCTGCCCTTCACCCCTTTCCCCAATCCCTATACTGATATTAATAAAAGCCATTCATTAGTCAGATAGCGTTCCAGAGTGCCTGAGAGACGAGGGGGAGGGGAATCACAGCTTGGTCTGGCTGCCTCCATCTTGGAGCCAGACCACCCACTGGGAAGTTGACTGACCTCAGGGGAGGCTTGCATGAACCCCACACTCATTCAGAATCAGAAGGTATTGGGGTGCCCAATACCTCATCTTATAGAGAAGCCTTGTCCCCAACTCCTGTGGGGTGGCACAACCATCCAGGTCACCCAGTTTTGGAGTGACACCCCCTCCATGTCTCGGCAGTGCATATTCAGTGGGAGGGGAGAGCTAGAAGAGAGCCTCACCTTAAAGACTTTCTCTCTCTCCCCTCTGTCATAACACTGGTGTCTAGCTCTGTTCATTCTTATAATTTTGGCAGAGCCAGCTTCGGTAAAGAACCGAAATTTAAAAAAAAATAATTCTGAGGAAAAAAAGCCTCTGTTTGAACCAGAAGGCAGCCATTTTCCTTCTGTCTATAGGATAGTAAGGGGGACAAACTTGGCAAGCAAAGAAAATGTAAAGAGACAGTACCATAAAAATTTTACATTCAAACTGGTACTTTGGATCCATCAATGGGGAAAATAATTTGTACAATGATGGGAATCCTTACATTGCTATACAACTTTTTGACTATGATTTATAATTTCTGGATCATAGTAATCCCAGGTTATGTAATGGGTATCATAGAAATATATGATTCCTGCCAATGGTTGAAACCAGAAATAGGTTGAGTCTTTGCTTCATACCAACCACAACTGCAGTCATCATCTCATTCCTCCACTTCTATTGGTTCTTAAAGAATTTAGTACAATTTAGTATCATGACTAGATATCAGTTTTGTGTTGTGTTTTGTGTTCTCTTTATGTACCATGCATACAAAATACTCACTCTTGTTTTCAATAACATAATGGAAGTTTTTGTTTAGGTTTTTTTGTACATTATATAGGCATTATTCAGGTTGTCTATATTCCTGGTCATTAGGATGGCTTAGCAGTGAGGAAAATTAATATTGGATTCTACTATTTATTCTGTGATTCTTTCCATTTCCTCAGATTCCACTTTTTGAAGATCAAGCAGTATCTGAAGGGTCACTTAGTTAGGTAATTATTCTTAGCCTTCAAGATATCTGTTCATCAAGTAGCTTGAGCAGGATCCATTGCTTTTGTTTACCCCATATAAACAGAAGTGAATTTGATCTAAGAACTTGCCCAGGGGATATCCTTGTTGTTGTTCAGTCATGCCCAACTCTTTGTAACTCCTTGTTTGGGATTTTCTTGGCCAAGATACTGGAGTTGTTTGCCATTTCTTTCTCCAGCTCATTTTTGCAAATGAGGAAACTGAGGCAAATAGGGTTAGGTAACTTTTCCAGGGTCATTCAGCTAGTAAATTTTTGAGAACAGATTTGAACTCAGGTCTTCCCGACTCCAGGCCCACTGTGCCATCTAGCTGCCCAGAGATGTTCTTGCTTTTTTTTCCTAACCTGGCTTTTTCCAAATGAGGAAGTCATTAGTGGGGAGGAGCTAAGACACCTTAGCTCACTGCCTCATTAAAATCTCCACCAAGGGGGCAGCTGGGTAGCTCAGTGGATTGAGAGCCAGGCCTAGAGACAGGAGGTCCTAGGTTCAAATCTGGTCTCAGACACTTCCCAGCTGTGTGACCCTGGGCAAGTCACTTGACCCCCATTGCCTACCCTTACCACTCTTCTGCCTAGAAGCCAATAACAAAGTATTGACTCCAAGATGGAAGGTAAGGGTTTAAAAAAAAAATCTCCACCAAGCAGGGTTACCTTATGTTTGCTAAGAGAAGTCCAAATGATGTATTGTAAGGCCAATAAGAAGGAGGACATAACTGAGTATAAAAGATGTGACCCTCATTCCCAGTCTTTTTGGTACAAATGGAGGCTAGTCAATTAGATCCCTTTTTTACCAGATTCAGTCTGCTCTTTGTTAAATTCTGGCCACTACTGATTGGTGACAATGGTGGGATTGAGGAAGAAAGGCTGGTCTTGTTTAAATTTCCCAGGGAGGGGGCATCCAGGTGGCTCATTGTGTTGAGAGTCAGGCCTAGAGATGGGAGGTCTTAGGTTCAAATCTGACCTCAAGACACTTCCCAGCTGTGTGACCCTGGACAAGGCACTTAACCCTCATTGCCTACCCTTACCACTCTTCTGCCTTGGAACCAATACACAGTATTAATTCCAAGATGGAAGGCAAGGGTTTAAAAAAATAAATAAATTGCCCAGGGAACTAGATTTGTACCCTAAAGAGATAATAAAAAAAGGTTGTACAAAAGTATTCATAGCCACACTCTTTTTGGTGGCAAAAAATGAGAAAACAAGGTGGAGTTCTTCAATGGAGAATGACTGAACAAATTGTGGTATATAATAGTGATGGAATACTATTGTGCTATAAGAAATGATGAACTGCTTGATTTCTATATGAACTGGAAAGACCTCCATGAACTGATGTAGAGTGAAATGAGCAGAACCAGAAGAACATTATACACAGAAATTGAAACATTGTGGAATGATCAAATGTAATCAACTTTGCTACTAATAGCAATGCAATGATCTAGATCAGTGATGGGCAAACTACGGCCCTTGGGCCAGATTCAGCCCCCTGAAATGTTCTATCCAGCTGTGGGACATTATTCCTAATCTGATGAATACAATGAGCAGGATACTACAATGAAACTTCGAAAGAGTTGCCTTAGAAACAGACTGAGCATTTCCTTTCCTTTGGCCCCCTCTTTATTTTTTTATTTTTTTATTTTATTTTAATTTTTATTTTTTTAAACCCTTAACTTCTGTGTATTGGCTTCTAGGCAGAAGAGTGATAAGGTAGGCAATGGAGGTCAAGTGACTTGCCCAGGGTCACACAGCTGGGAAGTGTCTGAGGCCAGATTTGAACATAGAACCTCTCATCTCTAGGCCTGACTCTCAATCCACTGAGCTACCCAGCTGCCCTGGCCCCCTCTTTAAAAAATTTGCCCATCATTGATCTAGGACAGTGATTCCCAAAGTGGGCGCTACTGCCCCCTGGTGGGTGCTGCAGCGATCCAGAGAGGCAGTGATGGCCACACTTTTTTTGTATTACGTTCTATTCTGAGTTCAATAAATAGTTTCATAATTTCCAGGGGGCGCTAAGTAATATTTTTTCTGTAAAGGGGGCGGTAGGCCAAAAAAGTCTGGGAACCACTGAGGACATCCTTGAGGGACTTATGAGAAAGAATGCTATCCACACTGAGAGAAAGAACTATGGGAATAAAGCAAGGGGGGAAAAGCATATGATTTATCACTTGTTTATATGGGTATATGATTTGGAATTTTGGTTTTAAAAGATTACTTCATTACAAAAATGAATAACATGGAAATAGGTATCAAGTGATAATACACGTTTTACCCAGTGAAATTGCTTGTCAACTCTGGAAATGGGGAGGAAGAGGGATGGAAGAAAAAATGAATCATGTAACCATGGAAAAATATTTTAAAATAAAAAAAACCAAACAAAAATAAAATAAATTACCAGGGAAATTCTCTTTGTAAGTGCTTTCGATGAGATATCACCTGGAAGGGGGCTTCACCTAGAAGACTATGGGCAGAGATCTGGTTCTCTCTTAAATTAAAAAAATTCCCCAGTCCTGATTCTGAGCTCAAAATTAGTACCTTTGTTAGGGAAAACTACAGGTTTTTTTGTCTGTCTTTGTGTGTGTTTGGGGTGCTTTTGTATTAAGTGTAATGAGCTACCCAAAAAATCCCTTCAGGTACTTTTTTGGGGATCTTCTTTTGGTTTCCCATGGAGAAACTTAAATCCACCCATGGGAAGACCTGAGATTTTATTCTGAATCTTGAAGAATTAGGGCCTTATTTCAAAACCTTGAAGAATTTTCTTTTTCCAAGGAGAACAAATGGATTATTTTAGGGGTAAGGGTTTTTTGTTTTTGTTTTTGTTTTTTGTTTTATAAAGAAAGCCCTTGGCTTATATCAGAGGATTAGGAAAAAGAGTAATATTTTCTTAGGAGCTTCTTGTCTTTGTGTGTCTATGTGTGTCTCCATTTGTCTATAGTATAGTATTTAGATATCAGCCCTATTTGTTAGTTTGTGTTTTTGTGTGACTTTTAAATATACTTTTCTGCAGAGAGCCTAAAAAGGTAGTTTTAAAATAGTTCAACAAGGTAGCAAGGGAGAAACTCTCTAGTGAGAGGTAAGGAAGAAAACTCTTGCCAGTAGATTAATGAGATCCCCCCCCCCCATTCACAGAAACTGATGACATCATAAATTAATTCAAAACTACTGGCTAAAGTGTTAATTCTCTACTGTAGATTTCAATATTATGGTCTGTATATTTTTGTAAATACTGAAATATTCTAGCGACTTTTGCATTAACATTCTTTGGAATTTGTTTTAAGATGGAGTGTATGTCCACCTTGATGAATGTAAAGCGAACCATTTTTCCCCCTTTTCCCATCATGGTCTGATTAGTTTGGAGTATGGTATTGGCAGCATGTTTGTCTTTATTCTAACTGAAGTTTCCTCAGTGGAGAGAGAGAGGGAGAGAGAGAGAGAGAGAGAGAGAGAGAGAGAGAGAGAGAGAGAGNGGGTTTTTTTTTTGGAAGGACACCCAGGAGAGCGGGATGGAGCCCCGAGCAGGCTCCATCCCCGACTCAAAATTTGTTTGGATCCACAAAGAGAATTTTTTTTTCATTCTGTTTGTCTGTCCTTTGTATTGTCCTTTTTCTGTTATTTGTTGATTGGTCAAAGTTGGGCCAGAGTCACTCAACCCCCCTGGACTTGGTCCTAAGTCATTATTCAGATTTCAAAACCTGTGCATTAGGCTTTTCAGTAAAAAAGAGGAAGTTGCAGACCTTTTGTAATTTGGAATGGCCTGCCTTTGGGGTTGGATGGCCCCGTGGTGGGACATGGCAACGGTCTGTTATTTCAGTAGTTCGGAGTAGAATTTTACTCCGGGGAAAGGAGGGACACCCAGACCAAATGCCATACATTTTAACCTGGCAGGATTTAGTCCTGAATCCTCCACCCTGGCTTTTTAAGGTTGTGGAAGGGTCTAATCCCAGCAAGGAAACGGTTACACCCTCCCAGGTTCTGGTTATCCAGCCCCAAAAAACCCAGCTCCAGCTCAGAGGTCCCCTAATTCATCAGTACTGGCTGGGTCTGTTTCTTTGTTAATTCAGAGGGAAAACTGCAACCATTCCCTTCCCCCATCTCCCAGACCTGGTGGCAGATTTTAACATCTGAATGGGAGGGGATCTGTAAGTTCAAAGCTCTTTCCTTAAGAAATGCAGCCAGCCTAAGAACAGCTCACTTTCAACCCCCACTAGAAACAAAGAGCAATTTATTTAGGTGCTGCAAGAAGCATTTGTTACATCACAGCCAAAGAAAAGAGACAGGTAAGATCAATTGGAGTGTAAAGCACAGGGAAAGTTAGGGGGCAAGGAAGTCAGCTCAGCCAAACAGATGGCTGATCGCTGTACCTGAGTACCCTCAGTGAAAGGGACAGTGTGCTTTCTCACTGCAAATGTTTCTTTTTAAGCATGGATCCTAAAGAACTGATTTTTCCTCTTTCTTCCTTTGGATGGGCCCCCAAGGGAGTGAAAAAGAGAAAAATTTAGAGCAAAAAAGGGGGAGCCCTTTCTCCACAATTGAAAGCATTTTCACTTAAGATTTGATTTTAAGGATTGAGGATTGCTAATGATGTTGATATGGTACAATGTAATTTTACTTATTGTGGTAACTATCAGTCAAATGTGAAATATTACCCAGATTTTATTGAAAGAAAAAAACAAAACAAAACAAAAAAACTTATGGTTAGAAGTTTGTTAAGCTTTGGTTTCAGTGAATTGAGAATTGTCTAAATGTGGTTAATAGCCAGTCTGACACAAAGAGGGAATGTTTATTCTATGAGGCCAGAAATTGTGCTGGCTACTTTGTAAATGTGAAAGTCACTCAGAAAAAGCTATAATGGTGAACTTATTCTAGAATTTAAATTTGGGATTTTTCAAAATGAGATATCTTTTAATATATGTGCTGTCAGAACTAACAACAAATAATCGTATGACACACAAGAAGTTAGATTTAATAATATAGGTACTAAAATTTGGAAAAGGTGGAATTTCTAAACAGTGTTATATTTGATTAGGGTTGTATGAACTGTTTTTAAAAAGTGTACAATGTATAAGAGGGAACTTGTGATTTAGAGATTTAACATGTATTTGGACTCGAATTGCTAGAAAGTAATGATGAATGAATACAGAATATGTATGCAATTTGGGCTATAAAGAGAAGTAAGTTTTCCACCTGAAGACGTTAAGGTTGTATGATATGCAAACTGTATGAAAGTAACAAGAGAAAATTTGACCAACCTAAGGAGCTAATAGGATTTAATGCAATTAAATATAGTACCTTTCCTCCTTTTGCAATGATGGTGATAAAGGAGGAGAAGCCTGAAGAAATAAGAGTAATTGCTAAAGAAATAATAGGCGTAAATCAGAATAATATTGATGAAATTTAATATGCTTTGAGGTACAGGAAGCTAAACTGGAGGTTCTATTCTGTTTTGAACAGAGGTCTGAAAGGAATAGGAGTAAATAGCTTTGAAATTCAGTTGTTACATACTGAAAGGTTACTAAAGGACTTAAAGTTGTTTGGTAATTGTGGAGTTCAAACTGAACTTTGTTAAAAATAATTTATTATGAAGGTTTGGTACATGCTAAATTTTAAATTTTAAAGTGATCTCACTTGGTGAAGGGAAAAATACTTTTAATTGTTCCACTTTGATACTTGGGAACTCATATAGCAACACAGTACATAAGTGGGATTTTAAAGAATTTAAAGCTAAACATATTTTAATTATATACTTCAGAGGGTTTAAGGAGATGTTCAAGCAAGTAAAAAATTTATAGAGAAGTCCTGGATATCTTGTACAATGAGTTATTTTTGTTTAGCAGTGTAATTGTTATAGAGATGCAAATGGTGAGCCCCTGAGTTGGGGAGGTGGGGAGGACTCCAGGCTTAGAAGTGTGAAAGATTTATTGCTAAGATGGGATCCGTGGCAAGTGGGATAGCATGGGCGGAGCGGCCCTGGGGGGTTATCCTCCACAGCACGGTCTGGCAGCACGAGTGAAGCAACTATCAGGGGTTGCCCCCAGGCCCCCTTTTCAAAAGTGCGGACATGACTCCTTGTGCTTGGGTGTTTGGTGAGTGGGGGGGTCTGTCTGGGATCCTTGGGATTTAGGTTATCACGCTGTGGCCAGAGGTGTATCTCTTTTGTTACAGGGGAAAGGGAGTTTCCCTGCCCACAGCCTGCCTGAGTTAAGGGGTGCAGGGTCCCTGCCATCTCTGCATAATGCCCATGTTAATCTCAAGAAGACTGTTTTCCTCCTTATTTATCTTTCCATCATAAGAGGTTAAACAAAATATAATAGGTTTGAGTGTTTGCATTGATCAAAAATGTCTTTTTTGGGGGGGTTTAAAATGATCATAAATGATTTTCATCTCAGTGTATGATAAGCAGCCTGCTTGTCAAAAGGCTTGCTTTAAGGTTGTAGTGCTTAAAAGGTTTTAATTGGGAATAGACCCTGTAATACTACATGCTTTATGATATTCCTTTAAATGTGACGTTTATGTAAATTCTTGCTAAAACATGTACTTTAAGTGTTGGTATGTTTATTTTTTTATGATGACAACAGAGAGTTAGAAAAAGTGAAGAGTTGTGTTGTGTTTGAAAGAAAAAAGAGAGAAAAGAAAGCCTTGACCTAACACCTTGAGTATGCAGATTTGAGATGGGTAAATGAAAGTTGTGGTAAGCAGAGGGTTTTTGAGGGAAAAGAAGGAGAGATGGAAAAGAACAGATAGGGAAGTGAAAAAGAATAGATAGATGTTCTACTCTTATAATTGGATCCTTGACCTAGGGATAATTTCTAAACTTAGTGTATTGGGAAAATCACGAATAATTCTGGAATTCTCTTGAAAGTTACACTGAAGAGATTCCTGTGTGGCTCCTCTTAGTTTTTTAGATGGCCCAGGTACAGGAGAAGATAACAGCCCTGATTTATATTTACTATGGAACTACTCAATCCAGCACTCCTGTTCCTTAATTCAGGTTTTGTGACTGGAGTGTGATATGTTAGTTATTGCCAGAATATGTAAGAATAACTGAGTTATCAGCCTGGTAGGGATGTGAAAGGCTTGTTTGAGGGTATGGAAATTGTTTCCAGACTGCTGTTTAGCAGAATTTCTCTGAGCTGTAATGGGAAAGACTTGTCTTTTAAGGAAGGAGAAGACTTCAGAGATCCAGTGGTGATATAGTACTAAAGACAGAGAATGTTCTGTGATGCTTAGGAGAGGCAATTCTAGGGCTCAACCTGGACTGGAGTTCTTCTGACCATCTAGGCTACTACTCCTTGAGTGACACAAGGATGGCATGAGCCAGTGACAGCTTTGGCCTGTACATGGAGCCCCTCACTATGCGTCCTTTGAGACGTGAGGGAATGTTTTTCCTACCTGCCTTCCCTTTTTGGAGCAAGTTCCCATAATCAGCACTTAATGCAAGTTGTGAATTAATGTTTCCATCTCCCCAAACAACCTATTAGGTTAATAATTGAAAATTATCAAATTGTTAGGGAACACACCTTGAGAAGTGAGTGAAGTTTAGTGATAGATGACTTGTAGCTTGCAGCCTTAATTTACCACAACTGAAGTGGGATTTTGAGCTTGGAAATATAACCCAAAACTTTCTGGATTTCCTCTAGAATCTGGGATAAAGAAATTTATCTGTAAAGTATTGTTATTCAAGTAGTTATAGATGCCATATTAATGTGGACTTTATGAAAGGATATTTTTTAGCAGAAACATCACATGCCAACTCTGCAAACAGCTTAGGGATCAAAAATTGCTAAATAGTTCAATTCCTGTCAGAAGAAGATTTCTGGGGATAAATTCTGTTGGCTAACTGTTAATGTTTAATATCAGTTTCTATTGTGCTAATTTTCTCTCTGTGTCTCTGGTGTTCTAGTTTTTTGCCCCAGTCCTAGGTTCTAAGATGCTCCCCCTTGTGACCTGTCTGTCAGTCTGGGGAAACGGTCTCTGGTCTCCAAGCCTTCAGGACCCTGGCAGTTGATGCAGAGGCGCCTGAAGACCCTGTGCCCTCAGCTCCTCCTCCTGTCCTCCCCTCTTAGAGTCTCTACGCCCCTTTTCAGCTTGAAGAAGCTACAGAAGATTGAAACCATCGGCCCTCTTCCCTTAGACTTTTGGAGGAGGGGAGGGGGACAGCATGAGACCTTGTGGGACGTTGTACCCCAGAGACAGCATAAAACATTGTATCCCCTTGGTGAAAAAGTTTTTTCAGGCAAACTAGAGGCTGGAAAATCCCTTTTGTTTCCACTATTCTTAACCAGCAGCTTTTTGTAAAGGAATGAATTAACACCGTTCAGCTTATGGCCCTGTGTCAGTATTACCAGATAACCCCCACCCTTAATACAATGTGTGTTGACACTAATCTTTAAGGGACCACCTGAGGATGATTCCTTACGATCAAAAGGAAAAGTAGGGAATGTTGGACTTATTCTTTGGCCCTGAGGAAGATTCCTCAGTAAGCAAAACGAAAAAGGGAGGAATGTTATAGCCAAAAAAAGCTTATAGAAATATTATAGCTTATAGCTTATAAGAATATTATAGCCAAAAAGCTAAACTTAGCAATTAAGCAGGGGATTTTTTGGATAACGTCATGCCCGACTCAAGCAGGGCAGTTATCTCTCTGACTCACAGTCCCAGGGACAACTCCTGGCTGGAAGCCCCAGGGCCCCTAGATGAAACAGCCTTGAAGATTCCTACACAGAACAGCCTTGAAGATTAAGAATCATATCCTGTGGCACCTGGAAGCATCCCTACTCCCTCTGTCTAGCTATTAGCTAACCCTAAGACAAAGGCACCTATATCCCAGAAACATATATATAGTCCTTATTCTGAATGCCCCCTTGGGACTCTCTTTGCTGAGTTTCCCCAGTGCGTACTGGCAATAAAGCTTTTTCCTGCTTTGATTGCAGTGTCTCGTGTGTTCCTCTGGAGGCCACCCATTTTGAACCCTAACAGGGAAAGAGATAGGAGTTGTGGTTTTGGGCTTAATCAGTCTCTTGCACAGCCCCAGGAAGTTTTCATCTAAACTGCCAGCACATTGTGGAACATTGCAAAACCACCCGAGGTCGTGACCAACCATATGGTCTAGATAAGGTTCATACTGGAAAACGTCCTTCTTCAATATATGGGAATTAGGAATGGGCAATGCATTTTCTATGCCCTTCTGAAAGAATGGAAGAGTTTTGAGGTGCTTTAATTTCCAAGAGAACACCTGAATTGTAACTAATGAAGCAATACTTTTAACAGAATTTAGTTGTTATAGAGAAATTAGTAAAAAAGGGTCACTTGAGTTGAAATAAACTATATAAATTAGGAAAGTAAAAGTTTTGGTATGTTATTGGTTTTGTTTAACAACAATATGTGCTAAAAATATAGAGGAAAAATTCAGTAAAATGAAGATAGTCTGGGTCATTACTGAAATATAGATGGAAAGCTAGGTGGCTCAGTGGATTAAGAGCCAGGCCTAGACACAGAAAGTCTCGAGGTTTTGGCCTCAGGGCACATCCAGCTCCAAAGATCAACTCTGCCCTGGCTTAATCTTATCCATAGGGCTGATAAGATTCTTACCTGGAAGTGATGTCCGGTTAGGAGAACATTTCCCCCTTACTATAGCTATGCCTCTATTTTTCCTTTTATAGGAAATTTCTATAAGCATAGCAGGTGGTCAGTAGATTAAATCTTTATTTCATAGGCTAATGCTAGAACGCATCTAAGTTGCTATTTAAAATAAGGGCATGTGAAATCTAAGCTTTGCAATCTGAAATTATAGTCCTTTCTATAGCCTAAATGACTGAAAAGATGCACTGGGGCCTCTCATCTGTCTACTGATAGTTATGTATTTATGTGTAAGATTAGGCCCTTAAAATCAACTCATATATAGAACATGCTCTAAAAAGCAAGCAAATTACCCAAAAGTCTGAAGAGGATTTGATAGCAGTGGTCTATGTGGCTTTAATGTCTATTTCCTTTGAACATGATTACTAATTGAACATGTTTTATTGTAGACAATTCATTTGATACAATCTGGAATTAGCTACTTAGTCTCTTCAGACACTCAATCATAAGCCCTTTCAGACACCCTATCCCAGCCCTTTGTTGCAATTAGAGTAAAATAAGCATCTCTTAAGTAAATTCATCTGGGGAGCCATTAAACTAAGGCATAGAAGGCATCTACTTACAAGTAGTGTGGTTATCTATGTGCTCATGGAGAGGAGAAGATCTTTAGCAATATCTCATCCTTCTAAGGGAGGGATCGAGTAACTCAGATGAATAACTAAATAAGTGAAAATCTAGAATGATTTTTTGAGAAAATATCAAAATCGGATGATTATATGTGTCAAATATAAATGTTTCTAATGGGATACAAAGGCCTTGATCATGTTCTAATAACAAGTTCTAAAAACCAGGTTCAGAATTTTATATTTGCCAAAACATATGAACATAACAATTTGCTAACTTAATCACAGGACAGTTATAGGTAAGAAACTAAAATTTCTTCCCTTTCTAAAATTTGAATCTGAGATGAACAATGAAATAGATGAACGCTGGAAGTTGAATGATGGTGGAGTTAATGTCAATTTAAGAAGCACTCTTTTTTTCCCTTAAACCCTTACTATCCATCTGAGAGTGGAAAGTAAGTATTATTCCAAGAAAGAAGAGTGGGAAGGGTCAGGCAATAGGGGTTAAATGACTTGTCCAGGGTGGCCCAACTAGGAAGAGTCTGGAGGCCAAATTTGAACCCAGGACCTCCTTTCTCCAGGCCTGGCTGTCTACTGAGTCACCCACCTCCCCCCAGCATTCTGTATTTTGATTGTGTCTTGATCAGCTTTTTTGTCTGTATTTGATTGATATAAAACTAAAAATTTGATCTGGAAAACTATTGCAACTAATGCTTGGGGACTAAAGAAGAGAAAGTACAGACCTCAAAGAGAACTTCAAGAGGAGTAGTGTGCTGTTTTTACAGAACTTCCCCATTTTTTTACATTTATTGAACTTCCCCAAAAGTATAGGGCTGATTTAGGGTTCTACTACCTACTAGCTTTAGGAACAATGGATGAATCATTTTTCTTCTCTGGTTTTCATTTTCCTCTTCTATAAAGTTAAGGAATTGAACAAAAGGATCTCTAAAGTCCTCTGCATTTCCCTCTCTCATATCCTGTGTTCTAAGGACCCTTGCCACTGTTTGTAAGTTCTGAGGTGACTGAGAAGAAGACTAAAAAAGGCAGGGAGTGCTCTTGTGTTTTGTCACACATCTCTCCCCACCACTCTCCTCATACACCCACATCCCATAATCCACAAAGAAAAAGCCAGCTCCTTAGCCATTCAAGAAAGAGAAAAAGGTCAGAGAGTGAGCCCATCTCCAGATCTTACCAGAACTTCCACACACTGTAATATGGAAGATGGCAGGATGGAATTCCTGCAAAATACAGGGTCAAGCCTCACCCAGAATTCCAGAGGACCCCCCCTTGGAGAACTTTAGGTGAGGGGACAGTTGAGAGGGAGTTAAACAGTGGTTTTCTGGGTGTTGAGGGGAACATATCTTTCTGCTTGCTGCTCCTGATTTGGGAGTTTGCCTGGGAGGCCATTGTGGCAAAAGCCATAGTGGTTTCTACTCAGGAGTTTGCCTGTCTTGAAGGATTAGACCTTTCCAGCATCAATATAATAATTGTTTAGTTATATAGACATTAGAAGTAATTACTATTAGCTTAGAGAGCAAGTTAGCTAAAGGTCTGCCACTCCCTCCTGGGGTGGGGGAGAAGGGACAGCTTCAACCTGACAGTTCAGGGCTTCCCAGTTCTTACCCAAATCCTGATTACCCGCTCTTGCCTTCCCCTTCCTGCTTTTATCTATATAAGCTTTATCTTTAATATCTGTGCCTGGGAATTATTTGAGGATACTCACTGCTGCCATTAAGCTTGATTCCTGTCAGTTGCCAGCCTAAGAAGTCAGATCCATCTTAGTCCTTAATATTAAGATATCTAGCTACAACTCAGTCCTCAATCAGACCTGTGGGGAATAAAAGTTAGAGAAAGGGAACATCATTAAAGATTAGCCTTTGCTGAATCTTGCTTGAAGTCACTCAGCCCTGTCCCCATCTTTAACTGAAACCGACTGCTTGGGGGAAGGGGTTTGAGAGCAAGGAGTACCTAACCCCCTCCCTACTCACTCAAGCCTGTCAGTGTGGGAGGAGAGTGTCTAGCAGACATCTGGCCCAGGCCAAACCATCAGCTTCCCAATGTTTCTGTTCCCAAATACGTCTTATGTAGAATTGAGAGTATGGTTCATCCTTTTGGCATTTGCAGAAGCAAGACTGACACCATATAAGCCAGAGAAGTGGAGAAGGGGGAGAGGAGTTGGCATTTCCCACCCCCTACCCTCAAACTTTGTTGATGTATTCATTCAAAGTAAGAAGCAGGTAACAGAGGTAACAAGGTATTAATATGTGAAAGGAATACAAAGGTATAATTATACCTGGTTATCCTTTGACAGAGTATAACTAAGTGGTCTGATTGCATTAGAAGAGGAATTTGGCAGTGGCCAACTAAAGACTGGCCAGGCCCCAGAAGGTTTTTTTTTGTTTGTTTTTTTTGTTTTATTTCATTTTTTTACATGTTGATACAATTTTTAATTGTTGTTCAACATTTTGCAATCCATCTTGTCTCCTTCCCTCCCACACTTCCTGCCTTCCCAAGATGGCAAATAATATGATATAGGTTGTATGTGTGTTATCATACAATACATATTTCCATGTTCATCATGCTGTGAAAGAAGACACATATTGCTTACTTGAGAATGTTATATTGATTTCTGGGACAAGATGGATACCAACTTTGAGTAACATGACTGGCAGTTGAACACCTCAGAATGTACCCACGTGCTGTGAGCCAAGGCAAAAAGTCCGTTGGAGCCAGCCCTATAAATACCCATGAGGCCCAGCACCTGGGGCTCATTCTGGAGTAGATCTTAGGAGGTGGGAGGTCTGGAGGGAGGGTAGGCATTACCTGCAACTGTACCTGCTAACCAACCTGTCATACTGAGAGCTAGAGAGCAATCACCATCATTGACAACAGAGTTGAGAAGAAATAGTGGCACTGTCATCAATAGCCTTCCCTAATCTTTGGCTTGGCTCCAGCCAGGTCAGGCCAGGGTTAGTGTGAGGGTGAAGAGTCTCCAGCCTCTGCTTGAGCTAGCTTAATTCCAATAGTCTGATCAATAGTTTAGAGCATTAGCAAATAAGGTTCCCAAATCCTCCATCCTTTTCCCTTGTTCCTAACCCCATTGATTAGAACCAAATACAGTGTTTTGTCATCAAATACCTTTCCTGAGTGGTCATTATATCTAGACCCTTGGGAGAGGAAGATCCTTACGTAGTCGGATTTCACCATTGTTCAAATAGCTCATCAATAGCCTTATCAATATCCATTCTAACCCCAGACTGAGGAACTAGAGAGGATAGCTATACCTATAACCTCTCAGTGGTTCCCTGTCTGGGCAACTGTTATAAGAAATAGCTGACAGGCTCAACGAAGCAAGCCTATCAGGAAAGGAGAGGCATAGCTTTACCAGAAGCACTTACACCGAGGCCAGGGGTGAGAGAGTGCTCTCTCTCACACCAAAATCCTATCCACCTTTCAAAGCCTCTAGCTTATAGCCCCTATTATTATTATTACCATCAATCAATCTCCTTTATTTTTTATAACAAGAAAAAACTAATAGAGGAAATAAAGTGAAGAATGGCTGCTTCCATCTGCATTCAGACTCCATCTGTTCCTTCTATGGCAGTAGAGAGCCTTTTTCATCATGAGTCCCTTGGAGTTGTCCCAGATCCTTGTGTCATTGATAATAGGTAAATCATTCACAGTTGGTCATCATACAATATTGCTGTTACTATGTGCAAAATTCTCCTGGTTCTGCTTGCTTCACTTTGTGTCATTTAATATCAATCCAGAATTTTTGTGATTGTCTTGTTGGTCATTACTTATGACAACAATAATATTCCATTAAAATCATATACAGTGGTTCCCAAACTTTTTTGGCCTACTGCCCCCTTTCCAGAAAAAATATTACTTAGCACCCCCTGGAAATTAATTTTTAAAAATTTAATAGCAATTAATAGGAAAGATAAATGCACCTGTGGCCATCACCACCTCCCTGGATTGCTGCAGCACCCACCAGGGGGCGGTAGCACCCACTTTGGGAATCATTGATCATATACCACAACTTGATCAGCCATTCCCCAGAGGTTTATTAAAAAACAAAATCTGCCAAGCCCTAAAGTCAGTTGCAGATAATGGCGCAATTTGAGATAGGGTATGACTGTATGAAATAGCCCTAGAAGATTCCAGAACCTTTACCAGAGGAGGTTAGTGGGGATAATTGATCTTATCTCTTCTTCACTCCAAAAGCCAGAATTTTTTTTTTTTTTGGATCTGCTCATCCAGTAGGAGACACTGTATCCAGTAAGAAGCAGAGACAGATAGCTCTCCAGAGTATATACCTCCTTTTCCCATGGACACTGTATATATTTGTGGGGGCAGGGGGTGAAGGCAGGGAGTGCACCCCAAGTGTGTGGGTGAGGGATGTTTTACAGCCACTGTTCTACTTGTGCCAGTGTGTGTTTGGAATTCAGGGAGGTGCCATTTAAAAGTATCTTACAAACTTCCTGTGGATACGTGGGGACTTTGAGACTACATTCCCCATGATCCAATGGGTTTCTGGTTCCTGACGTGATTAGGTCAGAGAATGGGAACCAACGTTGAGCTCGACTTAAATTTCGGAGGGCAGCCTTGAGACGGCCTCTCTTTGCTACCTGAGTGGGCTCTCTAGTGTGTGAGAGGAGGAAGATGGGTGGAGATAAAGACAGGCGGCATTTTTAAGGATAGTCAGGCGCGGTCATATATATTTTACTAACATGGCCATGGCAATTAAAATATTAATTTCTTTTATAATATCAGCCTTTATAATTTTTAATCATTACACCAGCTTAGTCAGTGCTTTTGTTCTGAGTTGATTTGGTCTACTAGCTGATTATTAATAGTAAGCTCACTGGTGAGGATTTGCTAAACCTTAGTTTGGGGAGTATAGAGCCACAGAGGACTCCTTCAAAATGTAGGAGAGTAGTCCCCTCCTTAGGGAGCCAACCTTCAAATCTCCACTAAGTTGAGCTAGACATGGGGCAGGCAGGGAATGACTGGGCATGGT
Source organism: Gracilinanus agilis (assembly GCF_016433145.1). Taxonomy (NCBI): domain Eukaryota; kingdom Metazoa; phylum Chordata; class Mammalia; order Didelphimorphia; family Didelphidae; genus Gracilinanus; species Gracilinanus agilis. The sequence goes on along the minus strand of NC_058131.1, from coordinate 239,597,576 downwards.
TTTATATATATATATATATGTATGTATATATATATAATAGGACAAATATTTGTAATATCTGCCTAATAAAGTGGTTATGAGGAAAGTGTTTTGTAAACCTTAAAGTCTTGATAAAAAATGGGATGCTCTTGTTAGGTTACTGGCTGCGGCTGCTGAGAATTCTCTTAGACTAATCTGTCTGGACTCCTGTGAGAGTGTCAGGAGGTCTCAGATTGAGTAGATGGAGAGAAAGGAACTGGGATCAAACAAATGCTTTCAGAGAAGGATATAGGGGAAGGAGAGACACCACTGTTGGGCTGGATTGGTGCCCTGCTCTAGATCATCCCTTTCTAGCGAAGCCTTCCCATCAACTCAGTGACTTAGGGAGGCTTTTGTTGCTATTTAAAAACAAGCAAATCAAAAAACCTCCGAAGAACAACATATACATAATTTTTATTTATGTATATATAAAATTTAAAATATTTTATATTATTATATATTAATATGATAATGTATTATATGATAATAGTGTATAATAAATAATCTATATGTGTATGTGATTATTCCATCACAATTCCCTTAATTATTACCAAGGTCCAAGCCAGGGAAAAGCTGCTCTGCCTTCCCTTCCCACCCAACCTCAACTAGATTCACCTTTGTAAGTAGTTTTGTAGGATTTGCAAGAAGCCATGTCTGGGGGCAGGGCTGCCAGTTGTACACTTGGAATCTTGGGAGATGCCTGATGCCATGCCAGGGCATGAGACCAATTGTCAGTTGGGCTGTGCCCCAGTGATTCCCAAAGTGGGCGACACCGCCCCCTAGTGGGTGCTGCAGTGATCCAGGGGAAGCGGTGATGGTCACAGGTGCATTTATCTTTCCTATTAATTGCTATTAAAATTTTTAAAAACTAATTTCCAGGGGGTGCTAAGTAATATTTTTTCTGGAAAGGGGGCGGTAGGCCAAAAAAGTTTGGGAACCACTGCTGTACCCCTATATAAGGGAGAGAGAAACTGAACCCAGAGTCTCAATCTTGAGCCGGGGATCCAGGGGGGTGGGGACAAACCTTTCTCTCCTCAATTTATTAATCAAGCTAAGAATCAACCACCATACCTGAAAGTTACAGGATTATTACTGAGCTTTAAAGTCAATTAACACCATTCTACAAATTACTATAGAAGATTTATCCATCCAATTGTCTTCAATCAAGCTGCAATATAATCCGTGTATAGGCAGGCAGTGTCCACCAAAACAGGCCAAGCAGGCCAGTGGGCCTGGCTGGCTCAGGCCAGCCTTCAACATTCTGAAGCTGTTAGATTATTATATACTTTGAGCTAAGATTAGATTTCATTTAGGGATTCCTAAAACCCTCTTCCCTTCCCTCAGTTTCCCTTCTTATTTGATTACATCAAGTAAAATCTTTGATATAAAACTCAAACCAGCTACTGAACTTTTGTTGGTTGGCCTGGCAACAAGGCAGCTTCAAAGGGGTTCTGGGGGAACTTGAAGGGACAGTGTGGGATCCAGCTTTACTCTCTGAAGCTGTGAATAGTTTCCATCAACAATTTTAGAAGTCAGAAGCATTATTGACCGTCATTAATACGCTAATAACACTGATATAGTTATCAACAGTTAACCATTGATTGATACCAGGAGGCTAGTCTTCCTGAGGAACCATACCGTGATTGGCTGAGGGGATTCCAAAGGAAGTTTAGTTGTGCCATCTGACTTCCTATTGACACCAAAGTAGGCTTAAAGCTCCTCTAACATCTGGGGCTTTTTGCTTTACTCCTCCAAGCAAATGCATCATTTCTACTGATTCCCTCATCACAACACCTTTTATCTTCATGCTAACTAGAAAGCGATAGCGGTTTGTCTGTGTGTGTCTGAGGTTGGAGAGGGAGGGGTTGAGAAGACACTGTAATTTGCTCTAATTGACCTCCCTAGAGATGGTTCTAGACCCCACAACCCACTTAAAATAGCCCCACCTCCAAACTTTTGCTCTCCCAAATTCTTGGCCAGTTTATATGCATCCCTTCCTCTAAAACCTGTCTCCAAACTCACCGCTTCCTGAAAGCCTTCCTTGATTATCAAAAGAACACATCGCTTTAGAGCTGGGGGCCCGGGGGAAGGGGGCACCTTAGAGATTACTATGTGTTCGTTTTACAAGAAAGGAAGCTGAGTGTCCTAGAGAGGGAGGGTTTTACCGAAGCTTAAAACAGGTTGGTGGCAAATTTGAGACTAGAATTCAGGTCTCTAGATGTCTAGGCTGGCCACCCACCACTCACCACTCAGACCACTCTCTGTGCCCTCCCCTAACTAAAAGACTGGCAGGAGCAATCCATATTCAGACAATACAATATTCCTTCCAAGCTACTTGGAGTTTTTTTTGGTTAACAAATTATGCCTTCTGTGAATCAAGCAAAAAACCTTTCAGAAGTGATAGAATATGAGAGGTTCTGGGTTCAAACTTCCTAGCTGGGTGACTCTGGGCATGTCACAACCCCTATTGCCTAGCCCAGTGATGGACAAACTATTCCCCTCAGGCCAGATCCAGGCCTTAGTTTGCCCATCACTGCCTTAAGCAATTCCCTAGTCACTACACCTCCACATCCATATGTAGTGATTAGGGAATTGCTTAAGGCAGTGATGGGCAAACTAAGGCCTGGATCTGGCCTGAGGGGAATAGTTTACCCATCACTGGCCTAGCCCTTACCTCTCTTCTGCTTTGGAACCAACACACAGCATTGAATCTAAGATGGAAAGTAAGGGTTCAAATTTTTTTTAAAAGAAGTGAAGGATAGAATGAGAAATAATTGCTTCCCCTCTGTGATCCTCTATGACTAAGGAAGATGCCAGAGATTGAATCTTTGGAAACGGCTCTGACTCAGCCAATTGGAGTTGAGTCAATCCCTGGATAATTGCTTCCTTTTCAACTCTTTTAGGTAAAAGTCTATAACTATTGAAGCCAATCATGCTAGAAGACTCTGGTTGATACGTAGATCCTAATCAGTCATCAACTTTGTATTATGTGTGTATAATGTACCAGTTATTTTGCTAGGCTAAGAAACAAAGGTAGAAGGAAATAATCACTGACATCAAAGAAAGAACTTGCATTTTATTGAATGGAAGATAATTGTGTCCTCCTTCATAGGGAGTGTTTTATTTTACACTAAAGATTATGGGGTAATGGTGACAACAACAAGGGTTCAATCAGTCTCTACTGGGACAAGCATTGGGAAGTTCTATACCAAGTGGGTCTCTAAGGAGAAAAGTTGCAACCAGGCTTTTACCAAGAGAAAAAGAAGACAGGGCCCTCCACCATCCAGGACTTCTTGGTCATTGGTCTGACCAATGGGAGATGCTCTTCCACAAATAGCTTCACTTCTCAGTGGCCAGAGAGAGAATGGGTGTTGCCATCTTGGAATCCAGATATATGCTCTCAGAAGGAATCAACCTAAGGAGAAAAAACCAGATCAGGAACTCATAATTCTAGACTGCCCTTCCCTCTCCCTCAAAGCCAAGCTCTAATTCTCTGGATTTTTAGCCTGTCTACATAGGAGAGAATGGAGGACCAGATTGTTCTGAGAGCAAGAATCCTAACAGTTAAAAATATAGGGGAAAAGGTATTAATTGTACTTAGATCTGGGTAAGGAGTATTTATTTATTTATTTGTTTGTTTTTTAAGACCTTAACTTCTGTGTATTGGCTCTTGGGGGGAAGAGTGGTAATGGTGGGCAATGGGGGTCAAGTGACTTGCCCAGGGTCACACAATCGGGAAGTGTTTGAGGCCGGACCCGAACCCAGGACCTTCCATCTCAAGGCCTGTCTCTCAATCCACTGAGCTACCTAGCTGCCCCCGTAAGAAGTATTTAATTATAAAAGAAGTCCCTTCTTGCAGAGACTATGGATCAGTAGACCCTGAAAATAGTGATGGATCTCATAAAACTCTAATTGGAAAAATCACTTTTCCCTTTCAATTTTTCAAGCAAGGCCAATGGATGATTCAGCTGGAGATTCAGACCCAGCTCTTCCAAATTTCTTCTCCAAATTAAGTGCTCTTTCCACCACACCACATTGCCTCCTGGACACAATGAAATCATCAGGGAGGGGAAAATGTCTAACAGAGGTCGAATGTGCCCACAATTCCTGAAATGATGACGGATTGGCTTGGGACAAAGGCCTTGGTGTAGGGTCAATAAAGTAGGGACCAGGAAAAAGAACTCCTTGTCAATAGGATAAGGGGCAGGGAGATCTGCATAGAGGCTTCTGCTTGGGGGAGAGGGAATAAGAAGGGAGGATGAAGGATATGGGACAGAGAGAAAAGCTGAATGTGGAGAGTTTGGAGGGTGTGCTGAGGTTACATGGATACCATACTTTCTGGGGTCATGCAGACTCTCCCATACCCTCCCTTTCAGCACTTCAAGGGGCCCTCACACTGTCTATCTCCTTCACAGGTCCTTGAGGGGTTTGAGCATGTAGCACTGGCTTTGATGAAATTGGAGAGGAAAGGCTGGTCAAGTGAAAAAAAGGCTTCCCCAGAGCTAGACACATGCTTGTACACATTTAACACTATGCTCTCTAGTGGGGGGTAGGAGGGGAGAGGGGGAAGCAGGTCAAAAGGCTTTTAAGTATAATCTGCATTTTTACCATTTTCTCCATCATTTCCCAACAAAACAATAATTCAAGCCCTGGTTTATAGCATTTGCTGATTTCTGAGACTCAATGGATAGAGCCAGGGGCCTGGAATCTGGAAGGCCTGAGTTCAAATCGAGTCTCAGATACACATTAACTATGTGACTCTAGGCAAGTCAATTAACCTCTATTTGCCTTAATCCACTAGAGAAGGAAAAGGCGAACCACTCCAGTATCTTTGGCTCAAGAAGAGGTAGACGTGACTGAACAACTAAACAACAGCAATGGGTTGTACCGAAAATTTAACAATCCATTCTTTCGAGCTGGCTCTAATACTACCTTTTCCTCGAGAGCATCCCGCTCTGAGTCCCCAGCTCCCTACCTGCGGGGGGAGAATCCCTGGTCTCTCTCCTTCCCAAGGGGACTCGGGGACCAAAATATCTTTCCTAAAGGTACAAGGTCAGGCCATGTTACCCCATCTCTCTCTCTCAGTAAATCCCAAAGAATCTCTATTGCCTCCAGGATCATTTGTTTGATCTGTTTGAACATTTAAATCAGGGGTCGGCAACCTTTTTGGCCGTGAGAGCCATAAACGCCACATTTTTTAAAATGTAATTTCGTGAGAGCCATACAGTGCTCACAGTGTGGGCTCCTGCAACAGCGCCTGAAAAAAAATTGACTTTATGGCTCCTGCAGAAAGAGCCATATCTGGCCTTCAAAAGAGCCCTGATTTAAATGTTTTCTACAACCTGGCCCTTTCCTACATTTTTAGTCTTATTCTTTACTCCCTTCCTTCTGTTCTTGGATCTCATTATATATAAGCCTACTCGATGTTGTGTACAACACAAATGTCCCATCTCCAGGCCTTTGCACCAGAATGTACCTTCTCCTCACCCTCACCTTTTGGAATCCATGCTTTCCAATAAGACTCAGCTCCAGAGTCATCTTCTACATGAAACCTTGCCTGACCACCCTAGCTGCTGGGGCACTCCTTCCCCAAACCACCATGTATTTATTTTGGACAGACTCCGTCCATACTTTTAGGTGTCATTATTATCTCCCCCATTGGAATATGAGCTTCTTAAAGTCAGGTACACTTCCACCTTGGCCTCTGACACAGAGTAGACTCAATAGTAACTCATTGATTGACTGGTTGCTTGACTATGACTCATGCCCTTGAGTCTGGTCTGTCTTTCCCTCCTCAGTGTCCCCAGTCCCAGATATTTCCCCAGCCTTACCCTCTAGTACCTCTAATCTCTCTTCTCTCTAACCCTAAGGCTGATCTGCCCTCTTTGCCACTTCATCTCCTCAGTCCCAGAGGCACCCCTTGTCTTCTCCTCTCTTCTCCCCCTTTGCCCCAGTTAGTCTGTCTTTCCTTCCTCTGGTCTCCACTGCCTTAGCCTCTGGAATCTCTAGTCCTATTTCTTCCCTGCTCATCCCTGCCTGACCAGGATACCCTCATTTCAGTCCTTTGTCTCCTCAGGGCTCACACCCCTGGAGCCACAGTGATAATGGCATTGCTGTCTTTCTGAACACTGCCCAGCTATGTGGGTGGCACTCCTTAGCTTCAGTATAAAGACAGTGGAGGATGGGTAGGAGAAGCAGGCAGATCCCTGTCCTGTTGCATTCTGGAGAAGGAGGCTGAAGGAGTGAGGACATAGATGAAGCTGGGAGCCTGGATTCCTAAGGCAGATGAAAGTAGTCTCACACAAGGCTATAGAATTACCACCGTGACTCTGGGAAAGGTGCTTCCCCATTGTTTTTCTTTTGTTGAAATAGGGTTGGGCTAGATGTTCTCCCAGCTCCAGCCCAGCTCTAAATCCTATAATCTTCAGGGTAGAGAGAAAGGACCAGGAAGGGAGAGGCTCTAGTGGAGGAGGCACTGAGCCCAGCCCGACCTTGAACAAGGAGGATAGGCCAGTCCTCCCAGGAAGCAACATTAGGTAGAACAGGAGACAACAGATGGACAATGAGGTATTAACACTGTGAGAAAGCGTGAGACAAAGGCAAAGAGAGAGAGACAGAGACAAAGAAAGAGTCAGAAATAGAGAAAGAGAAAGAAAGAGAGGAAGGAAGGAAGGAAGCAAGGAAGCAAGGAAGCAAGAAAGGAAGGAAAAGAAACTAGCTCTATCTTTGCTGCAGTCAGTAAGGGCAGGACATGGGCAAATCAGCAGAAGACTCCTTCCCTAATAGCCTAGACATAGCTTGGTCACCTTGGGTAAGTTGCCAAGGCACTTCCTTCTAAATACAAGCTCAACCTGATATGCCCCCTCCCATCCTGCTTGGTGGGTTGACCAGGGAAAATCTGGCTCTGAGCCCTGTGAATTAACCCTTAGACCTCCTATCTCCTGCCCTTCTGAGTGGGCTGAACCTACAGCGCTTCTCTCTGGTCTTGGGAGATTTGACATACTAATATCTGGAGCCTCAACACAATCTACATCTGGAGCACATCACCCCACTTCCTGCCCTGCTCCACTTCCCTGCTTCCTAGGAGGAAATCCCCAATCCTGCTTCTGACCTCCACAGTCTCTGGAACTCAAGCTCTTCTTCTTTGGGGCTGGCCTCTCCTTCCCGCTTTTCAATCTATATCCACAAAACTGTCCATTCACTCCCTGGGTACTATTGCAACGAGGATTCCATGAGAAGCCCGGGCTACACCATCCCTACCTGGGAGAGGCCTCCTTAGGCCCAAGTACTTCTAGCTTCCTTTTTCCCCAGCACCAAAACCTCCTTACCTTTATGGTTCTCTGTGTTCTTGGGGCCTACACACTTGAAACCACAGTGAAAATAACAGCATTTCTTCTTTCCGAGGCAATCATAATCAGTGGTGCAGTCTGGTGTATCTTCCCTAATACAGCGGACATTGTCTGCTGGGCACTCCCCTTCTTTCTTTTTATCTGGAAAAAGAGGACAGAAATTAGAATATGGGTCCTAGGCCTAAGCTCCCAACTACGCCCATGGAAAGAGGAGTCAGACTGTTAGGAGGGGAAAGGGAACATTTACATGGGGAGTTGTTGCCTAAAATCCAGATTCATTTATTTACTATCTCTGTGAATATGGCCAGCAACTTCTCCACTCTGGCCCTGTTTCCTCTGGGTAAAATGAGATTCCTTCCATCTCTAAATCATATGATCTTATGAGCCAAGGGAAGGTTCTGGGACTTAAGTTGGGGAGAGAGTATGGTTGGGAGGGGACACTCTGTGAGCAAGGGACAGCTTACCCAACCCTGAGCATGAAGAAGTCGTTATTTTAAAAGTACAGCAAGGAAAATCATGATTTCCAAAGAAAAGCAGCAAGAGGGAGAGATACAAAGAGGTATCATAGAAGAGAGAGAGAGAAAGGATGAGAAAGGGGTGATAAAATAGTTTTCATTCCCATAGAACTAAAAAGTTTATAAAGGACTTTCCCCACAACTACCCAATTAAGTAGATATTGAAAGTGTTATCCCATTTTGTAGATGAGAAAACTGAGACTCAAAAAAATTGAATAACTCACCTAAATAAATAGAGGAATCAGGACTTGAACTGGGGATTCTCAACTCGAAGAACAATAAATTCTCTACTTTCTGAGAAAGAGTCAGAAACAGAATGACAAGGGCAAAAAATGTCCCGGGGTCAGAGAAAGAGATATTGACCAAGGATACAGTAAGAGAATGAGACACAGAGATAGAATGATGGAAAGAGAATGGGCTAGAAAGTAAAAAAAAGAAACAGAAAGAGACGAATCTATATCAGATTATTTACTATCTCAGGGAGGGAGGGAGAGAGGGAAAGAATTTGGATTGCAAAATGTCTGAAAACAATTGTTAAAAAGTATTTCTATCACTTGACCCCCATTGCCTACCCCGTACCACTCTTCTGCCTTGGGACCAATATATAGTATTGATTCTAAGGCAGAAGGTCAAGGTTTAAAAAATATATTTCTACATGTAATTGAAAAAATGTATTAAAAAATAAGAAACAGAAAGTAATGGATGGAGAAGCAGAGAGTATGACTGAGATAAAGAGTAAGATAGAGTCAGAGTAACAGACGCAGACAGACACAGAATATGGCAGTGGCTTTGGAATCCTGGGCCCTTAGAACCTTCTCAAACACTATCTCTACTTAGGAAATGGGCCAGGGCTAAGAAGATTGTGACAGAAGTGAGGGACAGGAGAGATGTTGAAATTTTCTGTTTTCATCCACATTGCATGCAGAGGGCCAAAGCTTCCTACCCCAGGCAGCTACAAAAGGAATCCTTAATCTTCAATTCTGCAGACCAGTCCCAGCCCTGATCTCACCTATATTGTCAGCATTCGAAGTCCCAGAAGATGACAGAAGCACAAAGGCACAGAATGCCATGAAGAAGAGGCTCCCGGACTTCATGTTGAGGGCTGGGGCTACTGGAGTAGCTGATGCTAGGACCTGGCATTTATACCTAAATTAGTGGGTGCAGTTTCAGGAAAGTTGCCTCAGAAATTAAATTAGTTCTTTCGAGGTGGAGCTGAAGAGAGAAAACTTTGGCCTGAATTTAACTTTGCAGACTTCCGGAGATGCTGATAACCATTTTCCCTATCCCTAGAAGGGGAGGGATCCGCAGGAGGAAAAGAGGGAAGAACAAGGTCCCCAATCAAAATGAATGAGAAAAATTCACATTTCTAGAGTTTTATAGTTCAAAGCACTTTATTAGGTTCAAAGTCAAAGAATCTGGGTTTGAAATATGCGACCTTGATTAAACTTCCTTTCTCTGGACCTCAGTTTCCTAACCTGTAAAACTTTCAGCTCTAACATGATGATCCTACAGTATCCAAAGTAACTTGCCCCAGGTCACTTATGTAGTTCAGAGCAGAGACGACTCTAGAATCTCAGGGGAGTCTTGTCTCCCAGAGCAGTTTTTCTTCCTCTATTGTGATTTGAAATTTTGGCCCTGCTCTGATTGGAAATGAGCCCACCAGCATCTCAATATTAAGCCAGGAAAGGCACCTCTGCCTTCCCTTTTCTTCCCTTTATGGGTGTTCCGGAGCCAAAAGATTTGAGTTGACTCCTACACACTCCCCTGAAGAGAATTTCCATTGTGAAATGTTCAGCTTGAGCATTTACAGCTCAGAAACTGGCAATCATTATACATCAGGGTTTGATTTATGGTTTTGACTGTCTACTCTTAAGAAAGCATGAATAATGTATATTAAATTTAAAAGTAGTTTGCCTCTTTTTTTTTTTGAGAGGCTACTTGTTGGACATTTACCAGCACACCCTGATTTATTGCTCTATAAACATTGCATGTGTTGGGCAATTCAGAAGAAGTCTTAGGAAAAGAGTCATCACACAGACTATCAGCCTGATAATTGGACACTAATAATAATTACCATTTTATTTCTATTTACTTATATTGTGTTTGCAAAGTGCTCATTTAAGCCTCAAAGCATCCCTTCTTCCCTTCCTTCCTAGTCTAACCCATCTTCTCGCCGGTTTGCTTTCAACTAGATTTTAATTGGCTTCTATCTATTTTCGGGGGTATGTGAGTGACCTAACATGATTTTCCATGCCCACCTGGGCCAGTCAATCAGTTATTAAGTCCAGGATCTCATAATCTATGGAAGGCAGACACATCTCCAAGCCTTGTTATATCTTATCATTCTCTGTACCTCCCTTGCTCTAAAATCTGGCTCCAAGTTCACCTTCTTGCCACCTTCCCCAATTATCATAAAACATATAGCCTTAGAGCCAGAAGGAACCTTAGAAATGATCGTCTCTTCATTTTACAGGAAGAAGAAAGGTCTTGCCCAAGCTAAATAAAGCAGGTTAGTAGGAACGTTGAGTCTCTTTCCCCTACTGTCTGACAGCTCATCCATCCACCTTGCCACTTAAGACCTTCTTTTGAGACCTCCAATGGCATTTAAAGAAACTGCTTATTCATATCCTTTGATCATTTATCTCTTGAGGAATGACTTTTGTTCTTACATATCTGAATTAATTTCTGACTTTCAGACCTTTATCAGAGCTGTTTCTTACAAAGGTAACCATTTCAGAGCTTATATTGAGAGGGAATGAAAAAAGATGTGGGGAACTGCAGGAAGGAGCCGGCGTGCTACAACATAGAGGAACCCCCAGTCTCTGCAGACACTGGCATGGCGTAGGAATGCATCACTCTGCTGTCCTTCTCCACCCATTTGGAGCTTCCTTGATTAGTAATCCATGTCCTCTGTGAATCAGGAAGGCAGCCCTGGGTCAGCTGGCATTAACAAAGACCTGAAGTTTCTTTAGAGAGAACTAGGTGGAGTGCCTGGGATTTGCTGCGCCCACCAGCAAGAGTTGGGGCCTGGTTCCTTCTGGGGAGCCTTGTAATTAGGGAGCCAGGTCCCTCCCTCTCCCCATTGACTCTGCCCAGAGCTGCCCTTTCCCTGTGACTGCTCTGACCTAGGATTGTCCTCTCTGCTCCATTCTACTTCCCTATTGCACAACTGTTTTGGCCCCAGTAGAAAGGAGTCCTAATGACATCTCTGCTTCTTTGGAAGTTATTCGTTCACAATCGCCATCCGTACCCACACCCTTGCCCATCTCGCCTGTCTCCCTCCTAAGATTATTTTCTTGTATTTACTGGGGAGTTCTTCCCCCAAGATGACTGAGAGCTAGGATTAGAGCACAGAAATCCCTTCCACGTCGTGACTTTCCCCACAGCAGTATCAATATACTGTGGGTCGGCACAAGAAATTAAGTGAGAATTTGGGCCAGGAGGGGGGGTATTTTGTGGGTGCCACAGATGACAGATGAAGGCCAGCAGACAGCACTGCAAAATCTCGGAAACGCATACAATATATGTCTAGTATTGTATGATAACACATCTCATCTCTTAATCTATTTCTTGTAGCATAAACATCCCATAATAGTAAAAGAAAAGACTCAGACTTCTTCTCTGGTACAAATGGAGGGCTGAAAACTTGTACATGGAAAGTCCAGATGGCGGCGGTGCCAGGCTTCTAAGCCCCCTCGATGCAGAAGGAATGGCAGTATTTAGAGGTCCTTAAAGCTTGTCTACCTTGTCCTCAAACGACATCATTTTAGAGATGAGGAAGCTGAGACCTAGAAAGGTAAGTAACCTGCTCAGGGTCACAAAGGCAATATGCAACATAACTAGGTATCAAAACCAGGACTTCTGGCTACAGAACCAGTGTTCTCTCTCCATTCTACAACATGATCTCAAAGCTTCTTAGATTTAGAATCGTACAACCTCAGGACTAGAAAAGAGTTCAAAGGCCAATCTAGTCCAATCCCTACCTGGAACAGAAATATCCTCTGCAACATTTGACCTATGCTCATATAACTTCTGCTTAAATGCCTCTGGTGATGGAAAACTCACTACCTTTCTTTAAGGTAAACCTCTTACCTTCTATCTTAGAATAAATACTGGGTATTGGTTCCAAGGCAGAAGAGCAGTAAGGGCTAGGCAATGGGAAGTAAGTGACTTGACCAGGATCAAACAGAGAGGAAGTATATGAGGATAGATTTGAACCCAGGACCTCCCATCTCTAACCCTGACTCTCAATCCACTGAGCCACCCAGCTGCTCCTAATTTTCTACCTTTCAATAAACCTGCAAAAACTAACAGCATTTCTTTATAGCAATAACATCCATGAGACAATAATAGAAAGGCAAGTCTCATTCAAAATGACTACCAAGAGAGCAGCTGGGTAACTCAGTGGATTGAGAGTCAGGCCCAGAGACAGGAGATCCTGGGTTCAAATTTGGCCTCAGACACTCTCTAGCTGTGTGATCCTGGGCAAGTCACTTAACTCCCATTGCCTAGCCCTTAACACTCTTCTGCCTTGGAACCAATACACAGTATTGATTCCAAGATGGAAGGTAAGGGTTTAAAAAAAATGACTACCAAATGCCTAAAATAAGTCTCTGGGAATCAGTTTACCAATGTCCATTCTGTACACAGAGAGTTGCAATTACAAAATGCCCCTTAAAGAAATAAAGATAAGATAGGGAGAGGTCCTATGAATTGATTAATAGGGGAAATTCCTAGATGAAGAAACTTGTTCCAAAAATGTAGGTCAGTCCCTACTCTGCAAATTATCATTTTAGAAAGCTGCCTGGAACAATAAGAAATCAAATGACTTACCAGGAATCATATAGCTAGTATGTGTCAGAGGCAAGAACCGTGCCCAGGTCCTACTAGTTCTTAAGTCAACTCTCTATCCATTATACCACACTGCCTCTTCAAAGAAGCAAAGATCAGGGGCAGCTGGGTAGCTCCGATAGAGATAGAGAGCCAGGCCTAACATCAGGAGGACCTGGGTTCAAATCTAGCCTCAGACACTCCTAGCTGTGCGACCCTGGGCAAGTCACTTAACCCCCATTGCCTTATACTTGCCACTCTTGGGTCTTAGAGTTGATACTACAACAGAAGATAAGGGGTCAGAAAAATAAATATGCATAAAAAAGTTAAGTATGCCGTAGTTTTGGGGAGAAGGCAGGTGGGAAGACCAGGAAAGGCAACTTAAAGAAGATGGTGTCTCAACAAGATTTTTAAAAGGAATGAGGTGACTCTATTAGGCAAAGGTAAAGAGGAGAGAACATTCCAGACATGTGGGACAACTGGTAGAAAGGCATGCAGTGGAAAATGTGGCATTGTGGGGAATAGGGGGGGAAAAAAGGCTGATTGAAGAGTGAAAGAAAGAAGATTAAAGTAAGACAAAGCTAAAAAGACAGATTAGGACCAAGTTGTATAAGGTTTTAAAAGCTGAAGAGAATTTACATTTTATCCAAGAAGCAAATAGGAAACTACTGGAATTGATAAAAGGTTGGAGGGGGCAAAAGGGGAAGGTGATGGGGCAGCTCACATCTGCCCTTAACAAAAATGACTTGGGCCACAGCATGTAGGATGGACTGGAGTGGTGAGACCCTTGATGAGGGGAGGCCAGTTAGGAAACTTACAATAACACGGGCAAGATGGAAAGCCATGACTGTCTATGTGTGAAAAGAAGGCTTAAGGGAGAGAAAAAAGATAATTCAAAGCTAGATTGGCTAGATTGATTGAATATATGGGATGAGGGAGCATGAACAGTTGAGGAAAATACCAAAGTAACAAATCTGTGAGGCTGGAGGCAGCTAGATGACTCATCGGAAAGGGTGCCAGGCCTGGAATCAGGAGGACCTGGGTTCCAATCTGGCTTCAGACACTTCCTAGTTGTGTGGACCTGGGTAAGTTAATTAACCTCATTTGCCTAGCCCTTGCTACTCTTCTGTTTTAGGATTGATACTAAGACAGGAAGTAAGGAGAAAAGACAGGAAGGAAAGAAAGAAAGAAAGAAAGAAAGAAAGAAAGAAAG
>NC_058131.1:239561001-239583362 GCF_016433145.1 Gracilinanus agilis | reverse complement strand
AAGAAGGAAGGAAGGAAGGAAGGAAGAAAGGAAGGAAGAAAGGAAGGAAGGAAGGAAGGAAGGAAGGAAGGAAGGAAGGAAGGAAGGAAGGAAGGAAGAGAAAATGACTCTGGCTGAATTGAAGAGTGAAAGAAGGGAGATTAATGTTCAATGAGGCTGAAAAAATAGATCTGTCAGTTTGTGCAGAGATTTAAATGCTTAAGAGAAAAATTTAGATTTTATCCCAGAAGCAGATAAGAAGCCACTGAAGTTAATGGGGGTGTGGCAAAATATTGGGGAGTGAGGAAAAAGTCCAGTAGCAGGGAATTTTGTCACATTTTCTCATCTGCCCTTAAGGAAAATGACGTGGGCCACTGTATGGAAGATGAATTGGAATAGTGAGACACTGAAGAAGTGAGACCAATTAGGAAACTGTTAACAATAATACAGTCAAGAAATGATGACAGCCAGAACTAAGGCCAGAGAGGGACAGCTGGGTGGCTCAGTGGATTAAGAGACAGGCCCAAGAGATGGGAGGTCCTGGGTCCAAATTTGACCTCAGGCACTTCCCAGCTCTGTGACCCTGGGCAAGTCACTTTACCCCCATTATCTAGTCCAGGGGTTGGCAACATATGGCTCTCTAGCCATATCTGGCTCTTTTGAGGGCCAGATATGGCTCTTTCTGCAGGAGCCATAAAGTCAATTTTTTTTCAGGCGCTGTTACAGGAGTGCACTGTGAGCACTGTACGGCTCTCACGAAATTACATTTTAAAAAATGTGGCGTTTATGGCTCTCATGGCCAAAAAGGTTGCCGACCCCTGGTCTAGTCCTTTGCACTTTTCTGCCTTGTAACCAATACATGGTATTTATTCTAAGACAGAAGGAAAGGCTTGGTTTTTTTTTAAGCTTCTATTTATTTTAACCTTTTCATTTTATAGAAGAGAAAACTAAGGCTCAATGGGATGGTGACTTTCTCAAGATCATCCAGATAAGAAAGAGAATTTCCTATATTCGAACTTAGGACTTCTTACTCTAAATCTGGGACTCTTCTCACTATGTAGTATTGCTTTCCAACTTATACAGAGCAAGTAATCAACCTATTGCAATCATCAGCATAATCCTCATCAAAATCCATTCTCTTTATTGTTATCATCGCCCCTTGTCCTAGAGGGGAAAGACCCTAGAGGAATGTAAGAAGAAACCAATGAAAATATTAGATCATCAGGAGAAAAATGGTCCGAAGATTCCAACTGACCAGTCTCAGCTTTTGAGAGCCTCTGTCAAGTATGTGGGGGACTATGTCATAATGTAACCCCAATTCAGTCTAGAACAAAGTAGGGGAGGATGTGTAAGAGAAGGCTATATTTTTTTAAACCTTTACTTTCCATCTTAGAATCAGTATTGTATACTTGGCAAAAGATTGGTGAGGGCTAGGCAATGGGGGTTAACTGACTTGCCCAGAGTCACACAGCTAGGAAGTGTTTAAGGCAGATTTGAACGCAGGCTATCCCATCCCTAGGCCTGGCTCTCAATCCCCTGAGCCAAATCACTCCTCTCAAGGCTATGTATTTTTTTAAACCCTTAACTTCTGTGTATTGGCTCCTAGGTGGAAGAGTGGTAAGGGTGGGCAATGGGGATCAAGTGACTTGCCCAGGGTCACACAGCCAGGAAGTGTCTGAGGCCAGATTTGAACCCAGGACCTCCCATCTCTAGGCCTGACTCTCAATCCACTGAGCTACCCAGCTGTCCCCTCAAGGCTATATTTTTGAAGGCTGGAGAACTAGGCTACAAGCAAATGACAGCACAGTGAAGAGTTAGGAACTTCCCACCCAACACTATGTGTCCACAGCATATGCCAAACTTGTCTCATTGAACCAGACTTTTCCTTCTCAGCTGTTTGTGGATGACTAGAAGAAAGAGCAGATATAACTGATATATAAGCCAAGAAGTAAAGCAATAAGATCATAAGCCATTTTTCATGATGACTAACTATTTCACAAGAAAAGAAAGACCAACAAGGAACTAGTGTATGTGAACATTCCAATTTCATTCTGCTGAGTATGTCAGAGACACTGAACCCTGAACAAAAATACTCGTGAAGTGAGCAGATGGCACTCATAGTAATTCCTAGCAAGACAGATGATTCCATCAGGAATATCGATCAAGTTTTAGATCAGTCCTTGGACAAGACTGAAAAAATGTTTTACTCCCCAGGAATAATGTCATCTCCACTTTTAACCCAACAATAGATCTTGGAACAGAGCCTTCCCAACTCTTTCTCAACTCTGAGATTTCAGACTCCACCTGAAAGCAAGCTACCCAGTGGGTCTGGGATCATGAACTTGGAGGGTACCCTGATTCTGAGGATAGCTCCTGAGTAGAAGCCAAGTCAAGAAAGCACCAAGTTAGGTGATCGATCACCTTTCTAAATTTTATTTCTAAAAAATTCTAAAACTGATATTGTCTTGTTGAAATATCATCATCATGCATTTGGAGGTGAATAGAACCTTCCAACTCCATTAGCTATAGTAGGCATCATGGAATAATGCTATTTTTCCAAACTGCTTAAAAATTATGCCACATGGACTTTGCAGATTCTTTTTTTTTTTTCAAACTCTTACCTTCCATCTTAGAATCAATACTGTGTATTGGTTCTAAGACAGAAGAGCAGTTCGGTCTAGGCAATGGGAGTTAAGTGACTTGCCCAGTCACAGAGCTAGGAAGTGTCTGAGGCCAGATTTGAACCCAGGACCTCCCGTCTCTAGGCCTGACTCTCAATCCATTGAGCCACCCAACAGCCCCTGCAGATTCATTTTAGTACACGACACTGAGAGAAATCACTCCAAAGGACAATGCTGGAACTTCCCCAAAGCCACTAGAGAGCTATCCAGAATAGAGAGTATGAACACATACTAAAAACATAACCATGGATTTGCTAAGATTGGAAAACATTTAAAACTGAGGAGGGGAGAGTGTAAGGGGGAGCATAGGTTGGGATATTTGCTGATCAATTGATTTCCCCCCTAAGTTCAGTTGATGACATCACAGAAATTATAGGACAAATAAATAGGTCAATAAGATGTGAATTTAAGAGTGTAAAAATGCATCTATGCCTGGCTATCCCTTTACAAAGTGTGATAGTTTCCTTCATTGAATTGGAAGAGAAGCTGACTAAACAAAGAATGGTTGTTCCCTATTGATCCTTTGGATCCTATTGATTCCTTTATTCAGTGGAAAAGGAGCCCAACTCCTGACAATATACTTGGAAAATGCTTGGACCTGGAAGAAGGAAGGTAGAGAGAAGCTACATGAAAGTGAAAGAGCAGGGGCAGCTGGGTAGCTCAGTGGATTGAGAGCCAGGTCTAGAGACGGGAGGTCCTCGGTTCAAGTCTGGCCTCAGACAATCCCTAGCTATGTGACCCTGGGCAAGTCACTTAACTCCCATTGCTTAGCCATTACTGCTCTTCTGCCTTAGAACCAATACACATACTGATTCTGTGACAGAAGGTAAGGGTTCATGGTCAAATTCAGCTGCCATGTAGAACAAGAGACTGAACTTGGGGAACAAGAATGTGTAGGTCAAGTCAGCATCAGGTGTGATGATATAGATGTGCAAGAGCAAGGGCAGCTGGGTAGCTCAGTGGATTAAGATCTAGGTCTAGAGACAGGAGGTCCTGGGTTCAAATTTGGCCTCAGAAAGCCACTGAGTCCTATTCCATTCCTACCTCTATTGCAGTTCCCAAGGACGGAATTTTTTCTCTTTGATATCCTTCAGGGAAGCCTTAAGTCTTTTCTTCTGGACATGAGAAAATTCTATTTCTTAAAAGTTTGCCCAGCTTTCTTTGCTTTAACCATTTGGTCTCTGACAATTGTAATAAACAGTGTTAACCTCGGTCCTCTGTCAGTCTGGATATACTTAAAGAGAATGCAGTTATATTTATTTTGGTTGTTGTTCAGTCATATTTGACTCTTTGTGCCCCCATTTGGGGTTTTCTGGGCAAAGATACCGGAGTGGTTTGCCATTGGCTTCTCTGGCTCATCTTACAGGTGAGGAGCCAAAGCAAGCAGAGAGAAGGGATTTGCCCAGGGTCACACAATTAGTAAGTATCTGCGCCAGATTTGAACGCAGGGAGTTGTGTCTCCCTGACCCCAGGCCCAGCACTCCATCCACTGAGCTACCTAGCTGCCCAGGTGTACGTCTAGGGAAGTCAACTGAGGGGAATGTCCTAGAGAGGAGAGAGATAGAACTGGGGTGTTTCTCCCGAGCACTGACTCGGACTAGTGGCAAGTAGGGGGCAAGAGAGGAGGGAGAGGAAGACCAGGAGGAAGAAGAGGAGAAAGAGAGAGAAAGAACATAAATTCACTTGCTATAACTATTTCATTCTTAGAGAGAAAATATCTACATCAGGTAAGTTTCCCCTTGTAGCAACGAGCCAATAGGAAGAGGGCAAATAAGAAGTGAATTCACTCCACCATTCCACCCCATGCTAGAAGAGCATGAGAAGGCAGCGCTCTCCACCTTCCGAGAAAGAACTGTTGCCGTTGAATGAGTGTACTGATGGTTTTGTTGGCAGTGAGAGGGGAGTTGATGTCCCATAAGTGTGTTCTTATAACAATAGCCCATATGGAAGTGTGTTTTGCATGATAATACATGTAGGGCCCAGATAAAATTGCTGACCAGCTCTGAGTTGGGGGGGGGGGGCGGTGAGGGAGGAAGGAAGGAAGGGAGATGGTTTGGATCTTATAATTTTGGAAAATGTATGTTGAAAATTATTATTACATGTAATTGAGAAGTTAAAATATTTTTTTTAATTTAAAAAAGAAAATAAATAAAAATAAAGGAATTCAGTAGCAAATTAGAAACTGTATTTAGAAAGCTAAAGTTTCCTTTCTCATACTAGGAGTAAAGTTATTTGAGAAATTCAAAAAGAGCAGAAGCTCTTGTCCAGTCATATATAACTTTTTGTGGCCCCTTTTGGAATTTTCTTGGCAAAAATACTAGAGTGTGGGGGCAGTCGGGTGGCTCAGTGGATTGAGAGCCAGGCCCAGAGACAAGAGGTTCTGGGTTCAAATCTGGCCCCAGACACTTCCTAGCTGTGTGACCCTGGACAAGTCACTTAACCATTGTCTAGTCCTTACCACTCTTATGTCTTAGAACCAATACACAATATTGATTCTAAGATGGAAGGTAAGGGTTTAAAAAAAATTACTAGAGTGGCTTGCCATTTCCTTCTCTAGCTCATTTTACAGATGAGGAAACTGAGGCAAACTGGGTTAAATGGCATATCCAAAGTCACACAGCTAGTCAGATTTTAATTCAGGTCCTCCTGACCTCAGGATCACACTCTTTCCACTGTGCCACTTTAGCTTCCTTTTTGTGTTTGGAATTCAGGGAGGTGCCATTTAAAATTATCTTACAAACTTCCTGTGGACACGTGGGGACTTTGAGACTACATTCCCCGTGATCCAATGGGTTTCTGGTTTTTGGACGTGGGGACGTATAGGGCAGCTTAAATTCGGAGGGCGGCCTGGAGAAGGCCTCTTGGTTACCTGAGCAGGCTCCTGGGGGACAGAGAGAAGTAGGGAAGGTATGGAAGAAAATGGCGGAGGCGCCAGAGATTTCTTACAGGCGTGTGGTCAATTTATCTCTATCAGCAATGGCTTTTATTAAAATACTATTTTCCCTTTTAATATCTGCCTTTATCATTTTTAATCATAACACCTTAAAAAGAGCAAAAGCTGGGTGCAGCTGGGTGCTCAATGGATTAAGAACCAGGCCTAGAGACAGGAGGACCTGAGTTCAAACCTGGCCTCAGACACTTCCTAGCTGTGTGACTCTAGGCAAGTCACTTGACCCCCATTGCCTAGCCCTTACCTCTCTTCTGTCTTGGAACCAATACACAGTATTGAATCTAAGATGGGAAGGTAAGGGTTTAAAAAAGAAAAAAAGATCAAAAGCTATGTGGCATTAAAAGAAATTTGGTGGATTCACATGAGGAAACAATAATAAAAACTTCCATTGGAATCTTATGGAAAGGGCCTATACCAAATTCTCCTTACCACTAGTACTACATAAAATTCCAAGGCCTTCTTAACTTGGATTTCCAACTTTGTACTTCAAGAAGATATCAACTCTGCTGAACCCCATCACTCCTCTCACTGGAAAGCTCCTTTTGAATAAGGATTGTTCACTTTTTGTATATTCGTATCTTCAGACTGTCACAGATTAGGCACTCAATAAATAATGGTTGATTGATTGGCCAGTATAAAGCCTCGTATTGGTCAACAGGAGCTCCAGGGGTGAACCAGTAGGCCAAGAAGAACATTTAAGGTTAAGCCAATAGATTAACTAGTGAATAGAACAAAAGAAAATGATGAAATCACATGGATTGGGTCCACCATAAATTTGTCACATTAATTTTAATGAGGCCCTCCTGTCTATAAAAGTAATCTTTTTATATCTCTTAAATCAGTTTACTGCCCTATGCACCACAGTGGCTATCATAAGCCTTTTCATCTTCTGCCCTGCCCCACTCTCTCAGCTGAGATTCATATTTCACTAAAAAAAAAATTAAAGACAATCTCTGGACTTAACCCCCATTAGTCAGATGCCTTCTCCCTCCCCCTTTGCAGCCCTCCTCTTCCACTGGTGAATTCCTCATAGAGCCTCCATTTTGAGAAAGTGCCCAGACAAGTCATCCCTCATTCCCTGGAATTCTTCCCCATGCTCCTTCTTGATTCCCTCCTCCCACCCCCAGCTCTGCAGTTTCCTTTTATACATTGTCTTCACCTGTTTGAATTTAAGCTTCTCTACCCCAAAGAGATAATAAGGAAAAAGATTTGTACAAAAATATTTATAGTCATGTTCTTTGTAGTGGCAAAAAATTGGAAAATGAGGGGATGCCCTTCAATTGGGGGAATGGCTGAACAAACTGTGGTATCTGTTGGTGATGGAATACTATTGTGCTCAAAGGAATAATAAACTGGAGGAATCCCAAGTAAAAAATTTAAAAATTACTGTTTTGACCTATGCTGACCCAAATAAACCGTTTATGTTACAAATAGATGCTAGTTTGGAAGGGATTTTATATCGAGAAAGTGATTGTTCTTTTTTTTTTTAAGGCTTTAGCATCAGGTAATACAGCACTTCCTAGTAGTTAAACTTCATGTCCCATAGATAAGCTAGAATTTTTAGAGTTAAAAAGGCCATGAAAAGAGAAACATTTCAAAAAAGGAGCAATGCCAACCCACTAAGGTATATTTTGATTCATCCCCAAGTTAAGTCTGCTGGCCAGAAGTAGGTAACAATACTAGCAAATTATGGAATTAGAAGATACTACCAACCAAGAAAAATGAATATGAATGCTTATTTCCTATTTCATGAATCTCATAAACCTCTCATAACACTAACATTATGCTGATAGAAAAAGGGAAAGCTATTTGTGACCAGAGAGACAATTAATGATCAATACATACTATGAACTTGGAGCTCCCACCTAAAAGAAGAACCTCAGAATAGAGGAAAATATCACATTAAGCCAAAACTTCTTTATCTTCATCGTCACTATATGACTGGCAATAAGAAGAAATGAATGAGGATGGATCATGGGAAATAATATAACTCATATATTGAGGAGTTAACCCTCACAGACTCCAATTTTATTCTGTGGAGATGTTATTACTACTAAGGCAATGACAGAAGTTGGACATTTGTCAGAGATAACTGATCCAGAGGCAACTAGGTGGCTCAATGGACAGAGACCCAGGCCTAGAGATAACAGGTCCCGGCTTCAAATCTGACCTCAGCCACTTCCTAGCTTTGTGACGTTGGGCAACTTATTCAACCTCAATTGTCTACTGCTCTCCTGCATTGGAGCCAATACTTAGCCTAAATTCTAAGGCAGAAGGTAAGGGTTTTAAAAAGAGAGACAATTGATCCTACACAGGATATCGAGATTTTGTTGGGGCTGCCTTTTGAAAATATGCTTGACCGTGTAAGCATTAATTTTCAACATTTATTTTGAGTGAGATCCCTAGAACAATTGAAAGCTGGGTTTTATTGGTCCCAAATAGTTAATGACATGTATAATAAATATGTCATTTGTGTGCTCGGTCTGCTTGAGTGTCATACCAATTCATAAGGTATATTTAAAAAATATAAGCACTAGGAAATTAGTGAAACCTGTGCACATGGATTTTTTTATACTTAACAGAGACTGTAAAAATATGAGTCATTTCCCAATGGTAACAGACCCTTTCAACAGACCCACAAGCCCATCCAACCAAAAAATCAGAAAGTAACTACCATCACTAAAATCTTGTTGGAGAAGTACTTCTCAATATTGGTTTCCCAGACCAGAATTTACTCTGAACAAAGTAGAGATTTTGAAAGCTTTTTGAAAGATCACAGAGATGTTGACTTTGGCAGGAATCAAGAAACCTGGACTATCACTTTATGACCCTCAAGGAGATGCTCAGCTTCAGGATTTTGTTGTGGGATGGATTCCTACACTGAGGAAAGGCTTGGGCTAGAGAAATATTAGTTTCCTTACAGCTCTGAGCTTTTAGGAGTCTAGGATTGGAAGTCATTATATAGTAGACTGTTCAGCTGGGAGGTGACATGATAAAAGTTCCCTAGTGTCCTGCCCATTGTTCTGTCATCCTGTAGCTTAAAACCAGAATCTGGACTTAAAGGGAAATGATGGCCACCATGAACCTGCCACCCCAGCAGCATCCTGGCCCCCTTAACTCTGAAACTACCTTCCTTCCTCATGCTGAGCTTATGACCCACATCATTCCAAATTATCTTATCTCTAGGATGACCTCTTTTTCTTCATTTTTCTCCAACAGTCCTTAATCTCTCTATCCTGGGCTGAGATTCCTAGACATGTTGCCCAATATGGCCTCATCAGAGCCATATTGAAGGTATGACCAAGAGTGGCCGTGGTCAGGCTTTCAGTACAGGGATAGGGAGCCTTGTCTGAGGAAATGGGATCAGGGATTTCCTTCTGTCTTTATTGCTTGAATTCTAGCCCTCGTCCTGATTGTGTGACGTTGGGTAAGTCACTTCTCCTCTTTCATGCTTCAGTTTCCCTCTCTTTGAAGTGATATCATAAAACTATATAATATTTCATGTTTCTTTTGACTCCAACGTGCTTTACCTATGACTATGACCATGTGCAACTGAAAGCTCTCTGTAGAGGGCCTGAGGGAACTGGGAAGAATGACTAAGCCCTGACAATTAGGAATTTGTCCTTCCATTGCCTTCCAGCCAAATCCCTGGCTGCTGGGTCCTTCTAGGTCATGGATATATTAATCACAATCCTCCCTCGTTTTTTTATCCAGTTTTTAACTTCTCTAAGCAGTTTCCCATTCATGATCTTATTCCATCCTAACCATAGCCCTGATAAAAAGATACCACGACAGATTGCATCATCAATATCATTTGATGGAGAAGAAAACTGAACCTCGTAGAAAGGAAGTGACTTACTGGAGTCCACACATAGCCAATTAGTGACAGAACTGGAAGCTCTTGATGTCAAGAGTTTGGTTTGGTGCCGAGGAGAGTCTGGTTTATTCATATAGAGTGTCCAATAAATGTACACAAGTTGTCCACACCCGCAGGGCCAGTATTTAATGTCTTACTAAGGATTTTGATATGAGTTACACAAGCAAGGGTTCATTAAGCTCCTACATGGAGTTGTAGTAAGGCTTATACTCAGTGGGGCTAGTAAGGGACACAGGAAGACACGAGCCTCCAACCTCCAGGAATTATTGGTGATATTGGTGCGTGGTCTATAGGAAGTTCTCTACCACAGATATTTTTGCTTCTTGGCCAAAGGCCTGGGAATGACAGAGGGAGGAAAGCATTGGAATCCAGATACATGGATTCAACAGCCTCAGCTCACAAACAGGAATCACACTAAGGACAAAAAGCCAGATAAGGGCCTCAAATTATAAATCATCCCTTCCTACTCCAAAGCCCAGCTCTTGTTGCCCCAATTCTTATTGCTGTCTACAGAAGAAATGCATGAAGAGACAAGCAGTCGTGAGTCTAGAAATCCCAACAGTTAAGGATTCAGGGGGAAAGTAATCAAATTGTATTAGGCCTGAATAAGGAGAATTTAGTTATAGTGTTATATATAACAGCAACTTTAGACTAATGAGCTTTAGGAATAATTGTAGAGTATACAAAATTCTTGGTGAAAACATCACCAATTCTCTCTGCGGTTCAATGAAAATAGATGGTTGAGCTAGAGAATCAGACCCAGGTCTTTTAACTCAAAATCGAGGATTCTTTCCACTATAGCACATTTTCTCTCTTGACAGCTTGAAATTGACTTAGAAAGGAATATGATCTTGTCTTTACTTGGGACAATGGTGCTGGCTTATGGGTCACCCCTGCGGAGGGTGGAGAAGGTGACTTCCTTGCCTATAGGATGATGGACAGGGAGATCAGAAAAGAAGCCTATTCTAGAGGTCAAGAAAGGACATTGGATGTGGAGAGCAGCTGAATGCTGGGAGTTTGGGGTGGAGTGTGTGAAAGAGTCCTTAACACCTGGAGACTAGCAGTCTTTCCCATAAATTCATCAATACTTCTTCAAGGGGCCCAGGTCTTGTCCGTTATCTTTACAACAGCTTTTAGGGTTGACCCTGTTACCCAGGCTCTGAGTTCTGGGCTCTTCTCTGGCTTTGGAGAAGTATAGAAGGGTGCACTTGAACACGTTCCTCAAGGCACCCCTCTCCAGGCCTTGGGGATATTTCCCACCTCCCTCCCTCTCTACTCAAGGCAGGCCAGGACCAGAACCAGAGGCCTTTGGAGCTGTAACTTATGTCTTAAGTTTTGGTCTCTTTTCCTACTTGGTTTTCCCAGGCCCAGATACCTCCCAGTCTGCCCCTCCATTACTTCTAGCCTCTCTTCTCCCCATCTCTGAAGCTGGTCTGACCTTGTCTTTTTCATCTCCTCAGTCCCAGATGCTCCCCCTGCCTCCTCCTCTCTTCTCCTCCTCTCTGGGACTAATCTTCCTCCCTACCCACCCCTGCCTTGGCCTCCTTTCAATCCTTAGTTTCCTCAGGGCTCACACACCTGGAGCCACAGTGATCCTAACATTTCTGCCCAGCCTTGAGGGTGGCCCTGGTTGACCTCATCAAGAAGAAATAGAAAGGGAGTAAGGGGCAAGTCCCTGCTTTGTGGGCTCCTGGAGAAGGAGGCCAAAGAGGTGAGCACACAGCGGTCTGTCCATGGAGAAGCAACCTGGACTCCTGGGACAGGGCAGGGGATCCTCACACAGGGGGCTGTCCCCAAGGATGCAGGCATATCTCTATACATACTGTATTATCACTGTGACTTTGGGACAGTCACTTCTCTAGGTTTCTTTTTTCCTGTTCTGTAACATCACATGGTTGGACTTACACAATGAGCTCTAAGATCCCTCCCAGCTCCAAATCCTCTGACTCTCAGGGTTCGGGAAGTCATAGAGGGGAGAGGTCCTGGTGGAAGAGGGACTGAGCCTGATGCTGTACAGAGAGGGGGATGAGCCACACTCCCAAGTCAAGAATGTTGGCTAGGAGAGACATGAATGGATAACAAGGCATTATTAACACGGCGAGAGTATGAGACAGAGACAAAGGAATGAGAGTAAGACAAAAACTGAGACAGGGACAGAAAGTCACCCTCACACACACATAGACAGAGAGACAGGAACTCAAAGAAAAACTAGCTCTCCGCCTTAGCCAGTAAGGACAAGACCTGGACAAGTTGATGGGGTAACCTCAAGACCCCTACCTTAGCTCACATTCTGTTCCCCCTTCCCTTCCGTACATCAAGGCGTCTGAATCAGAGCAGCTAGAAGGAATCTCAAGGCTATGACTCCCAGACTGAAGTCTCGGATGGACAGACCCAGGTCTCCAACACAGTCCAGAGTTAGATTGTTGAAAGTGGGAGGGAGAGAGACAGAGACAAGGAGAGAAGGGGCTGGAAAGAAAGCAGAGAACTCCTCCCCAGCCCCCGTCATTCATGGGCTTGGCATAGGAAAGAGTAGGATGAGGTAAAAGGGTGACTAGAGATTCTGAGCTCAGAGAGCTTCCATACCTGACACAGGGGTCATGCAGATCTTCCCGCACATGCCTTCACAGCACTTCTTTCCTTGAGGACATTGTTTGTCTTTCTTACAGTAGTCTGGAGGGTTTAACATTAAGCATCGGCCCCTCACAACTGGGCATGTTCCTTTCCTTACTGGCTCTGAGAAGATGAAGCATGGAAAGTCAAAGGGTTAGTTTCTAGAACAATTCCCCCCAAATCCACACACCACTTGAAGCACTCAATTCCTTCCCTACTGGGCTAGCCTACCCAATAGCATCTCCCAGGATACCTGACACAACTACCATTTGGAGCTTCAACATAATCCCCATGTGAAGCCCTCCTCTTCCTAGGTAGAAATCTCCTAATGCCCTTCTGCTCCCAGCAGCCTCTGGGAATGACTATTGCCTCCTCTGCTCAGAGGCTGGTCTTCAGTCTTCACCCATGGGGCTGTGCGTTCGCCATCTGAGCACTGCTGCGATGGGGTAGTGGGGGAGCAGTTCTAGGGAAGCCCCAGCTATAGACAGCCCTTCTTGAGAGGTGCTTCTGGTATCCCTCACTCCCAGCCCCTGGGGCTGCTCCTCTGGGTCCTCGGTCCCCACATACTTTAATCCCCAGCCATAATAACAACATTTCTCCTTCCCCGGATGCTCTTCATCTCTCTGGTAGTGGGGGAATAAGGAGGGAAAGAGAAGTAAGGAGAGAGAAATAAAGTGATAAGAGAAAAGGGCAATAACAAGGAATATTTCTGGAACAATTTAAGTTTTATAAAGGACTAGTCCCATGACATTCCTGTGAGGTAGGCAGTGAAAGCATTATCATCTCATTTTTAGATGAGGAGACCGAGACCCGGGAGTTATGTGATAGGAATGGTGACAGATTTTAAATTCTGGTCTCCTGGCTGAAAAAAAAAAGTCAGATTTGCTTTAACATGCCACCTCTCAGAGAAAGAGACAGCAACAGAACAGCAAGAGCAAGACAGATGGAAGAGGGGCAGTTTAGTGGATTAAGTCAGGCCTAGAGACGGGAGGTCCTAGGTTCAAATCCGGCCTCAGGCACTTCCCAGCTGTGTGACCCTGGGCAAGTCACTTGACCCTCATTGCCCACCCTTACCACTCTTCCACCTAGGAGCCAATACACAGAAGTTAAGGGTTTAAAAAGAGAGAGAGAGAGAGAGAGAGAGAGAGAGAGAGAGAGAGAGAGAGANAGAGAGAGACAGAGAGAGAGAGAGAGAGAGAGAGAGAGAGAGAGAGAGAGAGAGAGAGAGAGACAAAGAGAGAGAGAGAGAGAGATGGAAGTGAGAAGGCAATAGGGATGGAGAAATGGAGTGATGGAGAAAGAAAGTATGCGAGAGGAAAGACAGAGATAAAATAAGTAATGGAAAGGGTATGCCAAAGCACGAGCCAGAGAATGAGCCTGCGACACGCAGAGCACGGGGTGAAGCTTGGACTCCTAAAACCTCAGATAGTTCTCAAACAGCAGCCCCAGCTCAGAGTTTGGGGCAGGGAGGAGGCACTGAGAGCAAAGGAGGAAGCAGGATAAGCTCATCTTTGTCCAGAGGGCCCTGGTAGGGCTTTCCACCCGAGGAAGCTCAGCCTTGGTGGGACAGAGGAATTCCCCAATCCTCCCTCCAGCACCCTGGCCCTGGGCCTGACCTCACCTTTAACGGCGGCTTTCAGGGTCCGAGATGAAGCCAAGGACACCAAGGTGAGCAGCACCACGAGGAAGAAGAGGTTGCTGGACTTCATGGTTAAGGCAGGAGCCACTGAGATAACTGGTACAAGGGCCTCCCATTTATATCCACCTCAGTGGGTGTAATCCCTGGTTGCGGCAATAATTATCTTGACTCTCTAGGGGTGGGGTTTCCCAGACAGGAAGCTTTGGCCCCAGATTGTACAATCCTGGAAGCCCGATAAGCTGACAGTCATTTCCCCTGGCCCCCGGTTGACCTGGAGGCTAGTCAGGCAGGCTTAGAGAGAGAAAGAAGAGAGGCCGAGCCCAGGTTAGATCATCAGCATGATGAGAATAGCTCACATTTCTAGTTCATATTACATGCAAATCACTTTTACTGGTTTGAATTCAAAGCACCTGGGTGTGAAATGGGTAACCTCAAGCAAATCATTTTCATCTTCTGGACCTCTCTTCCCTTACTCGTCAAGACTGAGCTACAAGGGGCAGCTGGGTGGCTCAGTGGATTGAGAGTCAGGCCTAGAGCGGGAGGTCCTGCGTTCAAATACGGCCTCAGACACTTCCCAGCTGTGTGACCCTGGGCAAGTCACTTGACCCCCATTGCCCACCCTTAACACTCTTCCACCAAGGAGCCAATACACAAAAGTTAAGGGTTTAAAAAAAAAAAAAAAGACTCCAGCTACGACCTAGTGTGGCTAAGATTCCTCTGAGCTCTAATCCTTTCTACGGTCAACAATCTACACAGCTAAGTGCTTTAGTATTTGTGTTGAGTATCTTTTCTTTTTCATGGCTAATTAAACCTCCTTTTGTCAACTGCTGAATAACTTCTGAGCACCTCATTTCATTTTTTTTTAAACCCTCATCTTCCATCTTGGAATCAATACTATATATTGGTTCTAAGGCTTATAAGAGTGGTAAAGGCTAGGCAATGGGGGTTAAGTGACTTGCCCAGGGTCACACAGCTAGGACTTGTCTGAATCCAGATTTGAACCCAGGACCTCCAGGCCTGGTTCTCTATCCACTAAGCCACCCAGCTGCCCCTCATTTCATTTTAACATTGAACCAAAACTATCCAGTTTCAGGCCTGAGTCAAGCCCCACCTTGCTCCCATCTCAATAGGGTTTGGACCGATATTTGATGTCAGAGATCTATAGCATGAGTATTCCTGTCCTTTCTGATGTTACATGTCTGGACATGGCCACCGTGTGAATTCATTTTACTTAAGCATGTTTACTTGTTACACAGGTTTTTTTTATTTGTTGCAATTTTTTTCTTTCTCTTTTTTCCCCATTCTTATTTGGAGAGGAGTCTCAGTGATAGTAATGCCAAAGAAAGAGGGTCATAAAAACAGTTTACAAGACACACAGAAGAAAGCAGAAAGATGCTTAGAAAGAAGCATAAAGAGATGAGGCAGCTGGGTGCCTCAGTATACAGAGTTCCAGACCTGGAGTCCAAAGGTCCTGGGTTCAAATTTGAATTCAGACACTTCCTAGTTGTGTGACCCTGGGCAAGTCAATTAACTTCAGTGGCCTAGTCCTTGCTGCTCTTCTGCCTTAAAACCAATACTTAGCATTGATTCTAAGACACAAGGTAAGAGTTTAAAAAAAAAAGGCACTGACTGTCTTATAAACAGACCATAGCACCGTCTACTCTTAGCATTGATCTCCTTTAGTCTCTTTTGTCCAATATTTGACAATCCATACACATGTAAGATCTTTTCCATCTCTTCCCTCCCTCAGTCCCATCATTACTTCTTTGGCTGAAGTTTAGGGACTTCAGTATTCTATTATGTTCTCGTTTCTTTTATATGGTTTTCTATTACATACAGAACAGGACAGAATTTCTAGTTGCTGCCTCAAGAGATTGTTCCAGCAGCCTACAATTGGGAGTGAAGAAATATTGATTCTAAGAAAGAAAGTAAGGGTTTAAAATAAAAAAAAAGGGAAGTACAGATAAGCAGAACAACTTGTAGCCACACATAGAATATTTTAAATACTTTTTAAAAAATCAATTGGTATGATATAGAAAGTTATGATTTCATAAAGAATCTTTTGAATTCTTCTATGTATATGGAAATACCCTTTTTGTGTATTCAGGTGCAGATTTTTTTAAAAAATAAATCCATTCCTTAATGTCTGATTTCACAACAGTCCTTATATTTTTGGAGGAGCACGCCTAAGCCGGGAGCCCAATTATGGGTTCTAATCTTGTCTCCATCCTTAATTTACCGGGTGACTTTGAACATATCAATGAACTGCTTTGCCTTTCCTCCCCTGCTTCCTTTGCCATGATGTAATGGTCATGAAAGTTTTTTGCAATGTCATCAGTCCATGAGATTGAAACTAATTCCTGAGAAGGACTAAGGAGGAAATGAAAGCTCAAGGAAAGAAGGAGTTGGCCTGCTCAGAGGGATAAAAGGCTCTTTAAATAAGGCTGATCTAAGTCAAACAAAGCTGGCCTCCATAATTGTAGTAGGTACCTCGAACAACTAGTTTCTTCCTTCTTTAACCCCTTTGCCTATATTAAAGTAGATTATGTGATGTAAGGGAGAATGGCACAGTGAGCAAAAAATTGCCATCAGCATAGGCAGAGCTAAGCTAAAAATCGCCCTTCCAAGTAGATCTAGAAAATGCACCAGACTGAATTCTAATGAAGAAATCCAGAAAAAGTCACAGTGGGCTATTTGTTCAGCTCAGGTTAGCATAGAAAAACAGATGCAGAGTTCCAAAAGGACTGGGCATAGGTTCTACCCAGGAGCAAACTGTAAACTGAGGGGAGTGGCTATGCACCAAGGCAAGAGGAAGTCCCAAACCTATCCAGGAGGATTGCTTGCAGAGTACTGGAACAGGTGCTAACTGACAACTTTGGGTTTCCACTACCCAGATATCAACAAAGGCCAGACTGAGAAAGGGACCAACACCTAAGGGTGGCCTTCCCAGGTAGGGAGTCTCAGAGTGGTACCCGAAGAAAAGAGCATAGAATCAAGCAGCAATCCTGTGGTTCAGATCCCCAGGAACAAAGTCTCAGTGCCAGCTTCTGGCCCAGATGGAAGTATATAGAGAAATAACCAGAGAAAGAATCCTCCACCAAAGGGGATCCTACATTTCTTTCACTCTAAGCCAGCAGATGAAATCACAGATCCAGTCAAAAAATGTTTCTTTTTCTTTTTAAAAGTAGATTATTGAACTCTAAACTTGGCCTTTAAGGCTGTGGCAACTAATACCTTGTAATAAAAAAAGAGGGCTGTCTAGGTGGTGAAGTACAGTATTGAATAGAATTAGGAAGACTTGAATTCAAAGCCTTCCTCGGATACCAATCAGTCATGTGGTCCTTAGCTAGCCACTTTATATCTCTCAGACTCTACTGTGTCATCTGTAAAATGGGGACAACAATAAGCACTTACCTTCCAAGGTTCTTGGGATAACAAATGAGATGACATATGTAAAGCACTTTGCAAACCTTAAAATTTATTATTAGAGATAGACTCCAAAGGAAGAGAGCCCAAGAGGAATGGTCTGGACTTCCTGAAAGTCCTGGGTAAAAAAGTTGAGATTCTACCATTTGCTAGTAGAATTTTGGCGAATTCTTTTCTCTCTCTGAGACTTAAGTTTCCTCATCCATATAATGAGACGTTGAACCGAAGGGTCCCTCAAGTCCTTTAGAAAACTAGCTCTTGGGGACAGATAGGCAGCTCAATGGGTTGAAAGCTAGCCCTAGAAACTGGGTCCAAATCTGATTTAGGATACTTCCTCACTATGTGACCCTGTACAAGTCACTGAACCCCCATTACCTAGCCCTTACTGCTCTTCTGCCTTAGAACTAATACCCAATCTTGATTTTAAGATGGAGGATAAGCATTTAAAAAGAAAAAGAAAGAAAAGAAAACTAGTTACACCCTAAATGCCACCCCTGATCTAGGGCCACCAGTAAGTAACTTTAAGTTCAAATAGGGTTCATTCTGAGAATCTTGAGCATAAAGGGGTAATCTTCTTTCTCTCTGGCTCATTAATACCTTATCTGGGGAAAAAAATTTAGAAAACTTTCTAAAATAAAATTTGCATATTTCCGAGGGCAATTTGGAACAATACCCAAATGGCAATAAAACTGTGCATACCCTTTGATCTGGTATTGCCACTACTGGGTCTGTATCCTAAAGCGATTATAAAAAAGGGGAAAGGACCTACTTTACAAAAATATTTATAGCAGCTCTTTCTATAGTGGCAAAGAATTAGAAGTTGAGAGGATGTCCATTGTTATAATTATCTGTGAGGTCTCTTGTATCTATTTGAGGTGGTAGAAATGATGTACAGAGAGGATAAGATGGCACTTCTCCTTTATAACAGTTGCCCAGGCAGGATCCTTCAGGTCAAGAGGTTTATCCCTTCAGGACCCACCTGGGGTTAATTGATATGTTGATTTGGAGTCTAGCTAGGATAACTGTATTCTGACTGCGTTTTCTCCCTTCCCAAAACAAGCTTTGAAACGGATTTAGGAAGGTACTTTAAACTATATATATATATATATATATATATATATATTAAACAGGAAGGATATGGGTAAAGGGACTGTGGTATAGGAGACCCTACTTAATTGTTACTAATGAAATCTCAACTGCTGGCAAATGAAGAATCAATGTAGCTTCCCTCTGGTTCAGCCTGACCAGGACTAAACCAGAGTAGGTAAACTGCTGGGATATCTTTAGCTTCTTCTTCTGTAGATCTTCAGCCTAACAGTTGAGTTATGTCCACCCTTTCCACCCTCTTCTTCGTCTCCTGCCCACTTCCCGGATCCCTTCCGGGCCCTGGGAAGCCTAGATATCTAGATGATGAAACTCCTAATATGTAGGGGCAGTAGACACCGAGGTGGTGGTCAGGTACAGGTTGGAACGGTATCTTAAGTACAGGAAGAGTTTGCAGAGAGATGTTTGCACCCTCTCACTCCAAGACCAGGATCCACCGATCTCCAGCCTCAGCACAGGTCAAAGACCCAGAATCTCTCCTCGGGATTCTCAACTGCCCCTCCTGTCTCTCGCATGCCTCCCTGGGAACATTCCATCCAACTGACTTATTTGTCAATCAAAGGTGAACTTCAAGCTCCCAGAGATTCAATATAACACCATCAATTGGGGAATGGCTGAAAAAGTTGTGGTACATGTTGGTAATGGAATACTATTGTGCTATAAGAAATGATAAGCAAGATGATTTCAGAAAAGCTGGAAAGATCTGCAGGAATTGATGCAGAGTGAAATAAGTAGAACCAGGAGAACATTGTTTACAATAACAGCAATGTTGGGTGGTGATTATCTGTGAAAACTTGGCTAGTCTCAGAAATGCAATAATCTGGGACAATCCTGAAGGACTTACAATGGGGAATGCTACCCACCTCCAGGAAAAGAATCACTGGAGTCGTCTTTCATATTAGTGTATCTTTTGTTTTATTTTGGGATTTTGATTATGTGTGAGTGTGCTCTTATAACAATGACCAATATGGAAGTGTGTCTTGCATGACAAAAAATTTTTTTAAATTAAAAAACTCACATATCTAGGTTTTCCACAAATATCAGTAGCAACATGCCTTCCCACAAAGGTCCTCTATAGACAATTTGGATATCGGATATGGAACATATTGCTATTTCCTCTACCTGGGTGTAGGAGATGTTCAAGGAAGCCTAGTACCTCTGGTGTAAGGGCTTGCTGAGGCCTTTTCAGGACTACTTCTTACCTTTGGTGTCCATCTGTCACCTGGCTCTCACCTATGACTCCAAGAAGCTGTAGTATACACAGCAGTCACACCCCAAGTAAACCCTCTTTACAGGTGGGCTAAACCAGATTAAGGATAACTTCCAGGCCTCAAACCTGTTAGTGAGTAAGAGGGGTGTCTACACCAGACATGCAAAGACATCTGGAGGTATAAGGGGCACAAGAGAACAATTTGTTCCAATCACCATGAAGGCAGCAGAAGCTGATGATGGGAAATTCTAAGAGTTTAGTTAGACATCAGAGAAGCCAGTGTCATCCACTGCATCCCAAACCATCACTGGTTGTTTTGATTTTTGTCTTGCCATGCCTCCAGAAGAGATGGTGAGACTGGTGGATTTTTGCCACTTTTCTTTACTTCCATTCAATTTATGCACGAATCAAAAGACATCACAACTGATGTCATTTTGATTAGCTCTGAGTACAAAGGATAACAACCATGAACCATTTCCTCTACTATAGAATCTAAATAAGACCCATAGGACCCAAGCTCTTATAAACAAATATTGGAATCATAAAAAATTCTAATGTCCCATTACCATTAGTAGACTGCACAAAAGGTAAGAACATCCTATTCAGTGATGGCAAAGTTTTTAGAGACCTCATGCCATGACCCCCACCCCCCCTAGACCTTGTGCTGCACATTCTCCTCCCCTTATTCCAGACAGGGGCAGAAGCACTCCCATTGGGCTGCTGGGCAGAGGGGAAGGTGAAGTGAAAAAATATCCTCAGCACAGTAGAGAGGTGGAAGGGAGCAGCCCCGCAAGTCCTTCTGCCTTTCAAGTAACACACTCTGGCAGGCAATGGCTCACATGCCCACAGAGAGGGCTCTGCATGCTTTCTTTGACACACATGCCATTGGTTTGGCATCATTGCCCTGTGCTGATCAAGTACTATCTGTTTGCCTCACAGTCCTACTGTCCAAGCAACTCAGAAAAATATAATAGAGTATTTTCACGGTCCAAATCTCCTACACTGCCTTGCTATGCCTTGTTAGACCTTCTTTATAGAATGATTCTGTCAGTGATCTTTATCTCCTCTGAGAAAAGTGCTATTAAAGAAATTAACTTCCTCCAAGTAGCTGGTACCTGGTTTTCAAACTCAGAAGCTCTTGAACTCAAGTTGCGAATAAGTTTAACCCTGAAGACTAAAACTATCCATTTGTCAGCATCACTGATTACTGACCTTTCTTGGTAAAGGAAATAGAAAGGCAAAAGAAAATCCCTAAGAACTGGAAGGGAAACTTATATCAGGTTCATCAAGGAAAGCACATGGCTTCCCTCACCATGTGATTCTAAATCATTTAAGAGAGGAATGACAATTTCTCTCCCCTATATCCCCTTACTGTATTGTAATCTAGAAATCTAAGAGAGAGAAAGTATGAGAAAAAGAGATCCCCTGCCTCAAGGGTATGGGCCATTTCTCCTCTATCCAAGAGACCAAGCAGGAGACAGCACCTCCATGTAAGAGTTTATTCTCCTGAGCCTCATTTAACCAGTCATCCTGATACAGCTCAGTAACAATAGACCACCAATCAGGGGAGTTCAGGATTCTAGGAAGATGGTGGCTTAGACTGAGCAGATCTTAAGACCTCCACATCCTTTCTACACCTAGATAGAAAACAAAGCACTTTGAGAAGAAAGAGGACCAAATCTAACAACAGGACAGAGCAGGGGGATCCTACTGCTGGACAACCCAAGAAGTACACCAAGAAAAAAGGCTTGAATTCTTGAACTGTTGGGTCTGAGGGTATAGAAGGGGAATCCCAGGACCCCTCCCTCACAGGCTTTGCTGAGTATCCAGCAGCCCCTGAAATCTCTAGGTGGGCAGGCACAGTGGCCCGGAGAGAGGGCCTTGCTGGCACTGGACTCAGAGAGTTGAACACAGGTACTGGAGAGGTGGCTAGAGGAGAAAGCCAGAGAAACACAGCAAAAACTCTCAGAAGATGGTGGATTAGATGGAGCAAAACTTCAGACCTACTGGCTTTACCACACCAAGATAGAGAACAGAGCTCTTCGAGAGAAAAGAAAACCAGGTCTAACAGCAGGACAGAGCAGGGGGACCCTACTGCTGGACAGCTCAGTGAAAACACTCCATCTTGTTCCCCCACTTCTCTCTCTCTCTCTCTCTCTCTCTCTCTCTCTCTCTCTCTCTCTCTCTCTCTCTCTCTCTCCCTCTCTCTCTCTCAGCTTCAGCATAAAGCAACACAGACTAATCCAGTACTGGCTTAATCCCATCAATTGGATAGACAAGAAGTCTTCAGAGGACAAGGAAACTCCAACACCTCTCCCCCATAGACTGCAGAGAACATAACTACAAACCTCCATTACCAGCTTGGGGAAGATCTTTCATCAAAGTTCATTAAATCCATCTGTTTAAACTAGAAGAACAGAGAAGGAAAAAATATGAGTAAACAACAGAAAAGGAGAAAAGAAATGACAATTGACACCTTCTTTCCAGGAAGCAAAAAAGGAGCAAATGAAATAGAAGATCAAGAAGCCCCAGCAAATTGGACACATGCTTTGAAAGATCTCAAAATTCAATTAACTCAAGAACTTCAGGAACTCAAAAAGCAATCAAGAGGCTTCTGAAGATAATTTGAAAAAATGAAATACATAAACTAAAACAAGAAAATAAAGTCTTAAAAGCCAAAACTGACCAGCTTGAAAACAAAGCAAAGAAGGCAAAAGATGATCTACAAAGAAAATCAGACCAGAAGGAGAAGGATGACCAAAAAGCCAGGGAAGAAATTCAGTCTTTAAAAAATGGAACTCAACAACTAGAAGCAAAAGACTTCACAAGGCAGCAAGAATATATAAGACAAAATTTTTAAAATGAAAAAATTGAGGAGAATATGA
>NC_058131.1:239509750-239526783 GCF_016433145.1 Gracilinanus agilis | reverse complement strand
AAAGAAAGAAAGAAAGAAAGAAAGAAAGAAAGAAAGAAAGAAAGAAAGAAAGAAAGAAAGAAAGAAAGAAAGAAAGAAAGAAAGAAAGAAAGAAAGAGCCCCAAAATAGTGGCTGGCCAACCTGTCCTCAATGGATCCCTTATGGTCAGGTTGAGGGCAGTCACATGCAATCGTATTGAACCCAGATGTTCGAGTTGCAAGGGGAGGAGTAGTGCCAGGAAAAGCAAGCTCCTCGGGATTGGGCCAGGAAAAGCCAACAGCATCCCTGGGAGGTGCTGACTGGGGAGCTCTGAGAACTCTGCAGTCATCCTTTCCTCTTCCCTTCTCATGTCTCTTGACTGTTTTCCTTGAGAGAAAATGTGGTGCAGGGGAGAGACCCCTTGGACTAAAAGTCAGCTTATTCCTGCCTCTGCCCCTACTACTCCCAGGTCTTCAAGTCTTCAGATCTCAGTCTCCCCTTCTGTGAAATTAAGGGACTGGATTTTGAAAGTGTCACCCAGCTCCAGAATTCCATGTTCTAAAAATCTCTTCCAGTTATTCTGTGTCCTATCATCCCTTCTGTGGCCAACATTCTAAGGGTCTGTGATTCACTCTCTTATTCTCTCCTCCCTTCCACCAACCATGACTTCCACTTAGGGTCAAGGGGCCCCTATATGAACCATTTTAATCTGATGGATCACCCTCTGTATTCTCTCCACAATAACTCCTGTTCTAGGAACCATGATGCTCTGTTCTGTCATCTGGCCTCAACAGTTCCTATGACTTTGAGAATTATAGACTATCAAAGCTGAGAAGGACTTTAGAAACTGTCTAGTCCAATCCCTTTATTTTTTTTAGAGGAGGAAACAGATTTAGAGAAGGAAAGTGACTAGGTCACGCCAACTTGGGGTGCAGAGAAGAGACTAGAACCCAGGCCTCCCGATCCAGCCCTGCCCAACCCAGTTCTCTTTCCCCTGCAATCATTCAGAAGAGGTACTTGGCTGTGGAGAAAGGGTATACTGAGAATTGAAACAGATGTGGGAGAAATGTATGAGAAATTTCTGAGTTTAGAAGAAAGTTTATGCATCCGTCTCATTAAGGGCTGATTGAGGGAGTTCCATAGATTCAGGAAAGAATTTAGGGATTCTGTTTAGAAGGGAGAACTGTGTGATCCCCATAGTCCATTGGATAAGGAGTATGGTCTATTTGGTTCGTTGCACTTTGGGGGATTTACAGCTCGGAGTTGACTAACTGTGGAGACCTTGAGATAAAAGGCTCATATCTATGGGGGTACCCGAGTAACGGTAAGATCTGGAATGGGTACCAATGGGCAATGACCCTGGGGTTATGGGAAAAGATCAGGAAAGAGTCCTTCCCCAAGATAAAGAAATCATCCTCTTTTTCTTATAAGAAAATCACTATTAAAGAGGGAGCTGGTTCTTGGGGAACACTGCATTTCAGTCCAAAGCGGACTCCTCGCTATGTTTCTCAAGATTAAAAGGCTTGCGTTTTCCATGCAGACCCTCCGCTGCCCCCAGGACCCCTCACTCACCTGGGTCGGCTAGAGAGTTCCGAGGGGCAGAGAGAAGACGAAACAGACTATCCAAGCCCCTTGTCCTGCTGGAACAGGTAGGAAAGCGAACAGGCGCCTTGCCACGGGTCCAGGTTGAAGGGAGTAGCAGCGGTGGCCGCATTTAACTCGGGGGCTAGGGGAGCGGTCGACCCCTCCTACTGAAACTCGAGAGAGCCCCCCGCCCCAGATGAAGGGCGGGGCCGATGGTGTGTGTGTGTGTGTGTGTGTGTGTGTGTGTGTGTGTGTGTGTGTGTGTGTGTGTGAATGTGTGAATGTGAGTGCTGGGAAGAGGGAGGGAGCTCCTCTTTGCGCCCTATACAGAGAAAAACCGACACACACTGAAACTTGGTTCTGTGCCGACACACAGTCCAGCTCTGTAGCAGAGGGAGGGGAGGATAGCTTTTGTAGGCAAAGTTTCTGCTGGAATGCAAGAGAATTCCAGCATCACATTCCGGGCTGGACAGGGAGCGGGAGTACTATATTTCTGAGGACGCAATCCTGCCCGGAAGACCTGGGAGGGATGATCCCAGGCGCCAGTCAGTCAATAAACGTTTTTTTGAGCACCTACTATGC
Source organism: Gracilinanus agilis (assembly GCF_016433145.1). Classification (NCBI taxonomy): domain Eukaryota; kingdom Metazoa; phylum Chordata; class Mammalia; order Didelphimorphia; family Didelphidae; genus Gracilinanus; species Gracilinanus agilis. The sequence continues at coordinate 239,524,658 of NC_058131.1, read as the reverse complement.
TAGGCACCGTGCTAAGCATCCGGGGGCTGCTGGGGGAGGCGAGGGGGAGTGTTGGGAGTTCCAGTTTTCTTCATTCTCAACAAGCCTCCCCTGAACTGCAAAACCCCGATTAGCCGCTTCCTAGTCCAACAGGATGCCGATCCCGGGACCTCCAATCTCCCAAGTTCCAGTGCTTCCAGAACACTCACGACCCCCGTGACTTGATGCAGCTAGGCTGAATTCGCAAAACTGTCCCATTTCCCCTTGTCCCTACCCCCAGCCCTATGTCATCCTAAAGTTTCCACTGACTCCAGTACATGAATCTCTTTACAAAACGCTCAGAGACGAAATGGAAGCAAGCATGGAGGATGAAACAGGCATCCTTTTCTCTCAGGGAACAGATCTGATGTGGATGGGATTTGAGGCCCTATTCCTTCTTTTTTTGGACCTTTCCAAAATCCAGCCGACATCTAACTCCGTGCCCACTAAGCCACAGTCCCGCGACTCTCTAGGACCAGGGAGGGAAGCCTATTAGCTAAGGGTGGGAGAGTTGGGGGTGGAGATGGATATCAAGCTTGAAGTTTTCGAGCTTTCACCACAGGAGATAGGAGCCATTTGGTTGGTGGTGCTGCGAGCCCCAGTCCCCACAATTCGAAACTTCAAGCTAATGAACGAATGATTCTCCCGTGAGAGTCCGGACTCAGCTACAGGACAACGCCTGGGGGAGCTGGCGGGAGAAGAAGGGAGAGAAGTTGGACAGACAATTTTAGTTCTTTCCGCAGGCATTTACTGACCACCTAACACTCTTGCTCGCCTCCTTCTCCCCTAGACCCTCTCTCTCCGTCCTTAAGAATAGCGACGGGTGAGGCTGGGGCGTAGGAGAACTGACATTGGAGCACAAGAGCAGCTATTGTGCAAGCCCTGCTTCCTCTGCGTTGCCCTGGCCTGGCACGGAGCCACACCATCTGGGGGGAGCCTGGGTGGTCGTACCGCGGAGCGACCAGTGCAGAGGCTCTGTGAAAGCCCCATTGAACACCCGGCAGCCCAAATATTTAGACCACAGCCTGTGGCCATGCCCCAGCTCCCCCTTGGTGCTCACCTCTGGTTACCCAGAGTTCCCTGAAACCACGAGAAATGTTCAAGTTTCTCATGGGTTCTTGCTAGTGACCTCAACGCCTCTTTCTTCTTCTCCTCCGTCCTCTTCTTCCCCTCTCTGCTCCTTATTCTAGGTCACCTCCAGAGCCATCTGCAGTCCTCCGTGATGGAGTTCGAAGATGTCTACAGATGCAGTCTGAACAGACTGTGCGGATTTTACATGCCAAGGTGGCCCAGAAATCCTATGGGAGTGAGAAGAGGTAGGAGAGGGTGGTTGGAAAGCTGAGGAATCAAAACACCTACTTTCTCTCTTTCCCATCATAAAAGTACCCTGAATCACCCCCAGGCCCAACCTTGTCCATCTACCAACTTCCTATGACTTAGACAAGTAATTTCTTAGTTTCCTCAACTGTCATCTGATTCATTTATTCAATAAACTTGTAGTAAGCACCTACCATGTACAGAGCACATCCCTAAGAGCAGATTGTCCAATTTCTATAATTTAGCATTTCCCCCTTCTAATGCTAGTAAAAGGAATAAGGCAAACACATAAAAAATAATTCACCCAAAGAGGAACAAAATGAAGAGTCCTAAAAGGACTGAGTGAGAAGGTATTTATTACTTTTGGGATCAAGGCAGACTTTGACTTAATACAATTACAGAAACGTTTCTTTTTTTTTTAACCCTTTCCTTCTGTCTTAGTATCAATTCTAAGATAGAAGAATAGTGAGGGCTAGGCAACTGAGGTAAATGACTTGCCCAGGGTCACACAGCTAGGAAGTGTCTGAAGCCAGGCCACAAATGTTTCTTAATATTATACCCTGTGTCAGCCTCTGCCATCAGTGCTGAAAATACCAAGACAAAAAAAAAAAAAAAAAAAAGAAACAAATGCCTGTCTTCAAGGTACTTACATGAGCAGGTGACATCTGAGTTGGACTTTAAAGGGAAATTTATTCACATTTGGGGAAAGGAGCCATTGCAAATATAGGGAAGTAAATGACCAAGGGCCTAGAAGGGAGAGTCGATGAAATATATTTGAGAAGCAAAGACTTCCATTTGGGTTGGAATCTACAATGCATAGAGAATAGAAATAAGATCACACTAGAAAGTTAAGATGCCTTCAAGATTGTAGAAGGCCTTTAATGTCAGATGAAAGGGTTTAAATTTTGGTCTCTTGGTACTTTAGTTGATACATTCTGGTGTCAACCCAACCACTACTTCTCATTTTGGGACTCTTCTTCCAAGAATCCTCCATAGGGAATCTATTCATGGTGGTGTCCCTCTACGTCTTTCAAATATTTCAGGAATTTCAGGCAGCTCTCCAGATGTACATCAATTGTTCTTCCTTCTCCAAACTCAGTGGCCCCATCTCCTTTTCTGATCAATCATTTTCTTCCCTTATAACCTACTCTTAATTGATAATATGAACTTTATTGGGTAGTAGCATTTTTTAAACTTAAATTTAAAAAATAATTTTTAATTTATATAGGGGGCAGCTGGGTAGCTCAGTGGATTGAGAGCCAGACCTAGATACAGGAGGTCCTAGATTCAAATCTGACCTCAGACACTTCCCAGCTGGGTGACCCTGGGCAAGTCACTTAACCCCCATTGCCTAGCCCTTACCACTCTTCTGCTTTGGAACCAATACACAGTATTGACTCCAAGACTGAAGGTAAGGGTTTAAAAAAATTTTATATAGTTTCTTCTTCTTCTTCTTCTTCTTCTTCTTCTTCTTCTTCTTCTTCTTCTTCTTCTTCTTCTTCTTCTTCTTCTTCTCCTTCTCCTTCTCCTTCTCCTTCTCCTTCTCCTTCTCCTTCTCCTTCTCCTTCTCCTTCTCCTTCTCCTTCTTCTTCTTCTTCTTCCATATCTCTTTGGGATGGGGGGAGAGCAGCTGACTGACTCATTGAATTAAGAGCCATATCTAGAGACAGGAGGTTCTACATTCAAATCTGGTCTCAGATACTTCATAGCTGTGTGACCCTGGGCAAGTCACTTCACCCCCATTGCCTTGCCCTTCCATTCTTCTGCCTTGGGATCAATACATAGTATTGATTCTAAGGTGGAAGGTAAGGGTTTAAAAAAAAAAACTTTGGGATAAGTATGGAAAATCTACTCTGAATTTTCTAGATGAGGAAACAGGCTTAGAGAGCAGGGACTTGATAATGTCACAGACCTAATAAGTTTCAGGGCTGGATCTAAACCCATTTCTTTTGATTCCCAAATCTTGGCCTCTGTCCACTTCCTCTCTCTAAGATTCCTTCTGAGGGTTTGGAATAGATTTGGACTACATACAAAACTTCCCCTCTTAGCAGCTGGTCTTTCCGTTGTCTCTGATGTAACAACAGCCTCTCCTTGTAGATTCTTCTGTCCCCCGCCCTGTGTGTATCTTATGGGCCCAGGCTGGAGGCTGAAGCCGCAACAAGGACAAGGTAAATGGGGGAAGCACGACTTACTCCACAGGCTCCTCCCTGGCCCTTAGGTTGGGGGTCAGCAGAGGCCTAGAGAATGATGGCGCAGTCCCACAGCTCAGGGGCAAGAGTCCAGGAGATGATGCATTCCAGCCTCATTTCGTCCTTCACTTGCGGTTTGTTCTAGCTAACGAGTCCGGGGAGGCGGGATGCACGGTCTGTGGTTACATGGGGTTGGACGGCGGTTCCGCGGAGACCCAAAAACTGAGCTTTGAGGAGCAGCCAGACTCTAGAGTGAGGAGGGGAAAGCTGAGCAGACGGATCTCCACCTCACCGCAGTTGGGAGGGCTTCATTTCCTCCTCCCCAGACCATGACCCTGGGCAGGGAGCGTCCAAAGCTGGATAGGAGGGACTGGTGTGGGCTTCGGGAGGAAGGGGATCTAGCTGGGCAGTCCGAGGGGGTCAGAGTGACTGGGAGAGTTTGGGTTGGGGGCCCTTTAAGCCATCCTCAACTGGGTAGCAAAGGCTTCACTGAGCCCGATGGCCCCAGGACAAAGGCAAAGCTGCCCACTTCGCCGGCTGGCTAGGAATTCGGCTGCGCCAAAGCTCTCTACGTCTCTGACTCGGACAAGAGAAAGCACTTCCGGTTGGTGTTAAAGCTGGTGCTGCGAGGAGGCCAGGAGCTAGGGACCTTCCACAGTCGCCTCATCAAGGTCATCTCCAAGCCGTCCCAGAAGAAGCAGTCACTGAAGAATACAGACCGTGAGCTAGGGGATAAGCCAGAATCAGAGGAATGGGGCTAGGGATTAGGAACGGAAAAAAAGAAATCCTAGCTGCGGTTGAAGGCAAGGCAAGGTCCGAAACGAGGGAGTGGGACCTTGGGAATCAGGGAGTCATACAGCTTCAGAGTTGGAAGGAACCTTCAAAGACAGAATGGCAGAGTTGGCAGAATCCATTGAGCCCGATCCTGTAGGGGGGCATGGCCATAGAGGTCAAGCCTCCCGTTGGTTCCCACGCTGTAGAGACAAGAGTCACAATTAGACAATGAAAGAACTCAGTCTTGCTACTCGTTGGGCTCAGAGACTGGGAAGAAGAGTGAAGGCTGCAAGCTGGAAGGCTTGTTTCTCTTATCTAGCTATCTAAAAGCAAGTTCACAGGATTCAAAACTAAGAAAAGATTCAGAGATAAACTGAGGCCCAAAGAGGTTAAGAGATTTGCTGAAAATCCCACACATGGGGATTAAGGGAGTCAGGATTTGAACCAAGGTCCATCTGACTCTAAATCTTGGAAGTTTTCTTCATTGCCTCTGAGCTGGATTATACTCACCTGAGTACTAAAGACAAGCAGCAAGGGGTAGTTTATAGAGAGCTGATCTAGGAGCCTAGTCAAGTTTTCCCTCTCATTTACCTATTGACTGTATCATGCTAGGCAAGCCACTTACCCTCTCAGGATTCTAGGCAACTATTTAAAACTATTAAGTTTCTATGAAGGTCCTGACCTGCCTTGGTAAAGGACATTTCCTCCTCTAGGAGTTCCTATGCCAATAAAAGCAGAGTTTCAGGCCCTCTTCCTAGCACCTGAGAACTAAGGGGATGTTGGCAAAGAAGAAGGCAGAGGATAATGAAAGATATTGTAAATAAGCAACAGCCATGGTGGGTGGGTTGGGGAGGGGGGTTGATGGGGTGGTAATGAAAAGGCCAGGAGCCAAGCTTGAATAGGTATCATTAACTTCCCCTTTCCCCCACAGTATGCATCTCCTCTGGATCCAAGGTGTCCCTCTTTAACCGCCTTCGATCCCAGACCGTCTCCACACGATACCTCTCTGTGGAAGGAGGTGCATTCATCGCCAGTGCCAGACAATGGGCAGCCTTCACCCTGCATCTGGGTATTGCACATGGATTCAGCTCTAACCACACCTCTATCTACCTTCCCATCTTCAAATAGCCCTCAGAAGAGGAATATTTTTTCCTAGTCAGCTCTCCCATGTTTGTTTTGTGGGTCATCAACTATATCCATGATACAGAGCACCCTCCAGGGTCTTAAAAATGAGACCAAGTTGAGCCATCTGTATTGCTGTCTCCTCCCCACCCACCACCCACCACCTCCCCAGTGGCAAAGTGCAGGCATCTGTAGTCTTATCATCTATTGTCAACAAGCTGAAATTTTCCTCTGAACTAAGATGCCCAACTGGTTGTTGAGCTTATGTTCCCACCCACGCTGAAGCTCACTCCCCAACCTCAAGCTGGATCACAGAATCAACCAGAGAATCAGAGGCAGGAAGGATCTCAGAGGCTTTTTTTTTTTACAGGATTTTATAATTATATTTTTTTTTATAAAATATATTTTTTAATTAAATTATAAAATACATTTTATATAGGAGAATCAAAAAGAAGTTAGTTGCTCTGGGGGAGTAGAGCTAATCGGTCACAGAGCTAGGGGTGTCCTGACTCATGGCTGAAGCCTCTTCCCACCACACCTCCAATGCCTCTCTCAAGGTGACCTTGATTGGAAAGGAGAAATTTAGAGGGGAATGAGGCCTTCCAATTCACTGTTCCTTGGGGAAGGAGAGATTCAGACACTTGTGATTATATTAGCTAACATTTCCGTGGTGATTTTACATTTACAAAGCTCTTTCCTTACAACTTTGTGAGGTGAGGGATGAAAAAAAATCATTGTTCCATTTTACAGGGGAGGCTCAGAGAGACTGAGTCATTTACATATGGTCCTAGAGCTGATACATTTTGGAGCCAGAATTCGAACCCAGTTCTCCTGACTCCAAGTCCAGAAATCTTTCCAACACTCTCTATACTTTTTCATTGTAGCTAATTGGGATCCCATTTCACAGTGGGCTCTTTGACCCCAATTTGGGAAGCCTTGGATTCTTGTTTACACAAGTCAATATAGGGAGAAATACTGAACCATTACTGATTCCTCCATACTCCAAGCACACACACAGCACCCTCCCACCTCAATTCTAGTAGTCAGAATACTCAGAGACCAATTTCTGAAAGAGGAGATTCCTCAATCTACCCATACCTACATCATCCCATACACCTTTACTCCATCCAAAGGAGGGCAGAAATCCCAGGCAGCCTGCAACTTTAGAAGAATCTAGTGTCAAGTAGAGTTGGGTTGCGATCCCAGTTTCAAATACTTACAGTCATACTTTGAATAGACCATATTTATAGTTTATCCCAAAAGTCTTAGGTTCAGTTTTAAGAGCTAAAAACCACACTCAGACTTTTGGGACACCCTATATAACACTGTGGCCTTTACTAAATCACTTTAGGATCCCATTTGATTTCCACACCAGCTCTGTGCAAGACTAGTAGGACAGGTATGGTTATCCCTATCTTATTGATGAAGAAATCTGGGACTCAGAAAGGAAAAATATCTTCATCTTAAAATAGGGATAGGCATACCTGACTCATAGGACTACTATATATACCTTAAAGCAGCATATTATTATGCATTAGTTATAATTACATAGGAGATATATAGTTTTATATACACACACATGTAGTTATAATTACATAGGATAATGAATTAAGAGTGGAAAAGACCTGATCATCTGGTCCATTTTAGTGATCACCTTATTTTCCAGTTGAGGAAACTGAGGAAATGACTTGAACAAGCCGAACATTATCTTAATATGGACATTGAAGCTATTATTTTAAAGTTATTTCCTCTGGGGCAGCTAGGTTACTCAATGGATTGAGAATCAGGCCTAAAGACAGGAGGTCCTAGATTCAAATCTGGCCTCAAACACTTCCTAGTTGTGTGACCCTGGACAAGTCACTTAACTCCCACTGGCTAACCCTTTCTTTTCTTCTGTCTTGGAGCCAATATACAGTATTGATTCTAAGACAGAAGGTAAGAGGGTTTTTTAAAAAGTGACTTACCCAAAGCCCTATAGGTATGAACTAGCAGAGCTGGAGTGTAAATCATGGCCATGGGACTTCAAAGTCAATGGTCCTTCCACTGCACCATGTTGTCTCTTAATACCTGTGTCCCCTTAAGGAAGTCATCTCCCCCTTTTGAGTCTTCTCCTGGCAATGATTCCTATAGCAACTATTGTTTTGAGGCTATAATGAGATCGTGTGGGTAAGATCCTTTGTCAACCATAAGCCACCAGAGTAATATCAGTGTTGGTTATTATTGTGACCTCGCTGATCTTACTAGAAAGTCCAAAAGCCCATTTGTGGTGCTAGGGTGGGGGTGGAATGCAATGAAGGGGAACAGCGGGGAAGTGGGCTGATGCTCTTATACTCACCCTCTTTCTTTTCCTTAGCTGATGATCGATGTTCCCGGGGAGAATTCCCTCTCCGAGAAGGCTATGTCCGCTATGGTTCTCTAGTGCAGCTGGTCTGCACGGTCACGGGCATCACACTGCCCCCCATGGTATGAACCTAAGTGACCAGACTGAGTCTAGGTGGATTTTTTCTGCTCCACCTGGGGGTGAATGTGGTTACAGGGTTTAGGGACAGGGGCAGGAGAGAGGGAGACATCATGGAGCCTCCAAAAGGTTCCTGGGGAGGTTGGAGGGAAATCCTGGTGTTTTAATTGGCAGATCTGGCCCTGAAATGAGTTGGCCAAGTCCTCTCAGGTACTTAGATTCTTTCTTTCTCCTTCTCCCACAGATCATCCGCAAAGTGGCTAAACAATGTGCACTCCTGGATGTGGATGAACCTATCTCCCAGTTACACAAATGTGCTCTCCAATTCCCAGGTGGGGGACCAGGAGGTGGTACCTACTTGTGCCTTGCCATGGAAAAGATTGTGCAATTCCAGGTGAGAGTGGGAGATTAGCAGATAAGGAGGGACCTTAAAATACAGTCACAGAGGATCACAGATTGAGAGCTGAGGAGGCCTTCACGGTCATTTAGACCTCATTTTACAGATGAGAAAACTGAAACCTAAGAGAGCTTGAAAATACCCAAAGACACACAAGTGAGATCTGGGATTTGAAGCCTGGTCCTTTGACTTTATTGTTCTTTCCCCTCCTCACAAGAATAACCTCATATAATATTTTTTAAAATAATCCTCGGAATGCAGTAGCCTTTTTGTATTTCATTACATCCTTGCTCAAAATCATTCAGTGGCTCGATGTTGCCATATGGTAAAATACAAACACCTTAGGTTGGCATTTTTTCCCCTCCACTATCAGGCTATAATCTACCTTTCCAGGCTTAATTCTCTTTCCATTTCTTCATGCATTCTACATGTTAGCCAAGCTGGAATATTGTTCCCTGATCTTAACATGCTCTCTCTCAGCTCTTCAAATTCACACAACCATCCTCTATGCCTGGAATCCATTCCTTCCCCATCTCCGTCTCTTAAAATCCTTCTTTTCCTTGAGGTCCCACATTTAGTGGCATCTCCTCCCTGTGACATCACAAACTCTCTTCACTCACTGCCACCCAGCTGAAATTGATCTCTCCCTTTAAATTTTCCTAGAGCACTTTACCCAGGTCTCTCATTTGCCTTTAACATAGCCTGCTTTGTGTCGTGCTTATTTGGGTACATGTAATATCCAGCAGTAGGGTATTAGCTCCTAGTACAAGCTCTTAAAAATATTCTGTGGGAAGAGCGAGGAAGATTAATGGGTTGAGAGTCAGACCTAGAGACAGGAGGTCCTACATTCAAATCTGGCCTCAGACACTTCCTGGCACACTATTGATTCTAAGATGGAAAGTAAGAGTTTGTTTTTTTTAAATTTGGAGTTGAATTGAATATAATGGAAAAGTGCCATTTATTTAACCAAGAAACCCTTTACTTGTGTTGAAAAATTACAGTGCATCTCTCTGTTGTGTAAAGAACATGAAATTTATCTAGGACTTGTAGAGGAATAACAAGTCAACATTGGTAACTACACTATAGAACAATTCCTAAGAAGTACACCTGGGAGAGACAAAATAAAAGGCTATATGAGGGCCAAGGCAGAACGTGATTCCCTACTAAGGAGAACAAGGGAGGCTTCAAGGATCAAGGTGGACTTTAATGGATGAATAGGAATTCAACAAGTGAAAAGAAAAGGAAGGAGGATATTCCAGTTATATGGAACAGTGTGAGCAAAGGCATGGAGGAGAGAGACAAGAAGAAGCATGGGTGAGGTGGGGTTGGGCAAAGAGTAGAGCAATTTGGTTAGAGCCCAGAGAAAAGGAAGAGTTGCTTGAATGCAGACTGGAAAGGCTGGCTAGTGCCAGATCATGGAGGACCTTGAAAGCTAGGCAAAAGTATTTGAACTGGGTTCCAAAGCCAATAAGGAGCCACTGAAAGCCACTTTTGAGCAGAGAGGTGATGTAATAAGACCCAGGTATAAGAAAAAGTATTCTGGCCGCTTCCATAAATGGATGGATGACAAGTGGGAAAAACTGGCAGTGGGAGGATCTGTCAGGAGGATATTGGAATAATCTTGCAGGTGGGTGTGAAGGTTTTGGCTATTAAACTGGAGAGGATGAATACCAGAGTTGTTTTTCAAGGTAGATTTGGTAGAAACTGGTAACTAAAAGGCTGTGAGGGAGGAGAGGAGAGTCGAAGATGACGCAAAGTATTCAAACACAAATAATGACAGACAGAAATGGTGGAATCAGAAAGCCCTATAGATTAAGTGGAAAGTCTTGCTTTGAGGTTTTGTGTATGATTTGCTAGTGGGATATCCTAGTAGAAATTTTCTGAAAGAACTTGGAGATGTTGTTCAGAAACCTGGAAGATCCATCAGGGCAGGAGAAATGTCTTCATAGAGGTGGTAACTGAAGCCATGGGAGTGAGAGAGGTCTCCATGGGCCATATTATAATGAGAAGATCTCCAATTCCCTCATTCCGAAGGAGGGAGAAATATGGCCAAAAGAAGGAAAGTGAGTTGTCCATGGTCACACAGTGAGTGAGTAGTGTTAAAATCAACTGGCTGGGGGTGGGTGGGAAGGGAGGAGGGAGTTAGTTGTCTCAGTGGATAGAGAGCCAGGCCTAGAAATGGAAGGCCCAAATTCCAATCTGAACTCAGACATTTCCTAGCTATGTGACCCTGGGCAAGTCACTTGACCCCTGTTGTCCAACCCTTATCGTTCTTCTGGAATCAATATGCAGTATTGTTTCTAAGATGGAAGGTAAGGGGTTAAAAATAGTCAATCTCTGGACTGCAGATGTGGTTGAAGGGAATAGAAACAAATGGGGCTCCACCTCTCATCTCCCCCAGCCTTTGGTACCAATTCCCTGATGAGAGCTGCCCTGCTCTTCCTTTCTTCTTTGTTCATTCTCTCCTACTTTCTCCTAGGCTTCACCCTGTCCCAAGGAAGCAAACCGGGCACTGCTGAATGACAGTTCATGTTGGACCATCATTGGCACGGAGTCAGTGGAGTTCTCTTTCAGCACCAGCCTTGCCTGTACCCAGGAGCCTGTCACCCCAGTGCCCCTCATCAGTACCTTAGAGGTCCTCTGATTCCCCCCAGCCTGAGGGGATTATCTGACCCCTATAGTACTTAGGAGGGAGGGTAATGGCCCCTTGTCCCTGGTACTAGTTTGACTCGAGACCTTTTGCTCCATAGCTGAGTGGTGGGGGTGATGTGGCAACGCTGGAGCTTCTGGGTGAGAATTTCCATGCAGGACTGAAAGTGTGGTTTGGTGACGTGGAGGCAGAGACCATGTACAGGTAAAGAGGGTGTTTGGGGAGGTTATGAGAGTGTGAGTCTGACTCTGTGGGACTCAGTTTCCCCAATTGTAACATGAAGGAGTTAGACTTCAGTCTTTAGAATTTTATCCATTTCAAGTTCTAAGGTTCGTTGTAGCTCTGAAATTTTGTGATCTGGCTTGTGCCTCCAGGAGTCCCAGGTCCTTAGTGTGTGTGGTACCCGATGTGGCAGCTTTTGGCAGTGCCTGGCGATGGCTGCGCACGCCCATTACAGTGCCAGTAAGCCTGGTCCGTGCTGATGGGCTGTTGTACTCCAGTGCCTTCTCCTTCACCTATACTCCAGAGCAGAGTGGCCGGCCGGCCCCCTCAGGAGCCCCTGAGCTGCCTCCCAATGCAGATGCCCTCTTGGAAAGCATCCACCATGAGTTCACTCGCACCAATTTCCACCTCTTCATTCAGAGCTAGGGGAGGAGCAGAGGTAGAGAGTAGGTGGTCTGCCATAAGATTTACAATGAGAAGATATGTTAAAGGTTATTTTAGTCCAATTCCCTCATCTGACATAGAGGGAAACTGAGGCCCAGAAAAGGAAAGTAATGCCCAAGAGCCCACAGATAATATGATAAGACTTCATTTTACATGAACTCGACACACGAGAGGTTTGGGCAATTGAAAAAAATAGAGACATAATTAAAATACACAAAATAAAAAATTTAATTATATATTAAATCCACAAGATTTTTCCCAAGTGTCTTAAAGCCTCCCAAGAGTTGGCTCAATCTTACTCATTCTCACTCTGAGAAGCCTTAGTGTATCATTACATTGTTTCACTCCAAACAGTCACCCCATCAGTCTCACTTGCTACGAGACATGACAAAGTCAGAGCAGAGCTTCTATTGTTTCATTAATGCTATTTAGTTATTAGTAATGGCCCCAGAGTACAAGAATACAAGAGTCCCTCTATGTGATGCTGTAGCTCAGATAAGTTTAAGAAAAGCCATAAACTAGGGGCAGGTAGATGGCTTGGTGAATTGAGAGCCAAGCCAGAGATGGGAGGTCCTGGGTTCAAATCTGGCCTCAGATACTTTCTAGCTGTGTGACCCTGGGAAAGTCACTTAACCCCTGTTGCCTAGCCCTTACCACTCTTTTGACTTGAAACCAATACACAATATTCATTTTAAGATGGAAAGTAAGGGTTTTTTAAGGAGGTATAGGCATGTTTGTATAAGAAATACTTATTAAATAATGGGGTTTGTTATATAATATGTGATTTTTCAACTTACAAGAAGAGTCTTGAAATATATTGGTCAAATTAAATGAGGTTCTACTATAATAGCAAAACCAGAATTTGAACCTAGTTCTTTTGACTCGATCTCCAGTGCTCTTTCAGTTTGCTAGCTTAGGGATGTGCAGCACATGTCATTAGAGTGCACCCACAGGGAACATTTTTAAAGGATGAACATTAGTGAATATGCAAGACAAGGGACACAATTTTATTCATTGAACTAAAGAAACTAAAGCTTAACTAAACTATTTATAAAATAACTAAGCTTCACATTAAAAATGAAAATATTAAAAATGAAACACAGAATACTAAACATTTGGGGAAGTTGTTTGGTGAGCCTCAGTATAACTATTATTGTTGGGCTGTTTTCAGTCATGTCTCACTCTTCATTTGGGATTCTCGGGTTTAGATTTGCCATTTCCTTCTCCAGCTTATTTTACAGATGAGGAAACTGAGGCAAACAGCATTAAATGGCTTGTCTAGGATCACACAATAAGTATTAGGTCATATTTTAAGTAGGTCCTTCTAACTCGAGGGCTAGAGCACTATCCATTTTGCCACGTAGCTGCCCCGCCTTCAAGAACTCCAGTTTCTTGTAAAATGAGAATAACGGTACTTGAAGGCTCTGCCTCACAGACAGCCATAGAAGGAAGTGCAGGCATTTTGATTTTACAAATGAGGAAACAGACTCACAGAATTTCAGGGGTAGAAGGTATCTCAGAGTAAATCTAATTCAAATCAGGCCAAATACCAAAAGGAGGTCATCCAGCCCTTTCTTGAAGATCTCCAAGAAGAAGTGTCAAGGTAACCTCCTCCATTAATAATGGTTCTACCAGAGAAAGAACTGATGGAGTCTGAATCTAGACCGAAGCAAACGTTTTCCACTTTCATTCTTTTTTTTTTTAAACCCTTGTATTTCGGTGTATTGTCTCAAAGGTGGAAGATTGGTAAGGGTGGGCAATGGGGGTCAAGTGACTTGCCCAGGGTCACACAGCTGGGAAGTGGCTGAGGCCGGTTTTGAACCTAGGACCTCCTGTCTCTAGGCCTGACTCTCACTCCACTGAGCTACCCAGCTGCCCCTCCACTTTCATTCTTAATATATTTTTTGTTCGAGTTTCCTTCCACAAAAGGATTACTATGAGAAAATGCTTTACATGATTCCAGATTTAAAATCCATCTAGGATTGCTTACCATCTCAGGAGAAGGAAGGGAAGGGAGGAAGAGAATTTGAGAGTCAAAATTATTTTTAAACTATTAGAAACTTTTTACATGTAATTGAGAAGAAATTTTAATTTAATTTAAAAATTAAATGGTTCTCAGGCCTAGAGATGGGAGGTCCTAGGTTCAAATCTGGCCTCAGACACCCCATTTTAGTGACCCTGGGCAAGTCACTTAACCCCCATTGCTTAGCCCTTACTACTCTTCTGCCTTAGTATTGATTCTAAGATGGAAGGTCTAAGGGTTTTAAAAAAATTAAATGGCTCTAATTGCCAGGATATTATTCCTGACCTCAAGTCTAAATTGGTCACTCTGACAATTCTCACCCTCCCAAACAGAACAAATCTAGTCCCTTTTCCATATGATAGCTCTTCAAATCCTTGAGAACTATGTGTCCTTCCTGAGTGTCCTCCTTCCCTGGGAAAAATATCCACTGTTCCTTCAACCAATATCCATCTCACATGGACTCAGGACTTTCACCATTTTGGCTGCCTTATTCTGGAAGGCAGCCACCATCCCTGGTTTTCCTCAGTTGTGGTACCCAGAACTAAACACAGCACTCCATATGTGGTCTAGTCTGGAAAGAATACAGAAGACTTTTATGAACTGATGCAAAGTGAAATAAGCAGAACCAGAACATTGTACACACTAAAAGCAATAAAGTACGATCATCAACTGTGAATGGCTTACCTATTATCAGCAATGTAGGGATCTAAGACAATTCCAAGGGACTACTGATAAAAGATGCTATTCACCACCATAAAAGAAACTGATGTGTTCTGAAAATATACCATCTTTCACTTTATTTCCTTCATGAGTTTTTTTCTTATATGTGCAATATGTATTTTCTTTCACAACATGACAAACATGGAAATGTATATTGTATAATACAATATAAGGCACATGTATAACCTTTATCAGATAAGAGAGGAAGGGGGAGAGAGAATTTGGATCACAAAATATTAGAAAATAAATATTGACAATTGTCTCTATGTTTAATTAAGGGAAAATATAATAAAATATTATTGAAAGGAGCCACAGGAGATGGGGTGGCCATGTGGTTCAGTGGATAGAGTGCCAGACTTGGGGTCAGGAGGTCCTAAGTTTAAATCTGGCCTCAGACACTTCCTAGTTGTATGACCCTAGGCAAGTCATTGCTTAGAACTTACTGTTCTTCTGCCTTGGAAGCGATACTTATTATTGATTCTAAGACAGTAGGTAAGGGTTAAGGAAGGAAGGAAGGAAGGAAGGAAGGAAGGAAGGAAGGAAGGAAGGAAGGAAGGAAAGAAAGAAAGAAAGA
>NC_058131.1:239485715-239509350 GCF_016433145.1 Gracilinanus agilis | reverse complement strand
GAAGGAAGGAAGGAAGGAAGGAAGGAAGGAAGGAAGGAAGAAATGCAGCAGATCTATCACCTCCATATTTCCAGAAGCTGCATCTTTGTTAATGGAGACCAAGATCATGTTAGTTTTTTTGCTACCATATTGTTAACTCATACTAAACTTGAAGTCTCAAATAGCCAGATCCTTTTCAAACAAATCTATTCATTGTCCCCTGGATTGTATTTTGTTAGGCTGATTTTTTTTAAATCAAGTGTAAGATTTTTCTTCATCTCTATTAAATTTAATGTACAAAATAAAGCACAATGTCTTAGCCTATTGAAATCTTTTTTAGATTCTATTATCAAAATGTGTTGCTTACCCATTTCTGTTCAGCATCATTTGCAAACTGGATGGACATGCCATCTATGCCTTTAACAAAGCCTTTGACAAAAATGATTAACTGCATAGGACCAAGTCCCAACTCTAGGGGTTCCAACAGAGACATTCTTCCATGTTGACTCTGAACTACTAATGACCATTATTTAAGAGTCCAGCCAACAACTATTTCCTATATCACTGTATTATCCTCTAGACCTGTGTTGGTGAACTTATGGCACACATGCCAGAGGAGACTTCTCTCCTCTCCCTCTCCACCCTCATCTGAGGACATTTTTCTCGTCACCTGACCCTCTTCCCAGCAGCCTAATGGGAACACCTCCTCCCTCCCCTGCTCACATGCAGGTTGAGGGTTGCAGTTTTGACACTCTGACTCTAAAAGGTTTGCCATCACTGCCTATAGTCACAATTCCTCAAGAATAAGAGATGTTCATCAAATGTTTTGCCAAAATCTGTTTTTGTTTGTCATTTCTTTTTTAAGAGGAACAATGGCATCACAAAGACAAAATCTTGACTTGTGAGTGAGTTAGATTTAAGGAGGAAAAAAACCTCCACACCCTTTCCACAACAAGATAGAAAATAATGCACTTGGGGGGCAGCTGAGTAGCTCAGTAGATTGAGAGTCAGGCCTAGAGACAGGAGGTCCTAGGTTCAAATCCGGCCTCAGACACTTCCCAGCTGTGTGACCCTGAGCAAGTCACTTGACCCCCATTGCCCACTCTTACTACTCTTCCACCTAGGAGCCAATACATAGAAATTAAGGGTTTAAAAAAAAAGAAAAAAACAAAAAATAGGAAAATAAGAAAAAAAGAAAAAAAAAGAAAACAATGCACTTGGAGAAGAAAGAGGACCAAATCTAACAATAAGACAGAGCAGGGGGATCCTACTGCTGAACAACTCAAGAGGTACACCAAGAAAAAAGGCTTGAATTCTTGAACTGTTGGGTTTGAGGGTATAGAAGGGGAATCCCAGGACTCCTCCCCCATTGACTATGTGGAGTCTCCAGGGGCCCCTGAAATCTCCAGGGCCTGGAGAGAGGACCTTGCTGGCACCCGACTCAGGGAGTTGAACACAGGCACTAGGGAGGTGGCTAGAGGAGAAAACCAGAGAAACACAGCGAAAAACTCTTAGAAGATGGCAGCTTAGATGGAACAAAACTTCAGACCTACTGGCTTTACCACACCAAGATAGAGAACACAGGGCTTTGAGAGGGAAGAAAACTAGGTCTAACAGCAGGATAGTGCAGGGGGACCCTACTGCTGGACAGCTCAGTGAAAACACTCCATCTTGTCCGCCCCCCCCCCCCTTTTTTTTCCCTTCTTGAAGTTTTAGCCTCAGGGCACATTGAGCAATACAGACTGATCCAGTACTGGCTTAATCCCATCAATTGGACAGACAAGAAGTCTTCAGAGGACAAGGAAACTCCAACACCCCTCCCCCATAGACTGCAGAGAACATAACTACAAACCTCCATTACCAGCTGGGGGAAGATCTTTCATCAAAGCTCATTAAATCCATCTGTTTAAACTAGAACAGAGAAGGAAAAAATATGAGTAAACAACAGAAAAGGAGAAAAGAAATGACAATTGACACCTTCTTTCCAGGAAGCAAAAAAGGAGCAAATGAAATAGAAGATCAAGAAGCCCCAGCAAATTGGACACAGGCTTGGAAGATCTCAAAAGTCAATTAACTCAAGAACTTCAGGAACTCAAAAAGCAATGAAGAGAGGCTGAAGACAATCTGAAAAAGAAATACATAAACTAAAACAAGAAAATAAAGTATTAAAACCAGAATTGACCAGCTTAAAAATGAAGCAAAGAAGGCAAAAGATGATCTACAAAGAAAATCAGACCAGAAGGAGAAGGATGACCAAAAAGCCAGGGAAGAAATTCAGTCTTTAAAAAATAGAACTCAACAACTAGAAGCAAAAGACTTCACAAGGCAGCAAGACTATATAAAACAAAATTTTAAAAATGAAAAAATTGAGGAGAATATGAAACACCTCATTGATACAACTAAAGATCTGGAGAACAGATCTCAAAGAGACAATTTAAGAATTGTTGGTCTACTGGAACATCATGACAAAAGAAAAAGGTTGGGCATCATCTTACAGGAAATTATCCAAGAAAACTGCCCTGACATTTTTGAACAAGATGGAAAAGTGGACATTGAAAGAATCCACAGATCACCTCCTACATTTAATCCACAACTGACAACTTCCAGGAATATTATAGCCAAATTCAAAAACTACCAGACCAAGGTAAAAATATTACAAGCTGCTAAGAAGAAGTCATTCATATACCAGGGAACCACAGTTAGGATATGTAACATGGAAAATGGCAGGGTAGAATTCTTGCAAGATACAGGGTCAAGCTTGTCTGGGATCCCCTGGAATTCTGGGTGAGGCTTGACTCTGTATCTTGCAAGAATTCCACCCTGCCATTTTCCATGTTACAGATAACACAGGATCTGGCTGCATCTACATCAAAGGACCTGAAAGCATGGAATACAATATTTTGGAAAGCAAGAGAACTGGTCTACAACCAAGAATCAACTATCCAGCAAAACTGACTATATTTTTGCAGGGGAAAGTATGGTCATTCAATAAAATTGAAGACTTCCAAGCATTCATGAAGAAAAAAATGGACTTAAACAAAGAGTTTACTGCCCAACACACAGAACTCAAGAGAATCACCATAAGGTAATTAAGAGAACAGGGGGGGGAAAGGAAAAACTTTTCTTTAAGGGACCCAATAAGTTCGATCAATTTGTATCCCTAGAAGAAAAGAAGATATTGGCAAATAACAAAAATTGTTATTATCAACAGGATAAGTAGAAGTTTACTTAGAGGGAACAGTGATGAACTGTATAGGATGAAATGTCCAGATATATACATATATTTATACACACACACAAAACTAGAGGGGAAAAAAGGAGTTAATATTAAGAAAAATGGGAAAACAGACAAAATGGAGTAAATTTATATTCCATAAAGAAGTGCATGGGGCAAACAGGGGAGAAGATCAATACACTGGAAGGGTAAAGAGGTTGGAGAGAGGAAATATTTAATACTTAAGTGCATTGAAATTAACTTAAAGAGGGAAGAACAATCAGATTTATTGGAGCAAAGAATTGATTGATTCACATCCTATAGAGAAGTAGAAGGGTAACAAAAGGACTGGTGGGGAGGGAAGCAGCACTAGGGAGGGAGAGGGCAAGGGTGGAGGGTATCTTAAAAAGACCCTAAAGAAGAATAAGAGGGAAATAAGAAGGTGGGAAGGGAAGTACAATAAGGGAGGGATTAGGGGAACTGAATAAAAAGAAAACACTGGTATAGAAGGAAATGGTAAAAGAAGAAAGGATAGGACAAGGAGAGAGAATCAAAATGTCTGGGAATACACAGTTGATAATTACAACTCTGAATGTGAATGGGATGAACTTGCCCATTAAATAGAAGCAAATAGCAGAGTGGTTTAGAAACCAAAATCCTATCATGTTGTCTACAAGAAACACACATGAGACAGGCAGACATATATAGAGTAAAAATGAAAGGCTGGAGCAAAATCTATTGGGCTTCAACTGAGAAAAAGAAGGCAGGAGTTGCACTCATGATTTCTGACAGAGCCAAAGTAAAAATATTTTTGATTAAAAGAGATAGGAAAGGTAATTACATCCTGATAAAAGGCAGTATGAACAATGAAGAAATATCAGTACTCAACATGTATGCACCAAATGGTATAGCATCCAAATTTCTAAAGGAGAAGCTAGTGAAGCTCAAGGATGAACTAGATTACAAAATTATACTGGTGGGTGACCTCAACCTCCCCCTATCAGATTTAGATAAATCAAACCAAAAAATAAATAAGAAAGAGATAAGAGAGATGAATTAAATCCTAGAAAAATTAGAGTTAATAGATATATGGAGAAAAAAATAGGGACAAAAAGGAATATACCTTCTTTTCAGCAGCACATGGAACATTCACAAAGATTGACCATGTACTAGGGCATAGAAACATGACTAATAAATGCAACCTTATCAGATCATCATGTAGTAAAAATAATTATTAGCAAGGATACATGGAGAGGCAAACCAAAAACTAATTAGAAATTAAATAAGAACAAATCATAGAAACAATGAATAATTTCATTGAAGAGAATGACAATGATGAGACTTCTTATCAAAACCTATGGGATGCAGTCAAAGCAGTTCTAAGGGGAAAATTTATATCACTGAGTGCATATATTAACAAATTAGGGAGGGCAGAGGTTAATGAGTTGAGCATGCAACTTAAAAAACTAGAAAGCGAACAAATTAAAAATCCCCAAATGAAAACTAAATTAGAAATACTAAAAATCAAAGGAGAAATTAATAAAATCAAAAGTAAAAGAACCATTGAATTAATAAATAGGACTAGAAGCTGGTATTTCGAAAAAACAGATAAAATAGACAAAGTACTGGTAAATCTAATAAAAAAAAGGAAAAAAGAAAACCAAATTAATAAATAAAACCAAATCTGCCTAGATTAACAGCAGAAGAAATAGAATACTAAAATTATCCAATATCATAAAAAGAAATTGAACAAGCCATCAAAGAACTCCCTAAAAAAAAATTGCCAGGGCCCAATGGATTCACAAGTGAATTCTATCAAACATTCAAAGAGCAACTAAACTCAATAATATACAAATTATTTGACATAATAAGCAAAGAAGGAGTGTTACCAAATTCCTTTCATGACACTTAATTTGGTACTGATTCCAAAGCCAGACAGACCAAAAACAGAGAAAGAAAACTACAGACCAATCTCCCTAATGAACATAGATGCAAAAATCTTAAATAGAATACTAGCAAAAAAGACTCCGACAAGTGATCATGAGGGTTATCCATCATGATCAGTTGGGATTTATACCAGAAATGCAAGGATGGTTCAACATTAGGAAAACCATCCACATAATTGATCATATCAACAAGCTAACAAACAAAAATCACATGATTATCTCAATACATGCTGGAAAAAACTTTTGACAAAATACTTTCCTAAAAATAATAAACAGTATATATCTAAAACTATCTACAAGCATCATATCCAATGGGGATAAATTAGAAGCCTTTCCAATAAGATCAGGAGTAAAACAAGGATGCCCGTTATCACCTCTATTATTTAGCATTTTACTAGAAACACTAGCAGTAGCAATTAGAGAAGAAAAAGAAATTAAAGGATTTAAAATAGCCAATGAGACTAAGCTATCACTCTTTCCAGATGATATGATGGTCTATTTAAAAAATCCTAGAGAATCAACTAAAAAACTAGTAGAAATAATCAACAACTTTAGCAAAGTTGCAGGATACAAAACAAATGCACATAAATCATCAGCATTTCTATATATTTCCAACACATCACAACAGCAAGAGGTAGAAAGAGAAACACCATTTAAAAATCACCCTAGACAATATAAAGTACTTAGGAATCTATCTACCAAAACAAACACAGGCATTATAGGAATACAACTACAAAACAATTTCCAAACAATTAAAACTAGATCTAAACAATTGGAAAAACATTAATTGCTCATGGGTAGGATGAGCTAACATAATAAAAATGACCATTCTACCCAAATTAATTTACTTATTTAGTGCCATACCTATCAATTTACTTATTTAGTGCCAAGAAACTTTTTTACAGAATTAGAAAAAACTGTAACAAAGTTCATTTGGAAGAACAAAAGATCAAGAATATCAAGGGAAATAATGGAAAAAAACATGAAGGAAGGTGGCCTAGCAGTACCAGATATTAAACTATACTATAAAGCAGTAGTCATCAAAACAATATGGTACTGGCTAACAGACAGAAGGGAGGATCAGTGGAATAGACTTGGGGTAAGTGATGTTAGCAAGACAATCTATGACAAACTCAAAGAGCTCAACCTTTGGGTCAAAAATCCACTATTTGACAAAAACTGCTGGGAAAATTGGAAAACAATATGGGAGAGATTAGGTTTAGATCAACATCTCACACCCTACACCAAGATAAGTTCAGAGTGTGTGAATGACTTGAATATAAAGACGGAAACTCTAAGAAAATTAGGTGAACACAGAATAGCATATTTGTCAGATCTCTGGAAAGGAAAAGATTTTTAAACCAAGCAAGAGTTAGAAAAAAATCACAAAATATAAAATAATCTTGACTACATTAAACTAAAATGTTTTTGTACAGACAAAACCGATGCTACCAAAATTAGAAGGGAAGCAAAAAAGTGGGAAAAAAATCTTTATAACAAAAAACTCAGGCAAAGGTCTAATTACTCAAATATATAAGGAGCTAAATCAATTGTACAAAAAATCAACCCATCTCCCAATCGATAAATGGGCAAGGGACATAAATAGGCAATTTTCAGATAAAGAAATCAAAACTATCAACAAATACAGGAGAAAGTGTTCTAAATCTCTAATAATTAGAAAAATGCAAATCAAAACAACTGTGGGGTATCACCTCAGACCTAGCAATTTGGCTAAAATGACAGTAGGGGAGAGTAATGAATGTTGGAGGGGATGTGGCAAAATTGGGACATTAAATGCATTGCTGGTGGAGTTGTGAATTGATCCAACCATTCTGAATGGCAATTTGGAACTATGCCCAAAGAGCGCTTAAAGATTGCCTGTCCTTTGATCTAGTCATGCCATTGCTGGGGTTGTTCCCCAAAGAGATAATAAGAAAAAAGACTTGTACAAAAATATTTATAGCTGCGCTCTTTGTGGTGGCAAAAAAACTCGAAACCAATGGTATGCCTGTCAACTGGAGAATGGCTGACCAAATTGTGGTATCTGTTGGTGATGGAATACTATTGTGCTCAAAGGAATAATAAACTGGATGAATTCCATGTGAACTGGAATGACCTCCAGGAATTGATGCAGAGTGAAAGGAGCAGAGCCAGAAGAACATTTTACACAGAGACTAATACACTGTGGTAAAATTGAATGGAATGGACTTCTGTACTAGCAGCAATGCAATGACCCAGGACAACTATGAGGGATTTATGGAAAAGAATGCTACTCACCTTCAGAGGAAGAACTACAGGATTGGAAACACAGAAAAAAGCAACTGCTTGAACACATGGGTTGATACGGACATAATTTGGGAAGTAAACTCTAAATGACCACTCTAATACAACTATCAATAATATGGAAATAGATCTTGATCAATGACACATGAAGAAACCAGTGGAAATTCGAGTTGGCATGGGGATGGGGTGCGGGGAGCATTTGGGGGGGAGTGAGTAAGAACATGAATCATGGAAGCATGGAAAAAATTTTTCTAAAATATAAAATTAAATTAAAAAAAAAAAAGATTTAAATGTGACAGAGTTGTGCAGAATCATCAGCCTCATTCTCTCTTCCAGAATATCAAAGTCTAGTGGCAGGATAAAATTCATGACTCAGTAGCATTTCCCTCATCCACCTGCTTAGTAGTCCTGTCAGGAAAAGAAAATAAGGGGGGCAGCTAAGTGGCTCAGTGGATTGAGAACTGGGAATTGGGAGGACTTGAGTTCTAATCTGACCTCAGACACTTCTTAGTTCATTAACTCTGGGCAAACCACTTAACCCAAATTGCCATGCTTCTACCTTGGAACTAATATATGGCATTGATTCCAAGATAGAAGGAAAGGGTTAAAAAAAAGAAAAGAAAAGGTTTGGCTGACGTGGTTTGCTTTTGATGAAACAAGACTACCTCTGAAGACATATTTTCTTTTCTAGATATTTAGAAAAATAAGGTTCATTGAGGTGAAGTGACTTGTGCCCTTATGCATTTCCTCCAGGGACCCCATCTGGGAGTTCCTGAAGAGTCCCAGCTGGAGTTGTTGCCACGTGGATCAGCCTCCCATTTTCCCACCCCACAGCCTACTCCTTCCTACCTTTCCTGCCAATGCCCTCTCCCCTTCTTCTCTCCTGGCCTAATATTGATATAATCATCCAAGGATGTGCTGGTAAATATTTAACAGCTGGGTCTCCAGAAAAAAAATGTACACTCTAAAAATTTTTTGAAACCCTTACTTTTTGTCTTAGTATCAATTCTATGACAGAAGAGTAGTAAAGGTCAAGCAATTGGGATAAATGTCTTGCTCAGGGTTACATACCTAGGAAGTGTCTGAAGTCAGATTTGAATCTAGGTCCTCCAGACTCTAGGCCTGGTGCTCTATCCACTGTGCCACCCAGCTGCCTCCATATTTTTTAAATCCTTACCCTCCATCTTGAAATCAATATTATGTATTGGTTCCAAGAAAGAAGAGTGGTAATGACTAGGCAATGAGGGTTAAGTAACTTGCCCAAGGTCACACAGCCAGGAAGTGTCTGAGGTCAGATTTGAATACAGGACCTCCCATCTCTGGGCCTGGCTTTCAATCCACTGAGCCACCTAACTGTCCCCCACACCCATGTTTTAAAATTTAATCTGAATTATGAGCATTTTCCCCATCACTCTCAAGTCTAAATAATCAACAACATAATCAATCAAGCCCTGATTTATAGCATTTGCTGATTTCCAAGGTATAGTAGCTCTGAGCAGGTATGAGCTGGCACCCACTCATCCCTACAGTCCCTACCCTTGCCAGCCAAAGGAAAGCCAAAATCTCTTTTCCAATTGGACCCTTGGGCCCACCAGCCCTTCCCAATGGTGGGGAGCTCCTATTGTAGGACAGTCACATCAAGGCATCCTACTTAAGGAATCCTAAACCTTTCCATCTTCTCTGTAGATGAATGCTCCCCTATGTGTTTTCTTGCCCAAATAGAGCAGGAGCTTCTTGGGAGCTGGGGTTATTTTCTTTTGACATGGAACCTCCAGGGCTCAGCACAGTGCTTGGCACATTCTACAATGTCATACATAGATCTTTACTTTCAGATAGAAAGCTCCTTTCATGCTGCCTCTTCAAATTAACCATCATCTTCTCTAAGCAGTGGGTCTGTGCCAGACCCTTTAAGAGCTCCAGTTGGGGAAATGGGTTTCAGCCTGATGGAAAGGGAACAAAATTATCCTAGGCCTATGTGCCCAGACACCAATGAAGACCACTGACGGTTACTGCCATAGGAGGGGAGAGGAGAAGAGGGGCAATTTCTAGCTGGAGAAGCATGTGTTTGAATAACTTCTAATGGATGAAAGCCCCCTTTGTGAAAGGTGGGCTGGAGGAAGCAAGACCTAAAGCAAGAGCATGTTGTGGAAAGAATTCTGGTCTTGGGCTCAAGAAAAGGATGTTTCATACCAGCTAGCTGGGTGATTTTAAGGAAGAGATAGCCCCATTGGGGCAGCTAGGTGGGGCCGTGGAGTCAAAAAGTCTCATTTTTCTGAATTCAAATGTGGCCTCAAACATTTAGTAGCTGTGTAATTCTGAACAAGTAACTTAACCCTATTTGCCTCCGTCTCCTCAAATGTAAAATGAACTGGAGAAGGAAATGGAAAACTACTCCAATGTCTTTGCCTAAAAAAATCTGAATGGTATCACAAAGGGTCAGACATGACTGAACAAGAATGTGAAACTTAGGGGACAGCTGGGTGGCTCAGTAGATTGAGAGTCAGGTCTAGAGACGGGAGGTCCTAGGTTCAAAACTGGCCTCAGACACTTCCCAGCTGTGTGACCCTGCGCAAGTCACTTAATCCCCATTGCCTTGCCCTTACCATTCTTCTGCCTTGGAGCCAATACACAGTATTGACTCCAAGATGGAAGGTAAGGGTTTAAAAAAAATGTGAAACTTAAAAATTGATCCCTTCTAATTATAAAAAAAGAAGTGACTGCCCTTTTCTGAGCCTCAGTTTCTTTATCTGTAAAATACTTGCACTACTTATCTCAAAAGAGTGGTATGATGGAAGTACTTTATAAACCATAAAGTGCTACCCCAGGAAACTCTCCTAAACACTCATTCACTTTGGCAGAAGTGGTTTTTTGTCCCAGGAACAAGTCTGGGGACCCAGAGGCTTAGTCCCCTGCCAGGAAATGGGAAAAAGCCAGTAGAGGGTAGAGGACTCTGGACACAGGCCATGGAGTAGGGGAGAGAACCCTTGGAATAATAGGATAAACCTATGGGAGCATAGATGGGTTAGGGATCATCAAGTCCAACTCCCTCATTTTATAGAAAAACCTGGGTTCAAATTCAGGTCTTTCACCAACTCATGTGTGACCTTGGGCAAGCCATTTGACTACCGGGACTCAGTTTCCCCATCTGCAAAATAAGGGGATTGGGCTGGATGATCTTTGAGAGTCTTTTCAGTTCTAAATCTATGAGCCAGTTTGCTTCCTCATTTAGAGAAGGAAAGTATGGCAGAAGTGTTGGGAGCTGCCCTTCGAGGGTCTGGCCAGCAGGTGGCAGTGCTGCACCAGCCTCCTCTGCTCAGAACCTGTCCTGGGTGCCTTGGACTCAGCGTCAGAGCTGGGAGGGATTTTAGAATGCAAAATGATTGATGGGGATTGGAAGCGCCCATCCGTGTTGGGCAGGGCAAGCCGCCCGACTTGTAGGCAATGAAACGAAGGTTCAGATAGAAGGAAAAACTTGGTGGGTGTTCTTGCCATGTATGACAGGCAGATCTGGAATAGAACCCAGGCTTCCCATCTCCCAGTCAAGTGTTCTCATTTCCTGATCTTCATCTCTCTCCGGTTTTTCAGCTTCTCATAGGGCCATATTGGGTTCAGGCAGCACTTTACTCCTTACTACGCCCTTTTTTCATCCATTATTTCACATGAGTATAGAGTGTAAGCTCCTTGAGGGCAGAGATGACATCTTTTTGTGCCTTAATCCTCATAACAGCCTTAGGAGGGAATTTGCACCTGGGCACCAGAGAGCCTTCCAGAAGAGACTTGTCCAATGTCAAATGATTAGTAATGGATAAATCCAGCACTCAAATCCAAGACTTCTGATTGTAGGCCTGGAGTTTTAGCTATTATTCCAATCCCTGTTGGGTCTGGGAGACTCCTTTGGTCAAGATTACCCTTGTGAGCTGAAAGTAGCTTTTGGCATCCTGATTTGATTTGAAGGAGCCAATGAGCTATCCTTCTACCCCTCTACCCTCTACCCTTCCTCTTGTTTTTCAATCCAAGAACCAAAGTGCCTGAAGTCCCTCCATCCATTCTTTGTTTCTTTGAGTAAAGTATTGCCTTCTTTTGACTCTTCCTTTGAGATGTGAGCCATCTATCCATGCAATGCAGAGGTTGAATCCTGCCTTAGACACTTGCTTATGATTATCTTGGCTACTCTCAGCAGTGCAATGATCTGGGACAATCCTGAAAGACCTGTGATGGGGAATGCTCTCCACCCCCAGAGAAAGAAATGTTAAAAGTCAAATAGATGCAGATCAAAGCATACTATCTTTCACATCATTGTATTTACAGTTTTATTCTGGAGTTTTGGTTTTGTATGAGTGTGCTCTTACAACAGTGACCAATACAGACAGAAGTGTGTTTTAGGCCCAGATCAAATTGCTTACCATGTCTGAATTGGGGGAGGGAAGTGTAAGGGTTAAATGGTAGGAATTTGACAAAAGTGAGGAGAGCAGTTTGACAAAACACTTAATTTAATTTGAGAAGTACAGATAAAAAATAGAAAGGAGGAAAGAAAGATTATTATTCTAATACCTTATGACTATACCTAAATTCCCAATCCTAACTAAAATTTCTAAAAATCTACTCTGTCTTCAAGGACAGGTGCTTCTTGCCTGGCCACGCCAGGCCTTTCTAACCTATTCTTTCTAAAAAATTGATTCACTCACTACCTATCTACACTAATAAAACAACATTCATTACCCATGAACTCCTTAAATCCATTTCTTTATCCCAACTGTCAGTAGTCAAACTGCCAGAGCCTAAGAGACAGAAATCCTGCTCCCTCAAGGTCCAGAGACAAAAGACCTCAAATTGCCAACTGTCCCTTCCTTATATATCTCCCTGGTAATGGAATCTTCAGCTCTGGCAAACAGACTCCTGTCAGCTCTCCCCCTCTTTTGCTTCTTAAAGAGACAGAGGGAGAAATGAAGAAAATCCCTTTAATAGAAGGAATGGAGGGAGATGTTTTGGATCTTGTAATTTTGGAAAATGTGAAAAATTATTTCATATAATTGGGAAAATAAAATATCTTTGAATTTTAAAATAATTTTTAGAAAACAAAAAAGATTAAAAATTAAGTTCTCTAAACCATTCTCCTCATACTAAGGATGAGAAAACAAGCTCCAGAAAGGTGAATCAATTTGCCCCAGGCCACACAATGCTAAGTGGAAATATTGGAATCCAGGTCCTCTGATTTGAAAAGGAGCATTCTTCCAGGCTATCTGTGAACCATATCAATAATGTTAATAATCATAATTAGCATTTATATGTGTCAGCACTGCTCTAAGCCCCCTATCATTATTATCTCATTTGATCCTCATAATACCAGGTGATATTATTACTCCCATTTTATAGTTGAGAAAACTGAGACAGGCAGAAATTAAGTGACTTTCCTGGGGTGATACAACCAGAAATTGTCTGAAGCTGAATTTAAATTCATCTTCCTGACTTTGGGCCAAACACTGTCCACTATGCCATCTAGCTTCAGTGACTAGAAGAGCAAGGGCTTCAGGGATCTGGGAGCCATATGTAGAAGCAACTGTAGGACACTAATGTGTTCAGATTTTGAGGTATAGTATAATATTATTTCCACTGCCTTGGATGTGTTTACCATTA
This sequence comes from Gracilinanus agilis, assembly GCF_016433145.1. NCBI lineage: Eukaryota > Metazoa > Chordata > Mammalia > Didelphimorphia > Didelphidae > Gracilinanus > Gracilinanus agilis. The sequence goes on along the minus strand of NC_058131.1, from coordinate 239,496,294 downwards.
GACCTATAAGCCCTAGAAAGCAAGGCTTCCACAAAAAGGCATTTGAAATGCTCCAAGGAGCAGAAGTGTTTTTCAGAGAAACAATGTTTTAAGTGGGAGAGCAAGCAAGGATTTTGAGGTTTGGTTGGAAAGTCCATACAAAGAAGGGAAATATTGGTGGAGCTGCCAAATGAGGTAGGTGGCTGAGCAATTTGCCTTGGTAAAGGCTCTCTTCACATCCTGGTTTCATCACTTACCAGTTTTCTGACTACTGGAAAGTTTGCTAAACTACTGAAAGTTGACACAGGGCTACTGAAATATGCTGCTTATGAGGAACTTGATCATTATTTACTAATAACAATACTGATTAAGAGATACCCCTCATATGAAAAATAGGGACATTATAATGCAATATTGGTGGTGTTGTGAACTGGTCCAACCATTCTAGAGAGCAATTTGGAGCTATGCCCAGAGAGGTATAAAACACTACCTACTCTGCTGGGTCATCAGCAATACCACTACTGAGTCTGTATACCAAAAAGATCAAAGGAAAAAGAAAAGGACTTAGATGTACAAAAATATTTGTAGCAGCTCTTTTTGTGTGGGCAAAGAATTGGAAATAAAGAGGATGCCCATCAATCAGGGAATGGCTGAACAAATTGTGGTATATGGTGGTGATGGAATGCTATTGTGCTAAGAAATGATAAGACAGATCATTTCAGAAAAACCTGTGAAGACTTGTATAAACCAATGCAAAATGAAGTAAACAGAATCAGAAGAACACTGTGCACAGTAAAAAGCAATATTGTAATGATTAACACTGAAAGATTTAACTACTCAAACCATACAGTAATCCAAAACAATTCCAAGGGACTCATGCCGAAAAAAGGCTATCCACATGTAAGAGAGAACTGATGAATTCTGAATGCAGATTGAACCATTTCTTGCTTCTTTTTTTGCTTGCTTTCTTTAATGTGTGGCTAATATAGAAATATGTTTTGCATGATTTCACATGTATAATTGTTAACAGATTGCTCACCTTAATGGGTGGAGGAGGGGCTGGAGGAAGGGAATTTGGAAATCAAAAAGGTTTTCAGTGAATGTTCAAATAAACAAAGAATCATTTTTTAAAATCACCTAATAAAAAGGATTCATCCCTCCTCACTATAGGGGAGAGGGGAAACCCAGGGTCAATGAATTTGGGACAATAGAGCCTGTTCTAGTATCAGTAATAGACCCAGGGAAAAGCAGCTACAAAAAGACAGTGGGAGGATGATTTCAGAAAAAGCTGGAAAGACCTCCATGAAATGATGCAGAGTGAAATAAGTGGAACAATCAAATATGTTAGTCTTTGCTACTAATTGTAACGATTAAAAATGATTAAGGCTGAAGTTATGAGGGAAATTAATAGTTTAATTAAAGCCATGGCCATGTTGGTAAAATATACACGACCACGCCTGACTATTTTTTAAAATGCCACCTGTCCGTATCTCCATCCATCTTCCTTAGTCTCACATGCCAGAGAAAGAGCGTGTCTCAAGCCCAACCTCTGAATTTAAGTTGAGCTCAATGTTGGTTCCCGTTCTCTGACGTAATCACATCAGAAACCAGAAAACCACTGGATCACGGGAAATGTAGTCTCAAAGTTCCCCACATGTCCACAGGAAGTTTGTAAGATACTTTTAAATGGCACCTCCCTGAATTCCAAACAACACATTATAGCAATATAATGATCCAGGCCAATTCTGAGGGATTTATGACATAGAATGCTCTCTGCCTCCAGAGAGAGAACTATCGGAGTAGAAATTCAGATGAAAACATGATTTTTCACTTGTTTGTTTGGGTATATAATTTGGGGTTTGAGTTTTATAAGATTATTCACTAAAAAAAGAATAATATGGACGTATGTTTTGAGTGGTAATATACATATAATCCAGTGGAATTGCTTGTCAACTCTGGGAGGGGGGGAGGGAAAAGGGGAGGGAGGCAACATGAATCATATAACTTTGGAACATTCATGTGTAAATTTGTTATTGTAATAAAATAAAGATAAAATATTTTTAAATAAATAAATAAAATTTAATCTTGGAGATCTTAGCAATACGATAATTAAAAATACAAGTGGTATGTACTTTAAATCCTGCATACTTAATACATTTTTTTCAATAAATACTCCATGTTCATTCACACACACACACACACACACACACACACACACACACACACAAGTCAGGGTGTACTCACTCCCACCACTGTCATAGCAACGGGCAATGGGAGTTGTGGAATGGGGTTCCAGGGAGGAAGAAGGCTTAGCTAGTTGGAGTCCTGGGGCAGGTAGGGGTGGGGAAATCATCAGATCAGGGAGCCGCTGTCCCAAGGGAGCAAGAACAAGGGCAGTTTGGGAAGAGCTACCCACCCCAGCCAGCAGGATGGTGGTGGGAAAGGGAGCCCCCAGAAGGCCCTGCTCCCTTCACCAGAGGTCCTTGGAATTGACTCCTGGGATTTTTCTGCTCTCACATAAGAAGACAGTTCAGGACTGTGCCTCCATCATTAATCCCAGGAAAGTCCCCTTCCTCCAGGATCTCTGACCAGTACCAACCAACTCCCAACACCATGGCAACTGCCACCATCCAAATTGGAAGAAGGCACCAGAGGAAGAGGCCAGGAAAAGGAGAGCTGAAGCCAACCACTCATGAACTCCTACTCACCCACCCAGCCTATTTTATACTCTTTAAATCACACACTTTACTTGAAAAATATAGTATATGAAAAATAAATTTTTATTGTTAGATTGTTGAAGGTGGAAAGGAGAGAGAGAGACAGAGTCAGAAAAAGAAAGGGACAGAAAGAAATAGGAGAACCCGAGTCCTATTCTGTGAGCTTGGTAAGAATCAGATAATCAGAGGAAAAAGTGTGACAAAGGAAAAGGTGAGTAGGGTTTCTGAAATTAGAGAACCTCCATACCTGTCACCAGGGCTGTGCAGATCTTCCCACATATGCATTTACAGAATTCCTTGCTACAAAAACAGTGTCCATCATTGATTGGGTCAGTTTGATACAGGGAGAAAAGAGCCATTAATAATTCTCATAGAGACACTTCCTTACACTGACAAAGGCCCCAGCAAGGCTGTTTACACAAGCAGCAGATTGCTATCTCGGAATGAACTCTGGCCACTTGTATTGCTTGAGTTTCTAGGGGAGCCCTAGAAATGTTTGGGGTATTGCCTCTTCATAAACGATATTCTATGGGAAAGAAACACCTCCTAAATATGATGCCACAATGACTTAGCACCCTATTCTCTATAAAAACCAAAGTCAATGGATAATAAAGTGAAGCAGTATGTAACTTCCGCCTGACCCCAGATTGTTCATTTCAGCCTTCAGGACCTTAACAAGCCCAGAGAGGGCACATCATTTTCCCAGTAGAATACTTAAATAGCTCTATCTTAGACAAAGAAGTCAAACAGTCCATAAATGAGCGCTCTAAGAAAAAATCTCCAAGATCAATTGAATTTGCAAATTAATTCTACCAAACATTTAAAGAACAATTAATTCCAATGCTATATAAACTATTTGGAAAAAAATAGGCAAAGAAAGAATCCTATCAATTCTTCTATGACACAATATGGTTTGGTATCTAAACCAAGAAGAGCAAAAACAGAGAAAGAAAACTGTAAATCAATTTCCCTAATGAATATTATTGCAAAAAAAATTTTAAATACTAACAATGAGACTACAGCAATACATATCACAAGGATCATACACTCTGACCAGGGGGTATTTATACCAAAAATGCAAGGCTGATGGTTTAATATTGGTGAAATTGTAAGAATGATTGACCACATCAATAACAAAAACAAGAAAAATCATATCTTATCTTAATAGGTGCAGAAAAACATTTGACAAAATACAATGCCCATCTCTATTAAAAAACACTAGAAATCATAGGAATAAATGGAGCTTTTCTTAAAATGATAAGTAGTATCTATCTGTATCTAAGAATAAGCATTATCTATAATGGAGATAAACTATATGTCTTCCCAGTAAGATCAGGGGTGAAGAAAGCATGTCCTAAATTACCACTATTATTATTCATTTTCATACTAGAAATGCTATCTTTGGCAATGAGGCAAGGAAAAGCAATTGAAAGAATAAGAGGCCATGAAGAAACAAAGCTATTGCTCTTTGCAATGATTGCATACTTTGAGAACTCTAAAGAATCTAAAAACAATGAACAACTTTAACAAAGTTACAGGAAAACTTCTATGAATTGATACACAATAAAGTGAGTAAAACCAAGATGACGTACTCAGTCACAAATATTGTAACTAAAAGACTTAGGTACTCTGAACAACAAAAAGATCCAAAACAATTCCAAAAAAACGCCTGATGAAAAACACTATCCATTCCCTAGAAAGAGAACTGATGACCTATGAGCACAGATGAAAACATATTGTTTTTCACTTTTATTATTTTGATAATGTGAATAATTTAATTTAAAATTTTGTGTAACTTTACACGTATAATAGGATATCATATTGTTCGCCTTCTTAACGAATAAGGGAGGATTGGGAAGAAGGGAGAGAATTTGGAACTTAAAATTTTTTTAAATGAATGTTAAAAATAAATAAAATTTTAAAAATTAAAAGCAAAGAGGATCATTGAAACTAATAGAAATGAACAGAAGAGAACAGAAAGATGCTTGGAAGTGTGTAAATGAAATTAACTCTAGCCCATTCATAGTCAAAAATCTACTTACCCTAGGCATCTAGATTATATCATCCCCACCTCCCTCAAAAGGGGAATGGAGATAAATTAACCACAGGTGACAATAAGTATCAAATCAAGAACAAGGGACGGCCCTTTGGGCAGTCCAAATCAGTGTAGAGGCTGCCATTGGTCCACTTGAATTAGAGGTGGCCCACAGGAAATGACGAGAGACGCTATCTCTTTAAATACGTGTGTTACAACCTGGTAAAGTTAGTTGAGGAGTGGAAGGAGTTCAGGAATTCAGGAGTTCTGGCTTTGGACTTGGTGCTGTAGGTGCTCCACTGAGACCTCAGAATGCTTCTACTCTGAATTGTCACGTGGATAAGTTAGGCTGACTTCCTTGGCCTACCTTGGCGTTTCTAAACTCTGCCTTAAGTAGGCTTATAGCCTCTCTGATTTCTAAAGTCTTGTAGCTTGTAACCTAGTTTAATTAGGCTTTTAAGCCTCTCTCTCTTCATCCAGGCCTCTCCCTCTCTCTATTTACCTACCTTTTACCTTCCTAATTGTAAATAAACTACCTTAAACTGGATGCTGACTTGGGTCTATTTTAATTATGGAATCAGTCTGAATGGTTGATTCCTGGCTGCCACATTTTAAATACATATTTATTAAATACCTAAAATCTCCCTCTTACAGAAGGAAGTATAGATATGCAGGACAACTTTGAAAGTCACACATAGAATTTATGAAAATTTCTTTTAATCAAGTGGTATGATGTAGAAATTTATGACTTCCTATAGAATCTTTTTTTTGTATTTTCCTGTGAAAATAGAAATACCTTTTTGTGTATTCAGGTTCAGAATATTAAAAAATAAAGTAATATCTTAATGTCTGATTTCATAATACTTCCTTTACTTGGGATAAGCACACCTATATTGAGAACCAGTCATGGGTTCTAATCTTGTTTAAATCATTCTTTTAGTATGTGTCATTAAGCAAATCAAAAAGTTTTGGTTTTCCATTACTAACACCTCCTCTGCTTTTTTTGCTGGGCTATGAAATAATGGTTATGAATTTTTTTTTAAATATGTGAAGAGCAAATCAAACTTTCTTTGTCTATCAAACAGCAGTTTTTAAATTAATCAACCAAAAACTTAAACACCCCTACTTAACACTAAGTAAGGGAGTTCCCAAGTCACTTACAAAAGTGAGTGACAACTCCAGAGGCCACAGACAGTGCTAAAGCCCTGGACCCTGAGCAGTGCTAAGCAAATTGAAAGACTGCAATTGGTTCCCATAAAGTGGAGGAAAGGACAGGAAGGGACATGGGAAAAGGAATATAAAAAATCTTGAACTTCCTTTTCGAGAAGCTTCTCCTGGTGACTTGGCTTTTGGAGGTGGCTTTGGACTTGACCTTCAGGTAGCCACTTTGGCTCTTGGATTGTCTCTTGGAGGACTCCTCCTGGATCTTCTCCTTAGGAATAATTGGCCTTTCTTTCCTGGCTTCTGGAGAGATTAGTTTCAGAGAGGCCTTCCTTTCTTGGAGGAGGCTGCGTAGGTGGAACTCCTTGCATAAGACACAACCCAGTCCTCTGGCTGAGCTGAAGGTTAATGAGCCCTGCTGGGGCTGAACCAGACACCAGAGCAACATTTAGTGTGATAGGCTAGAAATTTTCTCTACCCTCTTCTTACATTTCTCTACTTTCACTCTTTCCACCTCTTTGTAAATAAATGCTACTAAAAGTCACTCTGACTTGAGCTATAATATTTTAAATTGGCAACCACAATATTACTTTAGAATTCTCATATTAGCATAAAAACCCAATTTTAAATTCTTACAAATGTCAACAGCCACTGAAATTGACCTACTTCCTAAGATGGCCGAAAGGGTAAATGAAAGCTCAAAACAAAAAGAACTTGGCACCACAATAGACTAAACTCATGGCCCTGCTTGGAAACATAGAAAGATTTAAAGCAAGACTTATCTAAGTCAGAACAAGCTTATGTTCTATAATTATACCAGGTAACATGAATGACTGATCTGGATATAGTATCTGCCTTATTTAACTCCTTTACCTATATTAAAGTAGATTATAGAATGTAAGGCAGCATGGCACAGTGGTTAGAAAATTGCCATCAGAGGACACTAGGTCAAAATGGGAGAGTAGTGGGAAGCAATATGGTGAGTTCTACCTTGCCTCATCCCCATCCCCCAAAAAATTCCATCTCCAAATAGATCTAGAAAGTGTACAAGACTGAATTCTGACTCTTGAATCCAGAAAAATTCACAGTGAAATATTCATTCAACTCAGTTTGGCAAAGGACAGAGATTCCCAAAGTGGGTGCCACTGCCCCCTGGTGGGTGCTGCAGCCATACAGGGGGGTGGTGATGGCCACAGGTACATTTATCTTTCCTATTAATTGCTATTAAAATTTAAGAAAAAATTAATTTCTAGGGGGCGGTAGGCCAAAAAATTTGGGAACCACTGGCATAGGAAGACAAATGGAGAGGTCTATAAAGACTGATCATGAGTTATTCCCAGGAGCACATTGCGAATTGAGTACTCTAGTGCCCAGGGAATGGCTATGTATCAGGGCAAAAGGAGAGCCCAGAATCAGTCGGGAACACTGCATGAAAAGTACTGAAACAGGTGCTAATTGGCAGCTATGGCACTACCCAGTTCTGAGTCACCAAGATTCAGATGTCAACCAAGCCAGACTGAGAAAGAAAGATACCATTGAGAAAGAGGATGCTATTTTGCAGTTGGGAGTCCTATGTAGGTATACAGAGAAAGCAGCAAGTTCAGAAACAAGAATCCATTGTGTGTGCTCAGTACCAGCTTCTGGCTCAGACTGAAGCATATGTAGCAATAACTGAAGAATCCTCTATGAAACAAACTCCTTCAGTTCTTTTACTCTAAATTCTCAGATGAAATCACAGATCTAATAAAATAAAAAAAAATTAAAGTGGATCATTGAACTCTAAATTTAGCCTTTAGGGCTGTGGTAATTAATATCTTGTGATTGAGGAAAAGGTGAAGTAGAGAATTAGACAGAATTAGGAAGACATGAATTCAAAGCCTGCCTTAGATACCTATCAGCTATGTGACCCTCAGGTAGCCATTTTATATCTCCCAGACTTCATAGTGTCATCTGTAAAATGGGGATAACAATAGCACTTACTTTCCAGAGTGGTTGTAAAGATCAAATGATATAACATATGTAGAGCACTTTACAAATCTCTGAGCACTATATAAGTGCCAATTGTTTTTATTAGGGATAATCTCCAAAAAAAGAATTGAAGAGTAATGTGATCTGGACTTCCTGGAAGAACTGGGTTCGAATCGGGATTTTGTTACTTGCTAATGGAACTTCAAACTTTGGCAAATCTTTTTCCCTCTCTGGACCATAGTTTCCTTATCTATATAATGAGGAGTTGAACAAAAGGGTCCCTGGGGTCTCATGGAAAGCTAGCTGTTACAACCTATGATTTACATCCTAAATGTCACTGTTGTTCCAGGGTTACCAAAAAGGGACTCAAATTTCAAAGAGACCTGCATTCATTCTAAGAATTCTGACCATAAAGGGTTGATAATCTTTCTCTGTGGCTCTTTAATGCCCTTGACTGAGGATAAAAATCTTGGGAAGATTTCTAAAAGAAAATATGCATATCTAATTTTCCCATAAATATTCTCAGTAATAAGATGCTATATCGGCAAAGCTAGGTGGCTCAATGAATAGAGAGCCAGGCAGAAAGGCCTGGGTTCAAATCTAACCTCAGATACTTCCTTCCTTTGTGACCCTGGGCAGGGCACTTAGCCCCAATTGCCTATCCCTTACCACTCTTTTGTCTTAAAAGTGATATTTAGCATCAATTCTAAGATAGAAAGTAAAAGTTTAAAAAATAAACAAGATTCCATTCCACAAAGGTCCTATATAAATAATTTGGATCACAGATATGGAACAGATTGTCATTTCCTCTTTCACAGAACCTGAATAAGACATATGGGACCCCGGCTCTCATAAACAAGTGTAAGAAATGTAAAAATATTCTAATATCCCATTACCCTTACTAGACTGCAAAAAGGTAAAGACATTCTATACTGACCAAGTACTACCCATTTGCCTCATAAGCCCCACTATCCAAGCAACTCAGAGAAATATGATAGAGTATTGGCAAGGTCCAAGTTTCCTGCCCTGCCGTGGTATGCCATGTTAGACCTTCTTTACAGAATGCTTGTCAGTGGTCTTTTTCTCCTCTGGAAAAAAAATGTGCTATTAAAGAAATGTTCTTCCTCCTCATGGCTGATACTAGTTCTCAAGCTCAGAAGCTCTAAGATTACCAATGGTTTTAACCCTGATGGCTAAAACTATCCATTTTTCAGCACTGCTAATCACTGGCCTGGGTTCAGAAAAGGAAAAAGAAAGGCAAAACAAACCCACCAAGAATTAGAAGGTCTAGGAAATTTATCTCGGTCTCATCAAGGAAAGGTGCATGCTTCCCCTTGTCATGTGCTTCTACCTTAAAGTGCTTGGAAAAGGAAATAGAAAGGCAAAAGAAAACTGCCAAGAACTGGAAGGTCTAGGAAACTTATATTAGGCTCATCAAGGAAAGCAATGGCTTCCCTCACCATGTGATTCTAAGTCATTTAAGAGAGGAATGACAACTTCTCTCTCCTATATTCCCTTACTGCACTGTAGTCTAGAAATCCAAAAGAGAGAAAGTATGAGAAAGAGACCCCCTGCTGCAAGGGTGTGGGCCATTTCTCCTCTATCCAAGAGACCGAGAGGGAGACAGCACCTCCAAGTAAGAGTTTATTCTCCTGAGCCTCATTTAACCAGTCATCCTGATACAGCTCAGTAACTATAGACCAATCCGGAGAGTTCACTGTGTCCTCCCAGCAGGGGCCTAAAGCCCATGTCAGATTTCATGGGATGTGCACTTCCCACAAAAGTCCATTCCTGTAATCTCATCCAGTGATTTAGAAAGCCAGCAAAAATTGATCAGGGGTTCTCCTGAACACCTCTTCTATATGAAGTTCCCTGTAGTTGGCAACCTAAGGTGCCAAGTTCTGGGATGGGGGACTGTGTAAGCGAATTCAAAAGGTTTTGTCCTACACCAAGTTCTTCAACGTTCCATAACTTCCCAAGGAAAGGGCGAGCTCCCTCTCAACTGCAGAAGAGTGGGAAGATCTAGAGAGAGTAACTCCATTCATTATCACAACTTCATTAGAACTTACATATCTTCAGGTCAGGGCCACAGGTTCCCTGGGCCAAAATGGTTCAGTCAATACCTACTGATAACCATTACCAATCAGAGGTATCTAATGGCTTCAATCTGTCAGACACAGACACACTCATCTCATAAGCCAATCAGACGAAAGACATCTAATACGCCAATTAGTCAGACAGACACAAGTGCCCATTGTCCCCAACCAATCAGACATAGGAAGAATATTAAGAGAAAAATATTTCTTTATTGGACAGAGAGAGGATCATCAATGTGCTTTTCAAACAGAGCCCTTTCCAGGTTCCAGGCTACTGCAGGGTCTTTAGCCATCATAATCTTCTTCCTCTTCTAGAAAGGTGCGAGTAGAGAAGGTTGATTCCACAGTCCCCAGGGGAAAGTACCCATTTCCTGGGTACGTTGACCCCTTCTCTTTCCCCATTCCCACCCCTACCTCCGAAGAAAAATTAGAAAAGACCCCTCCCACTGGAGCCTCTATAGACATCAATGTTTATGAAAGGATCTGAGAAGTGGATTGGACTTTGGAGATCTTCTGACCTATCTCCTTCATTTTATGGATAAGGAAAATGAGGCACAAAGAGAGAAAGATAAATATATATATCTTTCTCTCTTTGGGCCTCATATATATATATATATATATAC
>NC_058131.1:239414745-239485488 GCF_016433145.1 Gracilinanus agilis | reverse complement strand
CAAAGAGTTTTTGAAGAGGCAGAATCAATAACTAATGCCAAAACTCAGTCCAGAATCCAGAAACTGAGGCTGAAGAGAAAGAAAGGAGGGAAGGAAGGAAGGAAGGAAGGAAGGAAGGAAGGAAGGAAGGAAGGAAGGGAGAGAGGGAGAGAGGGAGGGTGGAGGGAGGGAGGGAGGAAGGAAGGGAGGGAGGAAGGAAGGAAGGAAGGAAGGAAGGAAGGAAGGAAGGAAGGAAGGAAGGAAGGAAGGAAGGAAGTCAAAAAGGCTCCCTCCTCAAGTGAGCAAGAGTAGGAGTGGTCTGATACCTAATTCTTTGTCAAACTCTGGCAAGTTGGGATTCAGTGCATCAATACACTTCTTGCCACAAAAGTGTGGGCAACATCTGAGAGTCCCAGGGCAGTCTCTGTCCCTACGACATTTGTTGGAGGGTTTTGTCTGGACACATTCATATAGTAATTCCGGACAGGTTCCCAGCTTCCCTATTAGATAACACAGATCGAGGATGGTACAGGTGAGAGACAAGATTCTGGGATCAGAGGATGTCTAGAGCTAAGCTGGAAAGGAACTTAGAACATAGACTGCAGCTAAAAGTCTCTATGGATTCCAGAAGGCTGTATGAAATTCCCACAGTTGTCTCACCTTACTAGAATAAGCTGATACACAATGACCAGCACCAAAGACAGTCCAGGGTTGGTGATTCTGCTTGGCTTCTTCTCTGCTTGGTTGAGGAGCCACTGGTAGGAGTTCTTCCTCTGCTGTGAATGGATATTGTGCCAATCCTTCCTTTGTATGTGAATATATCTCCTCACTCTGATTTAGTGCCTCAGTTGCATGGGAAGAGTTTAGCTTGGAGTCTGAGTCTGGATTCCAGTCCCAACTCTAGGACTTATGGGCCATGTGACCATAGACAAAATCAACTCTATAGAAATCTCAATTGGGGAATGGCTGAACAAATTGTGGTATATGCTGGTGATGGAATACTATTGTGCTCAAAGGAATAATAAACTGGAGGAATTCCATGTGAACTGGAAAGACCTCCAGGAATTGATGCAGAGTAAAAAAAGCAGAACCAGGAGAGCATTGTACACAGAGACTGATACACTATGGCACAATCCAGTGTAATGGACTTCTCTACTAGCAGCAATGCAATGATCCAGGACAATTCTGAGGGACTTATGAGAAAGAACACTATCTACATTCAGAGGAAGAACTATGGAAGTAGAAACACAGAAGAAAAACAACTGCTTGAACACATGAATTGATGGGGATATGTTTTGGGAAGTAAACTCTAAATGACCACTCTAGTACAACTATCAATAATATGGAAATAGGTCTTGATCAATGACATACATAAAATCCAGTGGAAATGTGCGTTGGCTGGAGGGGGGAGGTGTTTGGGAGGAGAAAAAGAACATGAATCATGTAACTATGGAAAAATTTGCTAAAAAGAAAAAAGGAAACCTGAAATCTCAATTCCACAAGTATAAAAATGATTCCAATATTCCTTATACACTGTACAATGATACTTTACAAGGCCATTGTGAGGAGCATACCTTATAAGTTCTTAAATGTAATATAGAAATGTATCTACATGACATTACAGCTTCAACTATCCTTCAGTCTGTAAAGAGTATTTTAACATGTTCTAAAATCACTCTTGATTAGAGAAATGCAAATTAAAATAACTCTGATATACTACCTCACACCTGTTAAATTGGCCAATATGGCAGTAAAAGAAAGTGATAAATGTTGGAGGGGAAGTGGCAAAATTGGAACAGTCATACATTGTTGGTGGAATTATGAACTGATCCAACCATTCAGGAGGGTGATATGGAACTATGCCCAATGGGTTCTAAAACTGCAAAGCTTTTTGGTCCTGTAATATCATTACTAGATCTGTATACTCAAAAAGTCATTTAAAAAGAGGAAAGAACTTACTCATACAAAAATATTCATAGTAGCCCTTTTTGTAGTAGCAAGGAATTGGAATTTGAGGGAATGTCCATCAATTGGGGAATGACCGAACAAATTGTGCTACATGTTGGTGATGGAATACTATTATGCTATAAGAAATAATGAGTAAGATGATTTCAGAAAAAGCTGGAAAGATCTACATGAACTGGCACGGAGCAAAATAAGCAGATATGGGAGAACATTGTACATGGTAACAATAATATTATATGCTGATCAACTGTAGAAGACTTAGCTATTCTCAGCAATCCAGGATGATTCTGAAGGACTTATGACAAAGAATGCTATCCACCTCCAGAGAAAGAACTGTTGGGAGTCAAATGCAGATCAAAAAATACTATTTTTTACATTAGTTTATTTATGGTTTTATGTGGGGGATTTGGTTTTATATGAGTATTTTCTTACAACAATGACCAATAAAGGGTATATTCTGAAAAATAATACATGTATAACCAAGATCAAATTGCTTACCATCTCTGGGAGGGGGAGAGAAGGGAAGGAAGGAGAGAGGCAATTTGGATCTAATAATTTGGGGAAATGTATGTTGAAAATTGTTATTACAGAAAAAAAGAAAAGGAAGTTGTTATTACATGTAATTGGAAAAATAAAATATCTTTGAATAAAAAAAAAGAAATATGAGGTGTGATGATTATTCTTCTTCTGATAATGGAGATCCCTTCCCAGTTTCTGTTACATACACAGTTTATAATCCCCCTTATAATTACTAAGAACAAGCCAGAGAAGTCATACTCTTTGTTCTTCCTTTTCTTCCTTTCCCACACCACCCTTAAAAGGCTCACTTTCACCCTAATTTTATATAGGCAATAATGGCACTTTGTGTATATTTGGTGAAGGATTCTCTGAAGGGGAACAGGGTAATTTACAGCAACTAAACACATTACATCCTATAACCCACTTCCAAATAACAGCCCCACTTCCAAACTTTTGCCACCCTGCTCCCCCAGCAACTTTGATCAATTCATACGCCTCCCTTCCTCCAAAACCTGGCTTCAAGCTCACCTTTTCTTGGAAGCCTCCCCTGCTTATAATAGAAGCATATAATTTTAGAGCTGAGGAACGAGATTAGCATCTGTTCATTTTACAGGGTGTTACCAAAGACCTAAACAAAATTGCTAAATAGAGTAGTAACTAGGTGGGAGTGTCCAGGGCTTTGCCACAGGTACCAATATGGGATAGGACCTGGTTCATTCTGGGTAACCCTGAGACCAGTAACCAGGCTCCTCCTTAACCCACTAACTCCTTCTGTGTGACTTCACTGACCCAGAACTCTCTTCTCTCCTGTGCCTTCAGATAGTTTGTCTGCAGGTGAAAGGAGTACTCCATTGTGCTTCCACTCTTTTACATGTTATTAATTCATAATCACAACCAACAACCCTTCTACCTCCCCCAGTGAATCTACCTAGACTTATTTAATGTGTGTGTGCGTGCATTTGTGTATTTTTATGGAGAAGAAAAAAAAATTCCTGATGGCACAGTGGACAGAGTGCTGGATCTGGAGTCAGGAAGTCCTAAGTTCAAATTTGGCTTCAGACACTAACCGCATGATTCTGAGCATTCACTGAACCAATTTCAACTTCAATCTCATCATCTGTAAAATGAGGAGTTTGGATAGTCAGCCTTCTGAGAGCTCCGGTAGATTGCTATGATCCTACCTCCAACATGACAATGACATAGGATCATAGGATTTCATGTTGGGTGGACCCTTAGGTATTTTTTTATCTTCTAGTCAAAGCCCTTCATCTTATGGATAAAGAAAATAGAGATCCATAAAAGGTTAAGCCCGATGTCGCACCAGTGTCATGCCAATAAGTAGCAGAATTAGGTTTCAAAGCCAAGTCCTGTGATCACAAAGTCATTGTTCTTTTCAATACACAACTTGGTTATATTTTCCATGATAATACATGTATAACCCAGACTGAATTGCTTGCTGGCCTCTGGGAGAGAGGAAGGAAGGAGGGAGGGAGACAGACAAATTGGATCATATAACTTCAGAACACTTATGTGGAAATTTGTTATTACATGTAATTGGTAAATAAATAATAAATAAAAATATACAATTTGGTTTTTATTGATTCTTTGCATCATAGATGTGTAGAATCTTTGAGCTGGCAAAGATCTCAAAGTCCAGCTATTCAACCCCTGCTTTAAAAACCCCTGCTGACAGAGAGCTCACTACCTTTCAAAGCAGATTGATTAATAGTTAGGCAGCTATCATTATGAGGAATTTCCTTTCTGTAGCCAAAATCTACTTTCTTGCAACTCCTTCTCCTCACCCCCAATTGTCCCTCATTCTGCCAACAGGCCCAAGTAGAGTTTAATCCTTCTCTTTCCTCTATTTCCCTCCCCAAGATATCCCAGAGATCTGCATCCATGGGGCCCTGAGCCACCCTAGGACCAGTCTGAACTAAGTTCTTTACCTAGGTGAGGTCTGAGGCACTCCTTCCCACAGGCTCCTGGACAGCATTTGCCCACCCCTCGACAATCTCCATCACAGGTACAGTTGTCTGACAGAGGCTTCTTTCCACATTGGCCTGGAGTGTCTGGGCAGAATCCTGGCTTCACTACTACTTAGGAGGGATATGAATAACTCAGGTCAGAGGGAGAACTTCTCCAGACTTTTCCTTTCTTACTGGATGCATCCCATCTATAATAATTAAATTACATCAAATTTCACAGGTGAGGGGGCAACTGGGTGGCTCAAAGGATTGAGAGTCAGGTCTAAAGACAGGAGGGGGTGGTCCTAGGTTCAAATGTGGCCTCAGACA
The DNA here is from genome assembly GCF_016433145.1 of Gracilinanus agilis. NCBI lineage: Eukaryota > Metazoa > Chordata > Mammalia > Didelphimorphia > Didelphidae > Gracilinanus > Gracilinanus agilis. Next base: position 239,480,731 of record NC_058131.1, on the reverse strand, counting down.
CTTCCTAGCTGTGTGACCCTGGGCAAGTCACTTCACCCACACTGCCTAGCTCTTTCTGCTCTTCTGCCTTGGGAACCAATACACAGGATTAATACTAAGATGGAAGGTAAGATTTTAAAATAATAATAATAACTTCACAGGTGAGCCATGGGAAAGTAGCAAGGTCTCCCTATTCTAGAAATGAGGCAATTGAGGCATAGAAATCAGAAATAAGCTAGGAGGGGTCCTCACTTTTCTTATGGGAAAATAGGCCTAGAAAGGTGAAGCAATTCATCTAACATCATGTAGATAGCAATGGACTGGAATCCATCCTATTCTTCCCACAAAATTCGACAGAACCCAGACTAGTCAATTCAGTTCTTTCCAGAGGAATCATGCCTTTCCCCTTCTCCAGGGAGCAGTATCTGGTAGTGGTCACTTGCAATTCGGCCCAAAATGTGAAGGGTAAGGACTAAATGGGTTTAGAAGTGCTCTGTACTTACCTAAGTGTCTTTCTTCTACAGTATACCTACAATTGAAGTGACAATAATAGAAACAGCATTTCTGATTGCCATCACAGTCCCTATCACCCTCACACTTGCCCGGATAGATCCTTTTGCAGATGGCATGATCATCTGGACAGGTCCCTGGTTTTGTGGATCCTAAGAGTGGGAGAAGGGATTGGTGACCAGTCCTTGAAGGCCCTCCTGACCCAGTGGCCAGTCTAAGACATTAAAAGAGCACAGACATCACCCACCAGACTCTCTCTTCCAATGGGTCTCCTTCAGATTCCTGCAGATGGGGATAATACTTGCACTACCTATCTCACAATGCTGCTAGGAGGAAAATGCTTTGTAAACCTTAAGGTCTTAGAAAAATGGAAAGTGTTCCTCACTTTCCATTAAATCTTAAATTCCACTTAAATCTCTCCTCCACTTGCTGCCTGATACCTGAAATTCCCTTCTCTTTGGTTCTCAGCTTCATCTGTCCAAGGAGGAGATCAGGCGACATGACTCAAGCTCTGACATGCCACATGCTAATAGTAGGTGTTTCCATGCCCTGGGATTCTGTGACTCTAGTCCCACCCTGAGAGATGAGGCTGAGAAGATAGCTTCCTTCCCAAAGGAGGCTCAGGTATTCTCATTCTCAATGAGAGGAAGAATAAAGCTAATCGTGACTTGCATTTAATTAGCACCTTACACTCAGAAATGGAAGGGATTATCTCATTTTACTGCAGAAGAGGCTGAGTGGGGGGGATTGCCAAAGTTCACACACTTGGTGGTGGAATGACAGAAGCTAGAATTTAGATCTGTGCCTCCTGGTCCAATACTCAATGCAGCTGAGTGACACAGTAGATAAGAGAGCTGGGCCTGGAGATAGGAAGATCTGTTGGCCTCAGATTCTACCTATGCGATTCTGAACAAGTCACTTAACTCCATTTGCCTCAGTTTCTTTATATGCAAAATGAGCTGGAGAAGAAAATGGCAAACTACTCCAGTATCTTTGCCAAGAAAACCCCAAATAGGGTCATGAAGATTTTGACGGGACTGAAACAACTGAACAACAACTAGTACTTGTCTTATATTAAACCATGAAAATGAAGGATCCCAGAGTGTGGGGTTTGAGATGGGAAGGTAGTTCTGTTTAGAATTAGGGGAAATTATCTGGGGGAAGAGGAGAAAAGAAATGCGTTGATGGACGAATCCCACCCTCTGTCCCCAGTAGCCTCTGGTTAGTTTGAGGTCAAATCCATCTTTCCATCTATCTATCCCTGGGAACAGCCCTGGAGTAGCTGACCTGTCAGGTCACTGGGGACAGCAGGCTCCCTCCCTGAAGTCATGGGCTGCCCTGATCACTCTCAAAAGGGGACATTGTTGTATACTCACCCCTTGGAGGAATACGTTTATATGTTCCAGTCTGGGTCACAAAGAGGAATAAAATGATGGAGAACAGACAACTGGGGTTCATGGTGCTGGCTGGAGAGAGAAGCCAGTGAGGGAAAGGGACAGAATGCCTGAAGTTTACCCTGTTGAAGGGAGTGGGATGGGGCCTAGGGGGCGGGACCCTCTCACCTCTTGCCTGGGGCAGCAGGGATTGCATAACACCAGAAGGGAGGCCCTGTGGCTCACAAGACTTGCCTCCTGTGGGGAAGGAAAAAACAAGGAAGAAACCTCTGGGAGAGACCTGACAAACCTCTCCCCTGGGGAGAACAGGAGGCCTGGGCACACACCTCCCAGGATACCATAAGGAGTCCTTAATTTGGAGTCAAGGAACCTTAAGTCTCACACTCTGTTGTGGGGTCTTGGACAAATCATCTCCCTGAGCCTCTGTTTCTTAATCTATACCAACTACCAACCAGTTTTATTGTGAGGAAGCAATTTATAAAACTTATACTTCTGTGGGGAATAAAAAGAATTAATTTGTTCTTCTCAGGGTAGACATCCATCGTAAACCCCATTAGGGAATGAAAGCCTGTTTAGGATTACAGAATAAGACGTCAAGAACATTTGGTTATTGCCACAGGTCCAGTGAATTGGGAGGCCTCTTAGCTCAAGGAAGAAAACCATTAGGCTATCCTACCTCCTTATCTCCGCAGTCCTTTAGGAGCCAGAGGAACACCTCCTGAGGACATAGCTTTCTCTCCATAACCTATCCCTTCCCTGGTGGAAGCTCATGAAGAGCTCATGCTATTTATTTTGCTGTTTTCTGATTGGGTAGACTTTCACACCTAGATTATAAGTTTGGCCCCCAGATAATGGGGTATTGGACAGAGGCAGGTCGGGGTCTTGCATCAGGAATCTAAAAAATGTTTATATCTGCACTCATGCATTAGCATTTCCATTAGAGCAATTGCCCTTCCTCATGAAGAAGAATAAAGACTACTTCTTATACTATCTACTCTCTAACTCCAGGTTTGTAATTGTAATTTGGGTGGGTGGTCATTTTATTTTATCCCACTCACTTCTATAGAAACTTAAGTTTTTATTATTACTTTCCAGAAGGATGCTAGAGCCAGCTGTAGAAAGCCAAATGTTACATTTTCATTGTGAACATTTATACTTCAGAAACCAACAAACACTTCAAATAGGGCTTGATTAACTGATTTATTCATTGTCTAAACCAGTGGTTCCCAAACTTTTTTGGCCTACCGCCTCCTTTCCAGAAAAAATATTATTTAGCGCCTCCTGGAAATTATGAAACTATTTATTGAACTCAGAATAGAACGTAATACAAAAAAAGTGTGGCCATCACCACTCCCTTGGATCACTGCAGCACCCACCAGGGGGCAGTAGCACCCACTTTGGGAATCACTGGTCTAAACTTTTAAAAAAGCAATGGAGAATATATTAATTAATATGTAGATTCAATTTGAAAGTGAGTCATGGATACTTTTTTTTTTAGAACAAGTCATTAAATATTTACTAGAAAACCCCTACCCTTGTCCTATGGCTAGCCTGGAACACATATGGCAGCAACAGTAGTGGTAGGCCTCAGAGGCAGCTGAGACAGCAGCAGCAACAGCTTCAGGAGTTCTCTGCCCAGAGGTGGTAAGGTAGTCAGACAACTGACCAGAAAGATTTCAGGGGATCCTAAGCTGACACTTACTATAGGAACTTGTTTCACTGCCCATAGGTAGCTTCTGGTCTCAATTTCAAGTTGGAGAGTAATATTAGCCTTTTTTGTTACAGGGAGCAGAGGCCAGATCACTAGTTCTTGTGGTTGCAGAACAGCTGCCCTTCCTAGGTAAAGTCCAGAGTGCAGATCAACAAAGCAGTAACCACATCTTTCCTTTGATCACACCCCCTTAGAAGCATGAAAAATTTATCGACCCAAGGGGGCAGGTGGGTGGCTCAGTGGATTGAGAGCCAGGCCTAGAGACGGGAGGTCCTAGGTTCAAATCTGGCCTCAGACACTTCCTGGCTGTGTGACTCTGGACAAGTCATTTAACCCCCATTGCCTAGCCCTTACCAATACACGGTATTGGTTCTAAGAAGGAAGGTAAGGGTTAAAAAACAACAACGATGTATAGACACCCCCCCCCAACTAGCTTTGAAAACAGAGTTTGAAAAAGCTTAAAACTTGGTACAATACTCCACCTCTGCACTTATCCTGAGAACAGAAGCCAACTAACAAAAAGTTAAAAGCCAAGAAATAGGCTGGGAAAATGAGCCTCCCACCCAAATTAAATAAATAACCTGACCATAAAAAGTTTCTGTGGTGGCAAGGAATAACAAGACAGAAATTCAGAAGACAACAAGATGAAAACAGCTACAAATAAAGCCTCAAAGGAAAAAATACAAACTGGATACAATCCCAACAAGAATTTCTGGAAAAGCTAATGAAAGACATGAGTGATAGAGGAAAAATTGGGAAATATCCATTGACACTTTAGATGTGTCTAATACATACAATGTCTATTAGAATGTCTAATCCAGAATGTCTAGTGTAGTCTTACAGTCTAGAATGAAGAATCTGGGGGCAACAAGAATGAAGAATTTGGAGCAACAAGAATCTGGAGCAACAATCTGGTCAACTCTGACCCCCAACACTCCAAACACTACTGCCTCCCTTACTCTGAACCCTATATATCCTAACTTAGTCCACTACGTCCTACTGTACTCTAGAGAGGGAAGAATACCAAACTGTGGCTCAGGGAAGGGAATATATTTGAAATCCTAGCAAAGGCAAAGGTGATATGAGGTGAGGACTTGGGTTACCCTAAAACTGGGATGTTCCTCAGGCTTTCAAAGTCCCAAACCACTTTTGATTACTTTCTTCTTCATACTCCCTGCTTTAGCCTAGTTCTGTGTTGGCAAAGATGTGGCTCATGTGCCTTGGTGGCATGGAGGGGAGTTGCTCCTTTTGTAATGCAGGGTTTTTGCATTGCAATATTAGCTTAGGTAAACCTGTCAGTTGCCCTGGATGGAATATTGACAATGGCATGCTCCATGGGCCAGGTACCAGCTGGCAGTTGGGCTGAGACTATACAAGCCCCTGAAAACCCAAGCCTGGGTTCTGTTTTCCCCTGACTTCATCCTGATCACTCCACTACCCTCTTCCCCTGGGGCCCCAGGTGAAGGGTGGTGAAGGTTGGTGAAGTGTGGAGGATTGTGGGTAGGATTTAGGATAGCCTAGATATTAGGACCTTCTTTAAGAGCAACTCAACAATAACTATTTTCATTATCAACTAAATTAGCCAGAAGAACTGATCGATCTCTTGACCAGAGACAGCTTAGCTCTGGCCGAGGGCAGCCAGCCCTCAGCCTGCCAAGACCTTCTTAGGACCTTTGTCGGCATCGCCCAGCAAGACCATAGCAACAGCTTAGTAACACCAAGCCCTCGTACCTTGCCTATTCCTTCCCCAGTTTCAATAAATCCCTTAGCCTTAACCTGAGAATCTTGTGGTTATTTCTTTACCACCAAGGCTAAGGAAGATAGGGAAGAAGAGAGAATTCTGAGCAGTTGAGATTCAATCTACCCCATTGGTGGGGAGGAAGTTCAAGCACCCACTTCCTGCCGGTCTGCCACCATCCAAATAGAGACAGTTTCCTCAGCAGGGAGGGGCCGGCTGCCCGACATCTTAAAGGAGCCTAGCAGTTAGCAGAGAAGGTTCACTGGGCACTTAGCTTTCAGGGTTTGGATTTGAACCTGAACCAAGTTCATTCCCAGTTGAGTTTGCTCATCCTTCATAACATCCAACTCCAACCTCCTGCTAGACTTGTTACTGGCTCAAGGCCCATTAGTGACTTTTCACTCCCTTATAACACTTTCCCCATCTCTACCATTCCTGAAGACATTTTTTGCATGCCCCACCCCTTGCAGAAGACCAATTCGAGCACATCCTTTCTCTGACCTCTGGATTCTCTGGATTAAGGCGGGGGTGGGGGGGGCAGGATGTGTTCAGTGATGTTGACAGATGTTTTTACTGAGGTTATCCTCATCAAGATGAGCTCCTGCACTGATAGAAATTCATTTAACTTGAAGAGGTCACAAGCTGAGATTAAAGTGAAAGGGTCACAACTCTTTAAAACAACTGTGCACTCCATGTAGCCTCAGAGAAGGAGCTGCAACAGAATATGGAACAATTCTCTGCCTCTTGTGCCAGTTTTTGGCCTAACAGTTAACAAGAAGAAAACAGGTTCTCTGCCAACCAGCACTGCCCCATCCCTATGTAGAACCATCAGTAATAGAAAAAGAAGAAATTTGGAATGTTGTAGTTCATTTACTTTGGTAGGGTGATGCACAGATTGTCAGAGCTAATTCAGTGTTTTCAAGGCTCTGAAGGAATGTGTAGAAGAGAAGAGGTATTGGGCTGCCTACCAAACTGAAGGTCTACAGAGCCACTGTGCTAACCTCATTGTTGTTTGCCTGTGAAACCTAGACAGATACCAGGAAATTGAATTGTTTCCCATTTGAATTGTCTCAGGAAGACTCTAAAGATCACTTGTCAAATGATAAGGTGAATATAAGGTCCTTTCTTGAGCTGAACTGTTAAGCAGATAAGCTCTATTCCAGAAAGCATAATTCCAGTGAGTTGGCCATGTTGTTGAGTGCCAAACATACATTTTCCTAAAAGTTGTTTTTAGAGAACTCACACAAGATAAGCTCTCACATGAAGGTCAGAAGAATCAATATGAGGGCCCTCTTAAGGCTTCTTTGAAGAACGTTGGTATTGTAACAAATAAAATTAATATAAAAGGGTATATTTAAAAATATTAGGGTTTTATTGTAATCCATATTGATAATTAAGAAAACCACATACCTGTTAAGATCTAATTCAAATGCCCCGCCCTACCTTCCGCTTGGCTGCTTCCTAGGAAAGAGAGTGTCCCAATCAAGTTCTGAGACTTTATACCTCTGTCTATGTAATCACACTTCCTACCCACCTGTATTACACAAGAGGAATCCTGGGAAATGTAGTTTTCAAGTCCCCTAAACATCCACAGGAAGTTTATACCAGAGACCTCAATATTAAGTTAAAGGATTTCCAATATCACAGTATCAACAGTGAGACATGGGACATACTGGCATAGGACCATCCTGCATGGCAGGCCCAATCAAAGAAGATGCTGTGCTCTATGAACAAGACAGAATCAAAATAGCAAGGAAATGTGAGATGTGCAAATTTAGAAACATCCCCAGCCCAATATTCATAGAGGCTATTTGTGCCCCACCTTCAGTAGAGCCTTCAGAGCTTTTATTGGTCTGATTAGCCACAGTCAGACATGCTATACATTGACACCCAACATAGTAGTATCATTTTGGTCCTCTTCCAATTCCAAGGACAATAATCAAAAACAACAACAATTAGCCAATCATCACCCACCACCACCACCCTCCAAGTAAAATATACCTCATGTTTTCAGCTAATCTACGCATGACATGGATTCAAGTCTCCTATTTCTTCTTCCTTCTCCTCTCCATTGCTGAGTCAGTAGTCCCTTTACAGTTTGACTGATGGCCATTGTGTTTGTTGTTTCTCTAACCTTTCTGCAGGTACCCAACCCTGACAATGAAGAGAGGTAGTCAGTGCCAAAATAGGGCCTCTGGGCACAGTGACAACCTCAGTCTTGCTCCTGACCATTTTAGAGGAAAAAAGGCTCCTAGGGAGAGAAAGGGGGAGGGGAGGAAACAGATTTACAGGGGACAGAGTAGATGAGACCTCTCTCTCTCTCACACACACACACACACACACACTCCTGTGTTTTCTCCCTGTTCTCAGGGGAACTCCCAATCCTACCACAGACCTCTAAAACATGAGAAACTTAAGATATTTGGGTCAAATAAACTTAGAATCATACAATCTTAGAATAAGAATCAGACTCAGAATGTTACATTCATAGAATCTTATGACCCTGAATAGGAATTGGTAGAGAGGTGTTCCCAATTGTGAGCTTGGAGAATCTTAAACTCATTAATTCTTAAAATCATAGAGCAAGAGGCAATCTGGTCCAATCCCTACTTAGAGTATGATGCTGAGTCCTTTCCTCCCCATTGTGAAGTCACTTCCTCCTTTATTGATAGCTATCTAAATGATATAAAATCCCTGGATGGGGTCAGAGCTACACAATTTCCCTACTAAATGTGTGGGGATGGTTTCTAGGGCTCCTTTTCCTTTGGGCCTGAACCTAGCCACCCTCCTTACTCCTAAACACCTATGCTGTACATTAACAGATTAGGGAGGAAAGAGGTTAATTAATTGGGTGTGCAAATTAAAAAACTAGAAAGGGAACAAATTAAAAATCCCCAAATGAAAACTAAATTAGAGATCCTAAAAATTAAAGGAGAAATAATAAAATTGAAAGTAAAAGAACTATTGAATTAATAAATAAGACTTGAAGCTGGTACTTTGAAAAAAAGAAACAAATAAAATAGACAAAGTACTCGTCAATCTAATAAAAAAGGAAAGAAGAAAGCCAAATCAACAGTACCAAAGATGATAAGGGATACCTCACTTCTAATGAAGAGGAAATTAAGGTAATCATTAAAAACTATTTTGCCCAATTACATGGCAACAAATGTGGCAATCTAGGTGATATGGATGAATATTTACAAAAATATAAACTGCCTAGATTAACAGAAGAAATAGAATACTTAAATAATCCCATGTCAGAAAAAGAAATTGAGTAAGCCATCAAAGAACTCGCTAAACATTCATGCCAGGCTCCTCATAGATCTGCCTCTGCCCCTACCGCTCCAGCCTTACCCTAGCCAGACACAAAACAGAATTCAACCAGAAGTGTTCTGTGAAAACAGTTGATATAAAACTGCAAGCAGATCCACCAAACTAAGACCCTTCTCTCTAGTCTCCAACCCCCAATTCCTAGCCCTGTAACAAATAAAATTAATATAGAAGGATATATATAAAAGATATTAGGGTTTAAAAAATAATAAATAAATAAAATCATAAGCTAGCAGAGTTGGAAAGAACCTTAGAATATAGGTTCTTTATTCTAAGAACCTGAGAAAGAACCCAAGAACCTTAGGGTACTAGAGCTGGAGAGACTTTCAATACAGAGAAAGTCTGAGCTGAAAGGAAACTCCCTGAGACACAGAGGTGGACTAAGACTCAGAAAGAGAAAGTAACTTGCCCCAGGGCTTTCTTAAAGCTAGTGGCAAACTTGTTACTCAAACTCACTTTTCTGACTTCAAATTCACTCTTTTGCACTTCTTCCTTTCTTTTCAAGAGATAGCAGGAGTGAGGCAGCATGGCGTGTTGAGTCAGAAAGACCCATTTTCAAGTACAGCCTCTTACACATATAGGCTGTATGACCCTTGGAGGAGACTTTTTTTTTTTTTAATCCTTACCTTCAGTCTTGGAATCAACACTATATATTGGTTCGAAGGTAGAAGAGCAGTAAGGACTAGGCAAATGGGGATTAAGTGACTTGCCCAGGGTCACACAACTAGGAAGTGTCTGAGGCCAGATTTGAACCTATGACCTCCCATCTCTAGCCCTGGCTCTCTATCCACTGACCCAGCTATCCCCGAGGCTCTTAACTTCTAAGGTAATAATCCCGGCGTTAAGATCTCTAAGACTACGAGTTGAAAAAGAGGTATCAATCTACATTAGTAATGGTAACTTGTCTCACTCGGAGTTCCCTACATACACCAAGGAAATCACAGTCTTGCCCAGAGCGAACAGAAGCGGGAACTTTAGGATTTGGCCATTTTATTCTCATTGAATAGAGCAATCTTGCTCTCTTCCTTTGCCAAGATACTCAGGTTCTCTTTCTCCTCCAAAATGTTCTGGCTCCCAGAGCAGAGAAGAGCTAATCTTGGTTGCCTCACCTAGGCGGGACCAAGCAGCAGTTCATTGTGCCACCTGGTGGCTGTGGAAGAAGCCCGCAGCTTCAGTCGAGGAGGAAGGGGATGGGGGTGAATTGGCTCCTCATCAGGCTTTAAAGGGACGTAATCCAGGAATGCAGGTGCTGAGTTGGAGAGTCCAAACTACCTCGAATCTTGAGCCCTTCAGTCACTTTATCGTCTTGGGGAGCGGGGGCGGGGAGTGTGTTAGACAGCTGTATTCCAGCCCCTAAAGCAATATGCTTTGTTAGATTTGACCCACGTCGACCCTGAGACCAGAGAAGGTAAAAAGTGGGCGAATTTCAGTCCTCTTAAAAATGGGGGGAAACTATAATGGCTCTTGGGTCAAAGGCTGCAGAACAAAGGTGCTTTCAACTGGTCATACACTAGCCAGAACAAAGTGGAGGGCTTCCTGGACCAGACAGACCGTGGGGCAGCCTGTGTTACGATGTGCAGAACAGGGGTAAGTTGTGTCGGAGACAGAGTCGCTCATAGTCGCGAGCTAAAGGATCTAAAACAGGTGTGAGATACAGGGTCTGGAACCAAAAAGCACCTTAAAGACCTTCTCATCCAACTCTCATTTTGCAAAAGGCAAACAGAGGCCGAGAGAGGAAAGTGGATTGCCCAATGTCACCCAAGCTAACAAGCGCGAGATTCCACCCGCGGGGATCCTTGTCTCTGACGAAGGAGGCTTTTCTACAATCAGTTCTTTCCTAGTGGTAACCTGCAGGGGAGAAAACTTAATGGGTTTCAGGCCTGTGCCTTAACGGCTCGGCCAGGACTACTGGCTCCCTCCGAGACTGGTCAGAAGGAAACTCCCTTTCCTGTTTGCTTTTTCCCTGTAACAGGTCTCTCCCCCTAACCCAGTCCTGCTCATAAGGAGTCATCTGTTCTGGGCTAAATAATCAAAACTCTGGGAAACTCGGCCCCTCTGGCCTGCCCTCCGCACAATGCTCCTTTTTCTTAGGGAAACGCCCCGGCGCCGAGCAGCTCCGTCTGGCTGGAGGCTGGGGGCTAGACCCCCACCCACCCAACCAACATCTGTTAAGTACGGTGCCCAATCCGGCTGTTTTCTAGCCATCGAATAGCGGGCTATGCACTGGACAGACAGACCTATCCAAACTAGAGATAAGGACGTAATTTGAAACAAAGAAAAGACAGCGCATGAATACACAGTGAAGTGAGGCACTGAGCCCCGGCCAGAGGGCACTGCGAACCAAGCCGCGAAGCCGAAAGTGCGGCCAACCCAAGCATGTTTCAGGGGAGCCTGCGCAGCAATCTGCGAGCCTGTTCGAATCCTGCTTTGAGTGTGGGAGCGACATAGGTCCCAGGTGCTCATTTCCCGCGGCTGCCCGCTTGAGTAGGCCAGTCTCCAGCGTGGGCAGGAAGAGACAGAAGAAGCTGCAAGCCGACCTGGATCCGCACTGCTGCAGATTCTCACTTCTGATTGGCCAGCTGATTCTCCAGGACCTCCACTCGAGCAATTAGCTGGGTCAGCTATTTTCTGTCCTTTGTTCTTCCTCTCAGCTTCACCCTTCCTGGTGCTAGAGCCTTCCTTTGCATCCTAGGATATCCTTTGGCAATCCCTTGGATCCTATTCTCTGGCTGGGGTGGGAGGGCAGAAAAGAAGAGTCCACCCTGGGCCAAATAAAGATAACTGCCTCCCCTAGTAAGCCCTCTCCAAAGCCTCCTCCATCTAGCCCAGGGCTAGGGAGATTTAGAATCATCTAAATCCAACCCTTCATTTTACCGAAGGCAGTGAAGCTGGAGCATAGTGCCTGGCACATAACAAGCCTTCAATAACTTCAATAACTACTTGTGAACTGATTGTTTGAAACGACTCGCCCAAGCTTACATAGATAATAATTAGAAGAGCAAGGATTTTGACTCATATCTTCTGAATCCAAACCCAGAGATCGTGCCAAATACAACTCCACCTCCCTTCGTTTTTTAGAAAAGCAAACTGAGGTTTACCGACAGGAAGCGACTACCTAAAATATCAGAGCGAGTTAGTGGCAGGGCTACACCCCAGATTTCCTAATTCCTTCTTCTATAGTGTTTCCCACTAGACCAGGGGGAAGGGAGGAAGGAGACTCGCAACAGTAACTAGAGCAGACGCGGGTTGCCAAATGGAAGGCTGTTCTCACTAGGACAAATGTTGACTTTCAAAGCCTCAGCATGTGCGTCATAGGGATGAAGTCAGGAGAGTAGGAGAAGTGTTGCCCGGCAGGGGTGGGAGGAAAGATTTCACAGGAACTCACTTAGCTCCTCCTCCACCACCTCGCCTACCCCCCGCCCCGTACATCATGATATCTGAGGACCCAGGACACTTAGGGCAGAACCAGGAGGCAACCTCCGCATCCAGGATCTCAAAGAAGCAAGCCTCTGCCCTCGATTTGGAGACGAGGCATCCTATGTTGTTTGCACCTCTTCCCCGAAGGTGGTACCCAGACCTCATCACCTGAGGTCTTCAGAGCTGGAAGGTCTTCTAATCCAATTCTTTCATTTTATGCATGATGATACTGGGCGCCTGAAGAGGGATGTGACTTGTCCAAGATCACGCAGCTAGTAATGGTCATAACGGGGTTCCAAGTCCTCGGACTCCTCTGCCTTTTTTGCTATGAACTTATTCCATCTTCTTCAGAGTAGCCTTTCCATGGAACCCGAATACCCTAGCACTTGATTTTATCCTTTTCTCTACTCCTGACTTCCTTGATCCCTGCAACCCACACTAAGATGTCATCCTGGACGGAGCAGACACGTGGCGCATTCTGGGCTCCTAGCATAGTCCCTTAGTCCTCGGAGAGACTGGCTCCACCAGGTGGCGTACCGCCAGCAGGGTCCTGGTCCCTGGTCCCTTTTTCCATACATTCGACTGTCAGGTCCATCTGCTTCACCTCGTCCTCAGTTCCTTTGCCTCCCAGAGAAATAGTGTACCCGTGGACGTGTATCCCCTCGGGGTCCAAATTCAGAAGTCCACTATCTGATTCACAAAACGTTTCACTACCTCGAAGTTCTGCAGTGGGACGCTTCTGGAACCATCAATTACCAGAACCAGATCCACAAGACACGCCGGGCACCTTATGGGAGAAGAAGTCAATTGTGGGACAGGCCAGGAAGATGCCTCGAGGAGTCCCATAGGGAGCATCAGGTGCCAAATCGTCCCAGTCGTCTATGTAAGAGGTCCCCTCCTCATTCCCCGCCTCCCTTCTTTAATTCACTGTCCCAGCTTTTCCCATCAGCCTGAAGCTGCCGGCCCTCGAGGCAAATGCAGCGGTAGGAGCTGCCAAAACTCAAGCACTGAAACTCACAACCATGGTCCATGCCATTGCAGTAATCTCTGGAGACACCAGCAACCATCAGAGCGGGACTAGACTCCTTCTGCCCTAGGCCCTCAACTGTAAGGGATTCCCCTGCCCCTAGCGAAATGGTTGGCAACCTTTTTTGGCCGTGAGAGCCATAAACAGCTTGCGGAAGGAGAAGGATGGAGGCGGAAGGCGGTGGAATATGGGGCAGGGGTTGAAGGGCCCCCTGGGGCACATCCAGGGGCTCTGCCCAGACTGTCTGGGGAGGTGAAGCCAGATATGGCTCGAGAGCCATACATTGCCAACCGGTGCCCTAGCGCATAAGGAAAAGCTTCCCCTTTTTCTCCAAGCAAGCCCTTTCAGCCTCCCCCCTTTCCCTTTCTTCTCTCCCCAATTATCTTCCCTTCTCTCCTCCCCCCATCTCCACCTTTTCAGAGGCGCACATGCGCTCAGGGCAGTGCCACCCTGCTTACCCTGACAGCTCCTGCCTTCTGATCATAGGCCAAAGCCTTGGCTTTGTCTGTCCTAAAGCGCTTTACTCAGAGATTGTTTCATGAGCCCTATTGGAGATCCTATAAGGGGCACAGAGTAGTTTAAGAAATAGATCCTGCCTTCTGAGATTTATAGCCTAATGGGGAGACAACTATATACACTCAAGAAAAAAAAAATGAACCATACATACATACATACAGCAGCTGGGTGGCTTGGTAGATAGAGTGCTGGACCAGGATTCAGAAAGACTTGTCTTCCTGAATTCAAATTTGGCCTCAGACACTTACTAGAGGGGTGACCCTGGGCAAGTCTCTTAATCCTGTCTGCCTCAGTTTCCTTATTTGTAAAATGAGCTGGAAAAAGAAATGGCAAACCACTCCAGTATTTGCCAAGAAAACCCCAAATGGTGTCATGAGTCAGACAAATCTGAAACAAATGAACAGCAAAAACATATGAACCTACTAAGCCTCAAACTAAGGGCAGAGACTGGTGCATTCCGTCTTCATATCACCCTTACACAGAAAGCTCTTAATGTCAAATTAAGAACTGAAAAAGTCCTTGTGAGGGGACAGTTGGGTAGCTCAGTGGATTGAGAGTCAGGCCTAGAGACGGGAGGTCCTAGGTTCAAATCTGGCCTCAGACACTTCCCAGCTGTGTGACCCTGGGCAAGTCACTTGACCCTCATTGCCCATCCTTACCACTCTTCTGCCTTGGAGCCAATACATAGTATTGACTCCAAGACAGAAAGTAAGGGTTAAAAAAAAAACAGGAAAAAAAAGTCCATGCATGATGGATGGTTCCTTAGAAGAAGCAACCTACCAGAGCAGCTCTAGACCACAGTCAGGGTTGTAGTGGAAGGATCCTGGTGTTCTTATGCACAAGCTGTGAGGTCCATCTGCATACAGGTCTGAGTCTAGGGACACAGGATCAATGTGGGGTGGACCAAGAGGTCAGTTGTGTGACTTCTGGCTGCTCTCTTCCCTACCCACCCCACCCCACTTCATGCTCAGTGAGGACAAAGAGGGGACTGGAGAGAAACTTGAGCGGGATGAGGCAAAGTCTGTAAACTGAATGGAAGCAGCACCCACCTGCAGAAAGCCCCAAGGGGAAAGGGCAAGCCTTTTAGTCTAATAGTAGTAGTGAGACATGCATGCACAGTCTGGGCTGAGGTGGGAAATGCAGGAAAAACAGCCTGATGAACATGCAGACCTGATCTGTGTTAAGCCCAAGATGGGAATGAAAAGCAGTCTCAGATGATCAGTTTGAGAGTTCTGGTAGACCTTGGAGGTGGGGTTTAAATAGAAATACAAAGGTATGGTTTATAATGTGGTTCCCAGACTTTTTTGGCCTACCCCCCCTTTCCAGAAAAAATATTACTTAGCGCCCCCTGGAAATTATGAAACTATTTATTGAACTCAGAATAGAATGCAATACAAAAAAAGTGTGGCCATCACTGCATCCCTGGATTGCTGCAGCACCCACCAGGGGGCGGTAGCGCCCACTTTGGGAATCAGTATATATAAAGGTTAATATAATATATATGATATATTATAATATAAAAGTAAATATAAAGGTTAAGAGAGTCAGAGCCAGGGAATGGGTAGGGTGACTAAAGCTGAACAATGTGAAGGGCAGAAGGAACCAACAGACTAAAAGTAAAGAAAGCTGTGGGTGGGTCTTGGGGAGACTGGGTGTGTCGAGACTGTGGCTGAGTTCCAAGAGAGAGATATCTTCACTCTCAGGGGATATAGTCCTTGCTCACTGCACAACTGGCCTTGAAAGTGGAAGCTGAATTGTTGTATAAGGTTGAAGGACTAACCTGCTCATCCAGCAGAGGTATGCCATAGCTTTCAGAAAGCTCATACTGGTCTGCTGCAGGCCCACTGTGTAGATCTCTATACTCCAAATCCTTGCCTGGGCAGTCACTTCAAGCACTCATCAGGTGCAGCTCATCCATCATAATGGCTACACAGGGCAACAGGTCCTGCCAAGGAGCAAGCACTCTCAGAGGCAATGAAAGGTACATTCATGGCACGCTGGTCCATTATCGTGTCCAATGCCAGGGGGACAATGGCATCAATGGCATATTTCATCTTCCAGGTCCTCTCTTTGAAAAAAAAAAGGCTCTGAAGGGAGAAGCTGCTCTGTACCTGGCTCAGTATTCTATCACACCAAGGCGGATGGCATTGGGTCCAATATCTAGACCCCAATAAAATTCACCTGGAAACATACTGTTGTCTGCAGCTCAAATGGGGCGAACACTATGGGAGCTACTGCTCACAAATATAAAATCCAGGGGTCCTGTCCTACACTTCCAACCTGCTGACAAGGAGGGAAGAAGGACGGATAACTGGTGGCTTTCTCAGAGGAGATAACCCCAGAAAGCTAGCTGTGAGCTACACCTTCTACTAGGGTGGAGTCCACAGGAAGCTAGCAAAGGGCTCAATCTGAGAGAAAGGGGAAATCCTGAGTCTTATCCTTATTTATCCTAGATCTCTTAACATCTAGCCCAGGGTTCCATACACAGCAGGATCTTGATAGATAATTGAATGAATGAATGAATGAATGGGTGGATGGGTAGATGGATGTATGGATGGATGAACAAAACAATGGCTTTCTATTTCTGTCCTTTCCATTCCTACCCCTAACCTCGATGACAGTGGTCAAGCAGTACCCCTAATCTGGACTTGCTTGTGGTTCAGCATTCAGAGGCATCAGGAAAAGAATAAGCAACTGATCATAGTTCAGTAGCCTCCTGGTGTTTTCAAAGGGTGCCAGCAATCATGGCCCAAAAGATCTGAGACATCGAGGGAAGCTGGGTAGCTCCGTGGATTGAGAGCCAGTCCTAGAGATGGGAGGTCTTAGGTTCAAATCTAGCCTCAGACACTTCCTAGCTGTGTGACCCTGGACAAGTCACTTAACTCCCATTGCCTCGCCCTTACTGCTCTTCTGCCTTGGAACCAATAGCCAGTATTGATTCTAAGACAGAAGGTAAGGGTTTAGAGAAAAAAAAAAATCTGAGATGTAACCTAGAAAAGAAAGACCAAGAGGTAGGTAGTCATACCAAAAGCCCTAAGCCCCCAGGCCTTGCTTCTCTACACTTCTCCTTCTCTTTGCTGGGAAGCTGAAAGCTATTCCCTGCAAATGCCCGAGTTGTCTCCCATTCCCTCCCTGAAAAGGCTGAGGCTGACAAGGCACCTCTTTGTATGTCTTCCCGCCTGCTCCCAGTCCTCCCATCCCCACCCAAATGGGAGAATGAGAAGCCTCAAGGGAGGGCCTTGCCTTTGGGAGGATGGAGGTTGGGACGATGAGGCAGCCAAGACAAACTTCTGCCTAAGCACTGTAGCTAGAGATCTTACTCTACTGTGAGCTGGGGAAACTCCACTAGAGGCTGATTGCAGGTGACCTACCCTGATTCTTGCCTGGCTATTCTGGCCTCCTCATGCCCAACCCCAGGCACTGTCCAAGAGGCTCCACTGGGCGTCAAACAGTGACTGCCCCAACAATCTCCTAGCAGCAGCTTGGGAAACCAGCAGCTGCAAAGCAGGTGACCCCGCCTAAAGCAAATAAGGGGAATTTAGGGAGAAGAAAGTCTGGCCTGGGCAGCCCTGAGCACTTGGGGATAATGAGTCCCTGGGATAGATACAGTAAAGCTGAAGGGGGCAGGGGCACAGTGAGGAAGATCAAGGTGGTAGACAGCAAGATCGAGGCCTAGGAGAGCTCAGAACTTTGAGCAACCTGGATTTGTGGACCTCTGGCTCCAGGAACGTGCAATGGATCGCCCGGGGAGGAACAGGTAACAGAACCTGTCCCCTTTCCCCACATACACACAACTGAAAGTCTCACTCTGCTGGGGGTACCCCCTCCGAATGGAGCACTGGAAAGAAATTGTTCATTTTACAGAAAAAGAAACTGAGGCCCAGAAAAGAAAAGTTACTTTTCCAAAGTCATGAAACCAAGGAGAGTCACACTAAGAGTCCTAGGCCCTTTGTTGAATAATTTTTCAAAGCCTCCAAATAGCAGTTGGCCAATCTGTTCCCATTGAACCACTTATGTACCGTCTTTGGGCCATCAGAATCAGATTGAACACATAGGTGCAAACTTTGCGGGGGTAGGGTAGTGCCAGAAAAACCTAGCTCCTCAGGTTTGGGAGGGGGAAAGATACCAGCATCCCTGTAAATACTGGGTCAGGAACTCTGAGAGCCCTGTAGTCATCCTTTCCTCTTCCCTTTCATATGCTTTGACTGTTTTCCTTGAGAAACTGTATAGTGCAGTGGAAAGACACCTTGGACAGAAAGTCAGTCTACTCCTGATTCTGCTACTATTAACTTGCTGTGTCACCTTGAACAAGTCCCTTCCCCTCTCTGGTCTCTGTCTCTCCTCCTATGAAAACAGAGAGTTTGACTTTGAAGGTGTCACCCAGCTCCAGAATTCCATGCTCTAAGATCACTTCCAGCTGTTCTGTGTCCTAAAATCCCTTCTACACCTAACATTCTAAAGGTCTGTGATTCAGTCCCTTTCACTCGCTCCTCATTTCACTAAGATTTCCGCCTAGGGTCAAGGGACCTCCATGGGAACCACTTTAATCTAATGGGTCATCCCAGGATCCCTCTGTGTTCTCTCTACAAGCCAATACTTCCTGTCCCAGGAACCATGATTCTGCCTTGATATCTGGCCTTGATGGTTCCTATGGCTTTGAAAATTACTGAATTTCAAAGCTGGGAGGGACCTAAGAAATTATTTAGCCCAATCCCTTTATTTTTTAAAAGAAGAGACAAATTCAGAAAAGTAACTGGGCCACACCAATTTGGGGGCAGAAACAGGAATAGAACCCAGGTCTCTTATCCCTTGCCCAGCCTAGTTCTCTTTGTACCTAGCAGACTGGTCAACATGGCAGCAAAAGAAAGTGATGAATGTTGGAGGGGATGTGGCAAAACTGGGACACTAATACACAGCTGGTGGAATTGTGGATCGGTCCAACCTTTCTGGAGGGCAATTTGGAACTATGTGCAAAGGGCTTTAAAAGAATGCATACCCTTTGATCCAGTCATACCACTGCTGGGTTTGTACCCCAAAGAGATAATAAGGAAAAAGACTTTATACAAAAATATTTATAGCTGTCCTCTCTGCGGTGGCAAAAAAATTGGAAAATGGGGGGTGCCCTTTTATTGGGGAATGGCTGAACAAATTGTGGTATCTGATGGTGATGGAATGCTATTGTGCTGAAAGGAATGATGAACTGGAGGAATTCCATGTGAACTGGAAAGACCTCCAGGAATTGATGCAGAGCAAAAGGCGCAGAACCAGAACATTTTACACTGTGGCACAACTGAATGTAATGGACTTTTCTACTAGGAGCAACACAATGACCAGAATGATCCAGAAGAACTTATAAGAAAGAACACTATCCACATCCAGAGAAAGAACTGTGGGAGTAGAAATGCAGATGAAAAACATATGCTCAATCATGTGGTTCGATATGGATATGATTAGGGTTTCGATGTTAAAGGATCACTCTACTAAAATTATGAATAACATGGAAATATGTTTTGAACAGTGATATTGTTCAGTGGAATTGCCTGTCAGCTCCGGGAGGGGGAAGGAAAGGGGAAAGGGGATCATGAATCATGTAACATGGAAAAATATTCTAAATTTAAAAAGGAAAAAAAAAAGAAGATGTACTTGCCTGTGGAGAAAGGGGGTCAGGAGAATTGAGGCAGGTGTCGGTGAAAGATGTCTGGGTTTAGGAGAAAATTTGTGGTTTTCTCTCATTAGGGACCAACTAGAGGAATTCTATAGGTTCAGGAAACAATTTAGTAATGCTTTTTAGAAGGGGGAACTGGGAGGGTCCCATAGTCCATTTGATAAGGGATAAGGTCTGTTTGGTTCCCAGGACTTTGGAGTATTTATAACTCCCAGTAGACTAACTGTAAAGACCTTGAGATAAGTGCCTCTTATCTATGAGGGTAGCCCAGTAACGGTAAGATCTGGAATGGGTACCTTTGGGCAAAGTCCCTTAAGTTATGGGAAAAGATCAGGAAAGATTCTCTCCCCAAGATAAAGAGCTCATTCCCCCTTTCCCTAAAGAAATCCTCATCAGGAAGGTTTTCTCAGGGGGATTCTTTACATGAAAGTCTAAGGACAAACTCTATGTGTAGTCTTTCTTGGAATTAAGCGACATGAGCTCTTCTGGCAGACACTACACACTTCTCCCAGGGCCCCTCACTCACATGGCCAGCTGGAGAACTCCTAGAGTCAGAGATGCACAGATTGTCCAGGGCCCTTGTCCTGTTGGGCCAGGACAGGATCTAATGGGCGACTTACCTTGGTTGAGCGTTGAAAAGATTGGCAAAGGCAGCCCCACATGTAACTCTGGGGTTAGGGAAGCTTGTGGAAAGGAGGAGTGGTCAACCTCTCCTACTGAAAATGAGAGCCCCAAGCCATGGTGGGAAGACACAGGCCCAGCAAAGAGACAAGGCAGCTGGTGCTGTGAGGGGGCCTCACTACACCCATCTCTGCCCCCCAAATTGCTGTGGCCCAGGCACTTTTCTTTTCTGAACTTCAGATTCCTCTTCTAAAAAAATAAAGGGGTCCGGTTTGTCTCTCCCAGCTTTGAAAGTCTATAATTCTCAAAGCCATAGAACCATGGTGGTCAGATGGCAAGGCAAAGTATCATGGCTCCTAGACAACACAAAGGGACCTTGGGATGACCCATCGGATTAAAGTAGTTCCCATGGGAGTCCCTTGATCCTATGTAGAAGTTGAGGATGGTGGATGAAGAGAGAGTAATGGGGACTGAATCACAGATCCTTCGAATGTTAGGCATAAAAGAGATGTCAGGACAGACAGCTAGAAGTGATCCTGGAGCATGGAATTCTGGAGCTGGGTGACACCAAAGTCCAAACCCTCAGACAGAGAGAAACCAAGACACACTGCAACCTGATGCCCTGCCAGGCACCTGGGCCAGCTGGGCATGGAGAGGAGGATAGACCAAATAGACTATGTTTCTGTGGGAATGCAAGAAAACTCCAATGTCACATTCCATCTCTGGATGGCCTCTGGGGCTGCCAGGGAATTGGACAGGGCGCTTTCTCTATCCCAGGGCGAGATCCTGCTCAGAATACCTGGGAAGGTGCTTGTAGGAGCCAGTCAGCCAGTCAGTCAATAAACATTTTTAAGTACCTACTAAATGCCAGGCAGGGTGCTGCTAAGTGATGGGGGCAGAGGGAGACAAGAGAGCCAGTCAGGCTTCCCTTGACCTGTGGACCCCACCACACATACCCTTAAGGGATGCCACCTAAGCTTTCACATCTGTGTGTTGGGGGGTGGAGGCAGGATGAGTGGACTCACTACTCCCTGGACCGGATGCAGCTGAGCCACTTGGGCTGAATTCTAAAACTGGTCTCCCTCTGCTTCCACTCCCAGGCCCACTTAAGCATAGAGATTACACCAGTTCCTGAAAAATGGGTGTATTCTCTTCACACAAAAAACCTCTGGGCCTAAATGGGAGCAATCATAGAGAGGAGGCAATGGCATCCTTGTATATCGGGAGACTGGACCTGTATGAGATTTGGGTCCCTAATCCTGAATTTATTTTTGTTCTCCCTTAGGTCCATGGGATCCAGAGAGCATCTAATCCTGTGCCCACTAAGCCTTACTCCCCTGGCATTCCTAGGACCAGGGAAACCAGGGAACAGGAGTGGTGAAGTAGGAACATGTTTGAGGGGCAGCTAAGGTGGCTCGGTGGAGAGAGTGCCAGTCCTGGAGATGGAAGGTCCTGGATTCTGATTTGACCTCAGATACTTTCTAACTGTGTGACCTTGGGCAAGTCACTTAATCCATACTGCCTTGCCCTTACCTGTTTTCTGCCTTGGAACCAATAAAAGGTTTGGGGGGCAAAAGAGTGGCATCGGTCTTGATGTTTCCAAGCCCTCATCACAGAAGTAGGAGCATCTGACTGTTGTTTCCCAGCAGTCTATCTAACAAGGAAGAGGTGAAAACAATAGAGCAGCAACTCCCAATACTTCAATTAGGAACTTTGGCTAGGAGACCCTATTCCACTGAGCATCTGGACTCTGCACTAGAAGCCTGGGGGAGGTGGCAGGGCTAGGGAAGAGATACAGAGAGAATTGGGCAGGGAGAATTTAACCCTTTCCACAGACATTTGCTGATTCCCTCCCCCCCTTTCTCCCCTGGATCTGCTCTCTCTGCCCTGGAGAATAGTGGCAGGTAGGGCTGGGGTGGAGGAGAGCTGACATTTGGGCCCCAGAGTAGTTACTGTGCAGGCCCTGCTTCCTCTGCACTGGTCTGACCTCACCTGGCACTGAGCCACACTAGCAAGGAGGAACCTGGGTGGTAAAACCACCCAGTGACCGGTGACGAGGCTCTGTAAAGGCCCCATTGTGCACCAGGTAACCCAGATATTTAGACCACAGCCTGTGGTGATGCCCCAGTTATGGTACCCACATCTGGTTAGCCAGGGCTCCAGGGTGGCCCTGAAACCTCAAGACATGTCCAAATTTCTCATGGGTCCTTGCTAGTGACCTCCACCCTGCTTTCTTCTCCTCCTCTTTGGGTCACTCCCAGAGCCATCAGCCCTGGGAGATTGGTTTCAAAGATGTCTACAGATACAACCCCAATAGAATGTGTGGATTCTCCATGCCAAAGTGACCCAGAAATCCTCTAAGACTGAAAAGAGGTAGGAGAGGATGGTCAGAAAGCTGGGAAACGATGGTACCCACTCTGGCCCCTTCCCATTGTAACTGAGTCCTTCGAACCCCCAGATTGCACCAGCCAGCAACCAATAACTAACTGCCTGGGACCTGAGCAAGGGATATCTCAGTTTCCTTGTCAGTCCACTAAATGAGTTCATTATTTCATTCAACAAACTTATATTAAGCACTTACTCCATACAGTGCAGAAGCTCTAGTTTAGAGCATTGGAGAAGACGTGGCCCACATGCTACTCCATTCCCCCTCTTCCCAGCACCCAAGGACATATTTTGCATGTCCCACCCCTCTGTCTAGCATCCCAAAGCAAGCACTTTCTCCCTCAACTCTCTCTGGTAATCTGGGGGCTCACAGACAGCTTGAATTTGCCCTCTGAGTACCGGAGCTGGGAAAAGATTCTCCAGGGAGTGTCCAGTTTACATCAGATAGCACTTTCCCCAAACCTACACAAAAATAATTCACATGGCTACGTGGGTGCGAGGAAGAGGTGCAAAACCAAGACTCCTGCTGGGACTGAGGCAAAGGGCATTTATTGCCTTTGGGATCAAGGAAAGCTTTGGTTCAGTTCAATTTCATAAATGTTTCTTAACATCATACCCTGGTACTTCAGTGGATACATACCGATGACTAAGGGGTATAGAGGGTGCCAACCCCTTTCCAGGGCTGCCTGCGGGGTCCACCTGCCACCAGCTCTAGCCTAGAGCCCCAAGAAAGTGTAGCATACACAGGACACATGCTGGTAAACCAGGTTGAGAGTAACTGACAGGCTTCAAACCCATAGATGAGTCAAGGGGGTGTGTGCCCCAAGTATGTGAAGTCTTCCCACAGCAGAAGGGGCAAATGGGAACAATGTGTTCCAGGGACCATGAAGGCAGCAGAAGCAGGCTGTGTGTGCCCTTAGAACTTGGTTAGACCAATAGAATTGTGTATTGGCTATGGGAGGGTGGGTGGGAAGAGGGGAGGGAAAAACTATGAATCATGTAACCATGGAAAATGTTTCATAATTAATCAATGAAATAAAAATAAATTAAAAAAAAAAGAACTTGGTTAGACATCGAAGGAGCCAAGGTCATCCACTGTATCCCCAGCCATCACTGGGCATCTTGACTTTTGTCTTGCCAATGGACTTGGATGACTGGAAGAGAGATGAGGCTAATGACTTTGTGCAACTCTACCTCACTTGAATTCAATTTATGTTAGACTCAAAAAACATCACCGATTGAGGTCATTTCAGTCCTCTTCCAGGATAACTAACAGGTGGCAACCCATCCACTACTTCTCATTCTGAGATTCTCATCCTTCTTCCACGAATGCTCCATAGGGAATCTGTTCATAGTGATCTCCCTCCAGGTCTTTCAAATATGTCAGGAATTCCAGGCAGTTCTCCAGATGTGCATCAGTTTCAGTTGTTCTTCCTTCTCCAAGCACAGTGAGCTCACCTCCTTTACTGATCAAAAAAAATTTTTCAAGTTTCCTTATATCATCAAGGGATGATATAAACTTTATTGGGAGATTGTAATTTTTTTAAAGCTCTCATTTATGTAGCTGTTTCTTTTTTTTTTATCCCTTTGGGGTGGTTCTGGAAAGTCTACTCTGAATTTTCCAGATGAGGAAACTGAGGCTTAGAGAGGAATGGTTTGTAAAGTCACAGAGCTAGTACATTTCAGAGTTGGAATCTAAATCCATTTCTTTTGACTCCCAAATCTTGGCCTCCTTCCACTTCCTCACTGACTAAATTATCTCTAAGATTCCTTCTGAGGGCTTGGGATAGATCCAGGATATATACAAGCACTTCCCCACCTTAGCAGCTGGTTTTTCTGCTGTGCCCTGAATTGACAACAGCCTCTCTCCTCCTAGGTTCTTCTGTCGTCCACGATGCATATATCTTATGGGTGCTGGAGGCTGAAGAAGGGACAGGGACTAGATGTGTAGGGAAAACATGACTAACTCCACAATTCCTTCCTGGTCCTTAGGCTGGGAATCAACAGAGATCAAAAGAATGAGGGCGCAATCCCAAAGCTCCCCCTTGTGTCAAGGACAAGAATCCACTGGATGGTGCATTCCAGCCTCATATCCCTCACTTAAGCTGTGTTCTAGAAAAGAAGGGAAAGATGGTAATACACAGAGACAGATACACTGTGGTACAATTGAACATAAGGGACTTCTCTACTAGCAGCAACGCAATGACCCAGGACAATTCTGAAGGACTGATGAGAAAGAACGCTATCCACATTCAGAGAAAGAACTGTGGGAACAGAAATGTAGAAGAAAAACAACTGCCTGATCACATGGGTCAGTGGGGATATGATTGGGGATGTAGACTCTAAACGACCACCCTAGTGCAAATACTAATAATATTGAAATAGGTCTAGATCAATGACACATGTAAAACCCAGTGGAATTGCTCCTTGGCTACAGGAGGGTGGTGGGAAGAGGGGAGGGAAAGAACATGAATCATGTAACCATGGAAAAATATTCTAAAACAATTAATTAAATCAATTTTTAAAATTAAAAAACAAAAGAAGGGAAAGGTGGAACACATGGACTGCACTTACATGAGTTGGATGGAGGTTCTGCTGAGACACAAAAGCTGAGCTTTGAGGAGCTCTAAAGTGAGGAGGGAAAGCTGTTGATAGATGGGTGGTAGGTGGAAAAGCAACATTTCCTTAACAGGCAGTCTCCAAAGCTGGATGGGAGTGACTGGTGTGGGCTTAGGGAGGAAGGGGACCTACCTGGGCAGTCCAGGGGGGGTAAGAATGCCTGGGAGAGCTTGGGTTGAGGGCCCTTTAATCCATCCTCACTAGGTAGCAAAGGCTTCACTGAACCTTCTGGCCCTAGGACAGACAAATCTGCCCATTTCTACCTACCAGTTGGGAATTTGGCCATCCCAAAACTTTGTATAGAAAGACCTCATTTAATTGCACTATTGCCCTAAAGTTAGGAGTGAAGGGAAAGTTCCCAGGCTATAGAGACAAGAGTCACAATTAGACAATGAAAGAACCTAAGTCTTACTGCTCTTTGGGCTTGGAGACTGGAAAGAATAATGAAGGCTGGAAACTGGAAGGTTTATTACTTTTACTTTCTAGAAGTAAGAAGTAAGACCATAGAATTCAGAACTAAGAAAAGATTTAGAGATAAACTGAGACCCAAAGAGGTTAAGAGATTTGCTGAAAGTCCCACACATTGTGAGTAGGAGAGTCAGGATTTGAACCAAGGTCCATCTAACTCTAGATCTTGGAAGTTTTCCTCATAGCCTCTGAGCCAGATTATAGGCGGCAAGGGGTAGTTTATAGAGAGCTGATCTAGGAGACGAGGCAAGTCTTCCTTCTGATAGATACATACCCATTGTATCATCCTGGGCAAGTCACTTACTCTTTCTGGGGTCTAGGCAACTTTTTTTCTGGGGGGGGCAGCTCAACGGATAGAAATCCAGGCCTAGAGATGGGAGATCCTGGGTTCAAATCCAGCCTTAGATATTTCCTAGCTTTGTGACCCAGAGGCAAGTCACTTAACCCCCATTGCCTAGCCCTTACCACTCTTCTACTTTGAAACCTATCCATGGCATTGATTCTAAGATAGAAAGTAAGGGTTATTTTTTTAATCAATTTTCAGTGAAGTTCCTGACCTGCCTCAATAGTTCCTATGCCAGTGAAATCATAGTTTCAAGCCCTCCTACTAGCATCTGAGAACTAAGGGAATACTGGCAAAGAAGAAGTCAGGGAATGAAGAAGGGTCTTATAAATAAGGCTCACTCTTGAGGGCCCTTCCCAGGCTGAGGAGTAATGGAAAGGGACAGAAGCCAAGCTTGAATAGTGTGGAGTAGAGTGGCCCTTTGAACTTGGCCTTGGAGGAGCTCGGGTTTGAGACCTCAGACTGCTTCCCATTGGATTGTCACGTGGGTGAGTGAAAGACTGACCCCTTTCCTTGGCTTTTCTGGAGGCACTAGCCTCTGAAGAGGCCTCTCATCTTGAAGGAGGCTTCATGGCTAGAAGGTTGTTTAATTAAGCTCTGCGCACCCCCTTTGCTGGGGCCTCTGAAGGCCTGTCTGGTTCGGACCTTTGGACCAGACGGGAGTAACTCTCTCTCTCTCTCTCTCTTTCCCTACCTTCACTCTTCCTATATTGTAAATAAACTACCATAAAAGTCATCCTGACTTGGGTCTTTAATTTGGAATTGTGTAATCAATTCTTGGCAACCAAAACTCTTAAATATTCAGTCCAAACATAATTTACCCCTTACAGTAGATAGCATTGACCATCTCCTTCCCCCACAGTATGCATCTCCTCTGAATCCAAGGGGTCCCTCTTCAATTGTCTTTGATCCGACTGTCTCCCCCTGATACCTCTCTGTGGAAGGGGGTGGAGGCACATTTATCGACAGTGCCTTCACCATGCATCTGGGTACTGTACGTGGATTCAGCTCTACCCACATCTCCATCTTTAACAGCCCCCAGAGGAGAAGTTTTCCCCCATCATCAGCTCTCTGGTGTTTGCTTTGTGGGTCATCAGTTACATCCAGTAAGTAGATGTCCACCAGGCTCTTGGAGATGTTGAACCATCTGTATTGCTACCTTCATACCCTGATGGCAACATGCAGTGTTATCATCCATAGCCAATAAACTGAAGTTTTTCCCTGAACCAAGATGACTGACTTCTCTGGGTCATGAGCCTATATTCCAACCCCAAGCTGAAGGTCCCTGCCCAACCTCAAGCTGAATCATAGAATCAGTCACAGAAACCGAGGCAGGAAAGATCTATTTTATACAGGAGAATCAGAAAGAAGTGGGAAAACAGAGCTGATCAGTGACAGACCTAGAGGCTAATTTCTAGCCAAGGCTTCTTTCCACCAAATCTCCAATGCTTCTCTCAAGCTATCCTTAGTGGCAAGAGGGAAATTTAGAGGAAAATGAAGCCATCCTATTCACCGTTCCTTGGGAGAGATGAGATTCAGACATTTGTAATTGGTTAGCTAACATTTCCATAGTGAAGTCATATTTTAAAAACTCTTTCCTAGGGGCAGCTGGTTCAGTAGATTGAGAGTCAGGCCCAAAGATGGTAGGTCCTGGGTTCAAATGTGGCCTCAAACACTTCCCTGGTGTGTGACCCTGGGCAAGTCACTTAACCCCCATTGCCTAGCCCTTATCCATCTTCTGCCTTGGAACCAATACACAGTATTGATTCTAAGACAGAAGGTAAGAGTTTACAAAACAAACAAACAAACAAACCTCTTGCCTTACAACTTTGTGAGATAGGGAATGAAAAAAAAAAAATCTTTGCCCTATTTTACAGGGAAGGCTCAGAGAGACTGAATGATTTGTACATGATCACAGGGCTGATATTTTTGGAACCAGAATCTGAACTCAGTTCTCCTGACTCTACATCTAGAAATCTTTCTAATACATTCTAAACTTTAACCTCAGATACTGCTGTAGGAGACTAGAGAAGGAGAGGGGTCATCTCCAGCTGCAGAAGCATTTGTATAACATAATTGATCAAGGTCCACTTTACTGAAAGGTGGGCTAGAAATAGTGGGAACTGCATCCTAGGAAGCAAGACAGGGTTGTAGAAAGAGCCCTGGGGGGCAGCTGGGTGGCTCAGTAGATTGAGAGCCAGGCCTAGGGTCTAAAAGTCCTGGGTTCAAATCTAACCTCAGATATTTCCCAGCTGTGTGACCATGGGTAAGTCATTTAACCCCCATTGCCTAGCCCTGACCACTCTTCTGCCTTGGAACCAATGCACAGTATTGATTCTAAGACTGAAGGTAAGAATTTTAAATAAATAAATAAACAAAGAGCCCTAGCCTTAAAATCAAGAAAAAAGTTTTTCGTATCAGCTTGCTATGTGATTTGCAGGAAGTGATTGTCACTTTCTCAGCCTCAGTTTCCTAAGCTGTAAAATATTTGTACAGCCTATCTCAAAAGGAGAGTTCAATTAAAGCACCTTGTAAATCTTAAAGTGCTATATTTTTTTCCTCTTTAAATCCTTAGCTTCCATCTTAGTATCAATTCTAAAACAGAAGAGCAGCAAGGCTAGGCAGTCGGGGTTGTGAGTTGCCCAGAGTCACATGGCTAGGAAGTATCTGAGGTCACATTTGAACTCGGGATCTCCTGATTCCAGCCCTGCTATATTTTAATATGAGAGGCAGAGCATGGTGTAGTGGAGCAAAAGCTGGTCTTAGGCTGAGGAAGTCTGGAGTTCACGTCTAACCCCTCATCCTAACTGGCTCTACTTGCTATGTGACTCTGGGTAAATGACTAACCTCTCACTGCCCCAGGCCACTCTCCCAGGCACTCATTTTACCTAGGCAGAAGTTTCCTCAGGAGAAGTTCTCATGCTCATGAAATCACAGGTGAGGTTGAGAAAAGGAGTGGCTATCTAAATGGGTTAATATTCATTATCAATAATAATAAGCTTGTGCCTCTGACCTCTTTCTTTATATCCTGGCCCCCCAGTAGCATTGCACAGTCTAGGGGAGCTCGCCTTTATTCCCTGCCCTATTCAGGACCTTAAATGGGAGCTGGATGAGGAAAGGGGAAGCTGGCACTGAAGTCTGGCAGGGCAGGGCCAAGAGAGCCACTGGGGAGAGGGCAAGAATCTCTGCTCGGGGATTTTCCCCTGAGTCCTGGACCAGGCCTTGGATAATACAAGAATCAGAGTAGGTTGCCAATTATAAACCTCATTGTACAGGTGGGATGGTTGAAGTTCAGAGACCGCCCTTAAATACCTGCTGTATGACCCTGAGTAAATCACTTCACCTCTCTGAGCCCCAGGAAAATCTCCTAAACACTCATTCCCTTTGGCAGAAGTGGTTTTTTTGTCCCATGAACAAGTCTGGGGACCCAGAGGCTTAGTCCCCTGCCAGGAAATGGGAAAAAGCCAGTAGAGGGTAGAGGACTCTGGACACAGGCCATGGAGTAGGGGAGAGAACCCTTGGAATAATAGGATAAACCTATGGGAGCATAGATGTAGAGGGGGGGAGGAAGGTTAGGGCTCATCAAGTCCAACTCCCTCATTTTATAGAAAAACCTGGGTTCAAATTCAGGTCTTTCACCAACTCATGTGTGACCTTGGGCAAGCCATTTGACTACCTGGACTCAGTTTCCCCATCTGCAAAATAAGGGGATTGGGCTGGATGATCTTTGAGAGTCTTTTCAGTTCTAAATCTATGAGCCAGTTTGCTTCCTCATTTAGAGAAGGAAAGTATGGCAGAAGTGTTGGGAGCTGCCCTTCGAGGGTCTGGCCAGCAGGTGGCAGTGCTGCACCAGCCTCCTCTGCTCAGAACCTGTCCTGGGTGCCTTGGACTCAGCGTCAGAGCTGGGAGGGATTTTAGAATGCAAAATGATTGATGAGGATTGGAAGCGTCCATTGGTGTACGGCAGGGCAAGCCGCCCGTCTTGTAGGCAATGAAAGGAGGGTTCGGATAGAAGGAAAAACCTGGTGGGTGTTCTTTTTCTTTCTTTTTTTTTAATTAGAGTTAGGTTTTTCCCCAGAATATGTCAGTACAGTGTTCAATGATTGATTTCTGACATTTTGTGATCCTGTTTCTCTCCCTCCCTCCCCAGGACCGCAAGTGACACGGTATAGGTCATACATGCGTTATCATACGATACATATTTCCGTGTTCATCAAGATGTGAAAGAAGGCGCATATCGCTTGTAGTGGAGAAAAACTCGGTGGATTTTCAAGCTGTGACCGAGGGGCAGATTTGGAATAGAACCCAGGTTTCCCAACTCCCCGCCATGTCTTCTCACTTGCCTACCCTTATCTCTCTCATTTTTTTCTTTTTCTTTTTCCTTTTATTTATATTATCGTGTAAAACCCACGTCCCTATTGGTCACTGTTGTAAGAGCACACTCATATAAAACCCAAAGCTCCAATTAAAAGCATAAATACACTGATGGGAAAGACGGCTCCAATAGTTCTTTCTCTGGAGGTGGAGAGCATTCCCCATCATAAGTCCGTCAGGATTGACTTGCTGAGAGTAGCCAAATCTATCACAGCTGATCATCAGACAACATGTCTGTTACTGTGTACGATGCTTTCCTGGTTCTGCTTATTTCTGATGCTCTGCATCAGTTCTGGCAGCTCTTTCCAGCTTTTTTCTGAATTTGTCCTGCTTATCATTTCTTGTAGCACAGTAGCATTTCATCATTGACTTGAGCCACAACTTGTTTAGCCATTCCCCAATTGATATCTCTCCTTTTTTCAGCTTGTCATAGGGCCATATTGGGTTCAGGCAGCACTTTACTCCTTACTAAGCTCTTTCTCATCCATTATTTCACTTGAGTGCAAATTCATTGAGGGCATCCTTTTGTATCTTAATCTTCATTCATAACAGCCCTGGGAGGGAATTAGAACATTTGCACATGGGCACTAGAGAGCCTTCCAGGAGAGACTTGCCCAAGGTCAAATGACTAGTAATGGATAAATCCAGCACTCAAATCCAAGACTTCTGATTGTAGGCCTGGAGTTTTAGCTATTATTCTAATCCCTGTTGGGTCTGGGAGACTCCTTTGGTCAAGATTACCCTTGTGAGCTGAAAGTAGCTTTTGGCATCCTGATTTGATTTGAAGGAGCCAATGAGCTATCCTTCTACCCCTCTACCCTCTACCCTTCCTCTTGTTTTTCTACCCAGGAGCCAAAGTGCTTAAAACCTCTCTATCAATTCTTTGTTTCTTTTAGTAAAACATTGCCCTCTTTTAACTCTTCCCTTTAGATGTGAGCCATCTATCCACACGATGCAAAGTTTAGATCCTGCCTTAGACACTTGCTTATGAGCTATGCAATACTAGGGAGGTCACTATTTTTTTTTTAACCCTTACTTTCTGTCTTAGTAAACTTGGTTATATGACTAAGGGTCACATAGCTACAAAGTATCTGAGGCAAGATTTGAACTCAGATTCTCCTAACTCCAGGCCTACCTGCTGTGCTACCTAGCTGCCTTTGGGCAAGTCACTTTACATCTCTGAATCTCAGTTTCCTCATCTGTAAAATGCGAATGATAACATTTCCTTTACAAGGGTTGTTGAAAGGATCAAATGGGAAAGTTTGTAAAGCGTTTTGCAAACCTCAAAATCCAAGTAAATGCAATCTGTTATTACTTAGGAGACAAAATTAAGAACCTAGAATAGTTAAATGGTATAGCAGAGAGAGTGTAGGGGCTAGAGTCAAGAAAATGCATTTTTCTTGGTTCAAATCTGGCCTCAGATACTTACTAGCTGAGTGACCCTGAGCAAGTCACTTAACCCTATTTGCCTCAATTTTCTCATCTATAAAATGAACTGGGGAAGGAAATGCAAACCACTCCAGGATCTTTGCCAAGAAAACCTCCATATGAGGTCAAGAAGAATCAGACAGGACTGAAAAACAACTGAACAATAAAAGTAAACACCCAAGAACTTTTCCTAATTCCCTATTTTGGTGCACTATATCCTGATTTCTACCAGCACAAGGGAATTTCCTTAGGCTAAGGGGTGAGAACTTAGCTCAGTCTCCGTTGAGTCTGGTTATCTGAACCATGAAAACAGATAGAATGTAATAAGGTTCTTGGGAAAGGTGGAGATAGTAAACAAGAACTTGAGGGAAGGGCCTGGGGAAGTCAAAGTCCCTGGAAAGACAGAGAAACCGCCCAACCCAGTCAGAGCCAAGCCAAAGGATTATTTTCCTGGGAGTTTTTCATAGACTTTAGTGCTGGACAACAGTTCCCCTCCCCCGTCATTGCACAGATGGGGAAACTGAACCCCAAGAATCTCTGGGATTATTTTTATTGGTCTGGGATATTGGAAAGTGCTCTGTCCTACTAGCTGAGTAATCATGGGCAAAAGTCACAACCTCTCTGAGCCTCAGTTTCCTCATCTGTAACATGGGGCTAATGCCCCACCAACCTCATGGGGGTTGTTGTGATGAATGTACTTTGTAAATGTTTTAAGTGCTATAGGAAAATAATAATGAGGATGACATCATCAGAAGTACTTGTGAGGATGATTACCTTAGGTGTGGAGGGATCATGAGATCACAGATTAAGAACACAAAGGGACTTTAAAATCCTCCAAACCAATCCCTTTATTTGAAAGAGGAGAAAATCAAGCTCCAGAGAGGGAACTGATTTTCCCAAGGTCACACAATACTCAGTGGAAGAATCTGAACCCAGGTCTTCTGACTTGAAATCCAAGATTCTTTTTACTCTATATACTAAAACACTATGCTGGGTGCTGCTTTTCTGAAGATATGGTATACTCACACACGTAAGCATTTAGTTAGTTAGTTAGTTAGTTAGTTAGTTAGACAGACAGACAAAAGGGTGGGGGAGGGAGAGGGAGAGAATGAAAGAGAGAGAGAGATGGAAGAATGGATGGATGGATAGATGGATGGATGGGTAGGTATATAGGTAAGTAGGTGGGTAGATAGATTCATCGATAGATAGGTAGATAGATAGATGATAGAATAGATAAATAGAATGATAGATAGAAGATAGTGTTATGATTAAAAATGATGAGGGCTGAGATCAAAAGGGAGAATAGTATTTTAATAAAAGCCATGCTGATAGAGATAAACTGACCACGCACCTGTAAGAAAAACCTATTCCAACCTCACCTCAGCCATTTACCTTCCTCTCTCCTCGAGCTCAGGTAACTAAAAAGGAAGCTCCAAGTCACTTCCCCCTAATTTCAAACAGTCCCTCACCTTGAATATGTCATCCAAAACCGGAAGCCCATGAAACCCGTTGGACCACGGGAAATGTAGTTTTAAGGACCCCCACAGGTCCACAGAAGTTTGTCAAACACTATATTGAGGTTCAATCCTTCCAAATAGAACCCCAGGTGATTTTAACTAACACATTACCCCCCCTGTGATCCTTTGGGAGATAAATCTCCTCAATGGATCAGGAAAATATAATCAAATTAGACTTTACAATAATTTAGAGATAAAAGGGAGAAAGAACAAAACCAATGTTCGGTACATTGGCAAAAAACCATTAAGGGGGCAGTCCCCCTTTCTGGCATAAACTGTCCATTCAAAATAAATGCATCCAACCCCATAGTTCAGATCAACTGCGCCCCAAAGTTCAAATTGGATCTTCATGATCCAGTGAAGGCTTTTCAGACATCTTCATGGTGTCTTCACCAAACAGGTTCGTGGTCTGGATTCTTGGGGAGATGGCAAAATCCTTATCCTGAAATTACTCTCAAAGAATTTAAACTTTACATTATAGATTATAAAACATACATTTCCTTCTGAGAATTAACATTACCCCCCTGAGTTTACTTCGAAAGGAGTAAAAATTTACTTGCGATATAGATTATAGTTCAGACATTATGATTATAAAAACTTAACACACACCCCCCCTGAGGAAAATATTTAACTAACACATTATCCCCTGAGAAAGTCAGCCAAGGATGCATGTCTAAGTGAGTCATGGGGGTGCATGAAATCAATTGGCAAAAGAAATAATAAAAAAAATAAAAAGAATAAAATTCAAAAAAAAGGAGAAAAAATTAACTTGTGAATGAAATGTAAAATGTGCAAAAAAAAGATGTAAGGAAAATAAACTTAGACCTTTGGACCAAGGCCTAATTAAATTGATTTAAGCAATTTGCTATAACCCATTCAGGGCCAGGACTACAGAAAAATTGCCATTTACTCTATATATAGAGAGGAATAAGGGAAATGCCTTTCTTTGATCCGATTTTTCCCTGCACCTTCTCAGGGAATGAGCCATTAAATGATAGCCAATCTTAGGTGCTTCGCTAGGAATTTAAGTTGAGGGGACCCACGTCCTCTAAAGTTTTAGAAAAGACTGGGACTCCAGGACTCAAACCCCAATTTCCAAGCCCTAAAGTATTGGCATAGAACTCCTGCAATTCATGCATATCTTTTAGTCGTCTCTGACCATGTGGCTCGGCACTTCTCCTGGAATCAGAGAGGCATTAAATCATAATCCCATAGTCTCAGGCTCAGGCTCAGGTATTTGCATTGAGCTTATTTCACTGTAGAATCAAAAAAAAAAGGATAAATAATGATTATATATGTACTTCCAGTACAAGATGAGAAAAAGGAAAATCAATTGCTCTATAAAAAATGTTTTAAAAATCAAAAATATATATATATATAGCTTAGAACTAGAAGAGTTTTGTTATCCAAAAATGAGGTTTTCATTTTGTGAAAGTGGGTATTACAAAATAGCAGATTCACAATGCACATTCAAATAGAGTACCATATTTCTAATAACACATTTTAAAACAATAAACAATGATGTTCAAAAAATCATATACTTGTTACAACTTTTAAACCTTGGCTAAGGGTTTCTCAACAAATTCTGTTACTGCTTCCATATAAAAACCTGATATTAACTAACACAATAGGCTAGAGATAGAAGATAGAAAGGATAAAGAGAGTAGGATAGATAGAAGATAGATAGGATAAAGATAGAAGATAGAAGATAGGATAAATAGAATGATAGAAAATAGAATAGAGATAGAGGATAGATAGATAGATAGATAGATAGATAGATAGATAGATAGATAGATAGATAGATAGATAGATAGATAGATAGATGAGTAGATGCATGGGTAGGTATGCAGTTAAGTAGTAAGTAGATAGATAGAAGATAGGATAGATAAATAGAATGATAGAAAATAGGAGAGAGATAGAAGATAGGAGAGAGAGAGAAAGAGAAAGAGAGAGAGAAAGAGAGAGAGAGAGAGAGAGAGAGAGAGAGAGAGAGAGAGAGAGAAATAGAAATATTGTGTGCCAATCTTATACTTATCTAATTTAATCATCACAACCTTGGGAGATAAGTGCTATTTTTATCACCATTTTACAGCTGAAGAAACTGAGACAGATAGAGGTTGAGACTTGTCTGGACTGACACAACCAGGAACCATCACAGGCTGGATTTGAACTCCTCTTCCTGACTTCAGGCCCAGTGCTCTATTCACGGAACCACCTAGCTGCAGTGACTGGGAGAATGAGGGCTGCAGGGAGCTGGGAGTCACATGCAGCAGGAGGAGCAGCCCAATGCCAGCCTAGGAAGTAGCATCCTAAACGAATATAAAACTGAATCCCTGGAATGCAGTATACTCAGTCTC
This sequence comes from Gracilinanus agilis, assembly GCF_016433145.1. NCBI lineage: Eukaryota > Metazoa > Chordata > Mammalia > Didelphimorphia > Didelphidae > Gracilinanus > Gracilinanus agilis. The sequence goes on along the minus strand of NC_058131.1, from coordinate 239,445,332 downwards.
TTGGGACTTCTCCTAGACTTGGTGAGATTTGGGGAAGACTGTACTCTGGAGAAAAGAAAGCTGTGGAGACAAGAAACAACACTAGCTGAGGCTGCTGGCCCTCTTATATCCACTAAGCAGGAGCAAGAATGTCAGCCCCTTCCAAGTCCTTAACGTATTTTGAAATGACTTGGCTACACCCCATTGCTTTCCTAAATAAATATCTTAGGTTCAAAAGTTCCAGATTATTTCTAGGAATAGAGTCTCTTAGTTATAAAGAAGGGTCAAAACAAGTCAGCTTGTGAAACTTTTTCCAGAGCAAGATTCTGGGTGGGGGCCTGGGTCAAAGTGATAAGTTTTCTTATTGAGAATCCCCAAGACAACCTGATCCAACTGCCAAGAGGATCTCGAAGCTTCCTCTGACCCTTGGGCTACAATAACAATCCCAGCTCACATTTCTAATAAAGCTCTCTCCTTATAAACAAGGCTGTGAGAATAGCACAGGAGGATTATCACCATTAACACTGAAGGAAACACTCTGGGGGAATGACTTGGGCTCAAAGGCCTGTAAGATCATAGATTTAGAACTGGAGGGGATCTGAGAACACACTGAGTCTGTTCCCCTCATTTTACAGGTGAGAAATTTACCACCCAAATTGGTACTTAAGGACACATAGCCGTAATGTCAGAATTAGAATTCAAGCCTTTATCTTCTGACTCCAAGCCCAGGGCTACAAGTTTGTTATTTTGTGTGGTCTGTCATTTCAAACATATCTGACTCTGTGTTCCCATTTAGGGTTTTATTGACAAAAATACTAAAGTGGTTTGCCATTTCCTTCTCTAGCTCATTTTACAGATGAGGAAATTGAGGCAAACAGAATTAAGGGACTTGCCCAGGGTCACTCAGCTAGCAAGTGTCTGAGATCTGAACTCCAGTTTTCCTGATGCCAGGCCTGGTGCTCTATCTACTGTACCACCTAGCTGCTTGAATTTAAGAATTCTCAAATGCACCAATCTTATCTTCCTTGCCCTATTTATGTAATCCAAGTTGGCATTGAATTTAGCCCTCCACCAAAGCCCTGCTGAGAAAGGACCAACCAGGGCTAGAGGAAAAATCTAATTAGCTGCTCAATTTAGTCTCTTCAGGTCTCCTTCACCAAACTAATTTATTATTTAATATAGATCAGAAAGCACTCTGCAAGCCATAAAGTTCCATATAAAGAGAGTTTCCCTTCCCAAGGTACAATTGCCTCCTCCTTCCAGACCCTTCTCCTTTGTGTAAATGGAATTAGCTCATCCTCGTTCATTGTTAGACTCTAGCCATCAGAAATAATGTCACCCCACCATGGGGAGGGGAAGATCAGTTACCCACACGTGACAATAAGTAACAAATCAAAAACAAGGGGCTGCCCTTTGGGCAGTCCAAAACTGTTGAGGCTGCCATTTGTCCACTGGAAATTGGAGGTGGATGCGGGAAGTAACAAAAGCTGCTGTCTTTCAAATATGATGATAGCTTCCTGTGGAGAGGTTGGAGCTTTGAACTTGGTGTTGAAGGATCTCAGTGAGACCTCAGACTGATTCCCTTTGAATTGTCATGTGTGGGTAAGTTAGGCTGGCTCTCTCTTCCCTTGGCGTTTCTTCTAGCCTTAAGGAGGCCTCTTATTGGAGGAGGCCTTGTGGCTAGAAGCCTTGTTTAATTAACCCCTGTGCCTCTCTGCTGGGCCTCTAAATTCCACCTGGTCTGGGCCTCGGTCTGGGCCAGAGTTTCTCTCTCTCATCTTCCCTATCTTCAACCTTCCTAATTGTAAATAAACCACCATAAAATTCATCCTGACTTGAGTCTCTTTTATTATTTCGAAATCCGAGTTAAGTGATTTCTGGCGACCATACCTAAAATATCTAGTTTTCCCCTCTTATACCCTCCCATTCAAAGCCCCAAACATTAAGCACTTACTAGTGCAGGGAATGAATATTACTAGGCCCTGCCCTTCAGCTCATAATCTAGCTGGGGAGATAAGACATGTTCCATAAACAACTGGGACTGTAATAAGTACATAAAATCAGGTACAAAGTGCTAGGAGGTACTAAAAGGAAGGAAAGAGCATTTCTGGAAAGTGGGATGATCCTAGGGAAAGGCTTTTTAGAGGTATGTTTGGGTCTGGGCACTTACTGGGATACTTTGGGACTTTAGTGAACTTTCCATTTTGGTGTTCATTTTAAATATCTGCAGCACTTGGAGATATACAAAGTACTCTCTGCACAAAAGCCCTCTGAGTTTAATTAATACAGCCCCATTTCAGTGAATGAGGAAGAGGTTGTCAAGCCTCACTCTTGGATTACTTACTCCCACCATTTGTCTCCTTCACTCCTTGAATGAAAGGGGAGAAAATGACCCAGCCCTTTTGACTGGGTCTACCACAAATTTATGTTACATAACTTCAACTGGGCCCTCACTGCTGCTAGGCAATCTTTCCATACCTCTCATCAATTCACTATCCCGCTCTCCATAGTGCCTCTTCCAAACCTTTTCATCCCTCCTCAAACTTCCATTGACTCTCCCTCTCCCTAAACTCCCATCTAGGAATCTTGTCTCCTATTTTACAGAAAATTAAGGCCATTTTCCAGGGACTCCTCCTCCTCTTCCTCATCTCCTCTCACTCAGATCCCTTCTGCCATTCATCTTCACTTGTCCCACATGATAAAGAGGCCTTACTCCTTGCTAAGACTAAAAGCTCATCTTGCACAATCTCATTCCATCCATTGTCTTCCAACAGATTGCCTTCTAGTCATTCCCACTCTTATCATTTATCTTCAATCTCTGCTTCTCTTCTGGCTCATTTCCTATTGCCTACAAACCAACCCATATCTCCCCTATCCTAAAAAAAAAAAAAAAAGGAAAAACCTTCAGTGGTTCCTTGCCATCAACACTATTATCCTATTTCTCTTCTACCCTTTGTAGCCCAATTCCTCCTCTCCCTTTTTTCCCCCTATTTTCTCTCACTCTTTTCTTAACTTCTCACAATCTAGCTTCCTAAACTTATGGTTCCACCTATATGTCCTCTCCAAAGTTATTAATGATCTTAGTTGCCAAATCCAATGACCTTTCAAAATTCAACCCTCGTTCTTCTTGACCTCTCTGCAGCTTTGTCCCTGTTGATCCCTCTCTCCCCTCTACATTTTTAGGATACCATTCTCTCCTGGCTTTCCTCCTACCTATCTGGCCTGTCCCATCTCCTTTGCCAAATCTTCCTCCAGATCTTCCCCTCTAAATGAAAGTGTCCATCATGGTTCAATCCTAGACCCTCTTGTCTCTATATACTACTTCACCTGGGATCTAATCAGCTCTCATGCATTTCATTATTATCTCTATGCTGGTGATGCTCAAAATTACCCATCCTGCCCCAAACTCTGCTGACCCCCAACCTCTTATTTCCAAATAGCCTTTCAGATACCTCAAGCTGGATGTTTAGTAGATATCTTAAACTCCATTGTCCAAAACTGGAACTCATTGTTTTTTCCTCTGAACTCTCCCAGCTCCTACCTTCCCTATTAATGCTCCAAGTCTCACAAGCTAGGAGTTAGCCTGGGTTCCTCACTATCGCTCACCCCCCATATTCAATCAAGCCTTGGTCAAAACCCATCAACTTGACCATTGTTCCGAATGAGCCCCCTTCTCTCCTCTGACCGCCAACACTCTAATGTAGGCCCCCCATCACTTCATGCTTAATTATTGGAATAGCCTCCTGGTAGGTCAGCCTGCCTCAAGTCTCTTCCCTACCTAAACCCATTCTCCATTCAGGCATAAAAGTGACTTTCTTCAAACAGGGGACTGACCTTATTGCCTAGAGGGACAAGTACAAAATGTTCTGGCATTCAAAACCCTTCATAAACTAGTCCCCTCCTTTCCAATCTTCTAACACCTCACTCCCCAAGGGTATTCTTCAATCCTGTGACACCGGCTTCTTGGCTGTTCAAATAAGCCACTTCGTTCTCTTCCCTTCCGTTCTGGGGTTTTTTGTCTCCCACGTCTGGAATGCATTGACCCCTCTGGGCTCTGACCACTGACCTCCCTGATCTCAACTAAAATCCTGCCTTCTACAGGAAGCCTTCCCTAATCTCTTAATTCTAATGCTTTCCATAACTTCCTATTTATTTTGTATGTAGCTTCTCTTGTATACATTTGTTCGTGTGTCTTCTTGAGAGCTTTTGAATCCCTCGGCCCATCTAGCACAGTGCCTAGCACATAGTAGGTGTGCAATAAATATATGGCTATTGAGAATGGGGCAATCTTGAATTCCACTAATTAGTGGAAACAGGAAGTATTCTTATTTCCAAGTATGGCATTTCTTTCCACTGCTTGGTTGTATTTCCCACTAGACCTATAGACCAGAAAGCAAAGCTTCCATAAAAAGGCATTCAAAATACTCTAGGAAGCAGAAGTGTTTTCAGAAAAACAAGCATCTAAGTGGGACAGCAAGCAAGGCCTTTGAGGTTTGGCTAGAACACCCATTCCAAGAAGGGAAATATTGGTATAGCTGCCATGAAGGGTAGGTGGCTGCGTTATTTGCCTTGGCAAAGGCTCTCTACACCTCCTGGCTTCATCACTTGCCAATTTTCTAAACTCCTGGGAGATAAAATAGGGCCATCTATGACACCAGGCTATTAGCCATTGCTTGGGAATTATCCTGTTGATTAAGGGATTCCCCCACCACCATCATACGGGGAGAAGAATCTGGTGGGGGTAATGGAAGTTGAGATAGTCAAGCCTACTCTCCTCTCTCATTTATCCTCCCCACGCCCATAAAATGAAACACAAGCTGAGGGCTTGAGAAAGCTTTTTATTTTTATCCAAAATATCCGTAACAGACACAAGGAAAAGCAACTACAAAAAGACAGGAGGTGCCCACTCCCACCACTCAGTCACAGCAGTGGGCAATGGGAGTTGGGGGGAGGGAGAAGAGGTAATCAAAGAGGGAAGAGACCCAGCCAGCTGGAGTCCTGGGGCAGGCAGCGGTAGGGAAAAAAAATCAGATCAGGGAGCCGCTGTCCCAAGGGAGCAAGAACAAGGGCAGATTCAGAAGAGCTGCCCACCCCAGCCAGCAGGGTGGTGGTAGGAAAGGGAGCCCCCAGAAGGCCCTGCTCTCTTCACCAGAAGTCCTTGGGATTGGCTCCCTGGGATTTTTCTGCTCTCACATAAGAAGACAGCTTGGGACTGTGCCTCCATCATTAATCCCAGGAAAGTCCCCTCCCTCCAGGATCTCTGACCAGGGCCAACCAACTCTCAACACTATGGCGCAACTGCCACCATCCAAATTGGAAGAAGGCACCAAAGGAAGAGGTCAGGAAAAGGAGAGCTGAAGTCAACCACTCATGAACTCCCACTCACCCACCCAGCCTATTTTATACTCTTTAAATCACATACTTTACTTGAAAAATATATCTATCTAGAACTGAGGCAGAGGAACAATATATTACATGCTAAGATAAACAAAGGCCCACCATTGCCCACAACACCAACATAGTTTGGGATCTGCAAGAACCTCTTTTCTTGATGTGGGAGGATAACCTTGGAAGGGGTTGAGGTTAAGGACAGTGTCTGAAATATCAAAAAGGAAGGAAGGGATCAGAGAGGTAAGGAGTGTCTATAAATAATAAAAAAAATTTTCATAAAAATCACACCTCAGGCTCTCTCCTCATTTCAAACAAAAACAAAACAAAACAAAAAAAAAATAAAGACACATAAATAGACAGGCCACAGCAGGTGCTAGGAAAATGCTGGAGGGAAGGCCCACCCAAGCTGCATCTCCCACCATGCACCAGGGCAGGAGCAGCCTCCACCCCAAGGAATGAACTCTTCAAAAAGTGGAAAAAACATTTTTAAGTTCTTTTTTCCTCTTAAGAGAAAACTCTATGAACCACTTCTAAATAAACATTCACCTGTGTTTATACCCCCTTCTCTACCTGCTCATCCCATCCCCACAAAAGAAATTACAAATGGGGTTCTTGACAGGCCAGGTCAAGATTAGCCCAGATTTTCTCCTTGGATAAAAGCTGCTATTTCCCAACTATCTCTTTTCCCTGATGCCACCCTAGGGTAGAGCACTGCTATGAGGTGTTCATAAACATCTCTATGTGTTAATAGCTCCATCTCCCTCTCCCTTACTAATGACAATGTCTTGAAGATATGGGGTAGCGCTGGTCCACCCCAACATAAAAGGATAGCTTGCCCTGGACAGATATGAGAGACCTATAGGGCCCTGCCTACACTGTCCCAAGAAATGGTTGGGTCTAGTAATTCCCTCTCCCTCCCCCAACTGTCCCTTCTCAAGTTAAGACTCCAAAATGCCCAATATTAGACCAGGTATCATAAGCTCCTAAGATCAGAGCTAGAAGAGATTTCCAAGAATTTCCTTATCTAGACTTTTGGGCTGGGAAATTATGGCCATTTTTCATATGAAATAACTGAGGCTCAGACAGATATGAGGAACTGGAAGGGAATGGGGTGGGAGGGATGAGGATGAAGAAAATGTTCTCTTATATAACAGCCCCACCCTGCCAAATGTAAAAGCACCCACTTTGTGGAAAGAGGGGGAAATAAGTAGAAAGAAACAGTGGAGACACACTGGCTGGTCAGTGCCTCCCCCTCCCACCTAGGTGCCAACCTCCCCCCTACAGTCCCAAAAGTCTATGCTCTGCCTCATGCGTAGAACTCATTGGTAGGGGCTTTCTTGTAGATGGGCTTCTTGCCCAGATCGTAGCTGCCTTCATCCTTCTTTTTCATTCGGTAGATGAGCAGCAGGACCAAGAAGATGGCAAACAGGAGACCCACAGCACCACCAGCAATCAGAGCTGCAAAGGAAGAAGAGGGTGAGGACCAAGCTGAAGAAGGGCAAGAGCTCAGAGACATCTTACAGCACCGAGTTCTCAAATCCTGAAGGGACCTTAAGATCCCTTTTTACAGATGAGGGGAAACCAGAGTGGGAAGGTGACAAGCCCGGGACAAGTACATCCTCTCAAGAGAGTATTAAGATTAAAAATGAAAAAGGCTGATATAATAATATAAATTAGTATTTTAATTAAAGCCATGCTGATAGATAAAGTCATTAGACCACGCGCTGGTAAGAATTTAAAACTGCCGCATCCATTTTGTTACCTCTCGTCTCTCCCCGAGCCTGCTAGCCAAGAGGCTAAAGAGCTAAAGAGGTAAAAAAGGATTTACTTTCGGATTTCCTCTCATTTTAAATTGTTCTCTGCGTGGTGATGCAGACGTCCCCACGCCCAAAGAACCGGAACTGGAAACCCGTTGGAGCACGGGAAATGTAGTTTGATAGTTCCCACGTGTCCATAGAAAATATATATACTTTTAGATGGCATCTCCCAAATTTCACTTTTACAAGAGAGGCAGCTTATGTGGTGCAGTGAATGGCCTGCAGTCAGCAAGACCCAAGTTCAAATCCAGCCTCAGACATTTACTAACTCTATGACCTTCAGGCAAGTTCCTTTAACCTGTCTCAGGTTCCTCATCTGTAAAATGGAGAGAATAGTAACAGGACTCCCAAACTGTTGTGCAATTTACTAGCTGAGTAAGCTTGAGGCAATTTTACTTGCCTTTTCTGAATCTTAAAAGACCTACTCTATTTCTACTATGGGAATGATACTTTCACTTTGAAGGAAAGTTGAGGAAAACGCTTTGTAAACCTTAAAGAGTTTCAAATTCCTGCTGTCAGATGGCTATGCTTATACTGGGAGGGGAGGCGAGGGGAGGGGAGGGGAGGTCTGGCTAAGTGTTGATTGGAAATTGCCTAGATTGGGGGGTGGGTGGGAAGGGCATATAAATGGCTCAGTAGATTGCAAGCCAGGCCCAGAGATGGGAGGTCCTGGGTTCAAATTTTACCTCCTTCCTTTGCTATGTGACCCCTAGGTAAATCACTTAACTTCCATGGCCTAGCCCTTACTACTCTTCTGCCTTAGAACCAATACACAGTATTGATTTTAAGGTAGAAAGCAAAGGCTTTAAAAAAAAAAAAAAGGAAATTGTCTAGATCAAGATATAATATACCCACATTAAAGTCAATTTTTTTTTTTAAACACTTACCTTCCACCTTGGAGTCAATACTGTATATTGGCTCCAAGGCAGAAGAGTGGTAAGGGTAGGCAATGGGGGTCAAGTGACTTGCCCAGGATCACACAGCTGAGAAGTGTCTGAGGCCAGATTTGAACCCAGGACCTCCTCTCTCTAGGCCTGGCTCTCAATCCACTGAGCCACCCAGCTGCCCCCTAAAGTCAATTTTTTAAAAGTTCCAACTTTAAAAGGTTACCGAAATGGGAATTGGAATTCCTTCCAGTGACTCTGTAGACACAGACACACATAGACACAGACAGACAGACAGACAGACACACACACACACACACACACTCTCCCTCTCCTTCACACACACAGAGACACACAGATACAGACAGACACACACAGAGACACACAGAGACACACAGCCCCTAAGAACTTAAGCCAAATTACCTGCCAAGACTTCAGTCTTCTCAAAGATGCTGCCTTGGGCTGTGCTAGACATGGAGACTTTGTTGTCTATATTTTCTCCCTGGAAGGAAAATCTCTTTTTGGTGATCTCATTGTCCTCCAGCTCTTCTAAGTCCTTGGGATCCTGGCTTGAAGGTTCCCCTTCCTCAAGGATGTGATTATCCAGGGGCACCTGGCAAGGGAAAAAGGCACCAACAGATTTAAAGAAGGAACCAAAAGGAGGACCCCAGCTCAGTGCTTACATAGTTCTAGTGATCTTACAAAGAGAGAGATATTTAGACAGGGAGAATCAGAAACAGACAGTCAGAAACAGAGAGAGACTCAGTTTAGTCAGAGACTAAAGATAGACCAGTAAACTATCTTTTGTCTTTTTGTATCCTCAGCACTTAGCATAGTGTCTAGCACACAGTACATGCTTAATAAATGTTTATTGATTGATTATAATTCACTCAGTGCGCTCTCTCTCTCTCTCTCTCTCTCTCTCTCTCTCTTCTCTCTCTCTCTCTCTCTCTCTTCTCTCTCTCTCTCTCTCTCTCTCTCTCTCTCTCTCTCTCTCTCTCTGTCTGCCTACCTCTGTCTCTGCCTTTACTTCTATCTTTCCCTCTCCCTCTGCCTCTGCCTCTGTCTCTCTTTCTCTGGAAGGATGGTTGTGACAGTCTTACTACACTGGCAGGCAACTGAGGCCCCCATTCCCTTCTCACCTTTACCTGTCACTTCCCACCACCTTCCCAAACACTCTTTTCTCTGGCAGAACTAGAGTCTGCTTCTTAAACACACCTGTTTGTTCTCTCTCCCCTCCAGCCTTTTGCTTGAAATTGGTCCCTTTGCCCAGAGCACCTTCCCCATCCCTTCAATTTCTTTTTTTTTTTTTTTTTGTTCAAAGTCAAACTCACCCCCTTTCCCTTCCGTATTACTTTATGCCTCTAACAGATCAGTACTCCATACTGCGCATGTATAAATTCTCTGTGTTTGCATGTTAAGTCCCCCTCCTACAGCTCCATGACATCAGAATTTGCATTTTATCCAAATAAAATAAATAAATAAAATAAAATGGAACTCAGCTCTGCACCCAGGAAGTGCTTCATAAATATTCATCTGACCTTGGAGCTCAGGGCCCATTAGTAAGTGTTCTATGGAGGATGCCAGCCCAGGCGCCAAGGATGAAGTGCTTTTAGATGCCTCTGAACATGTATATGCATGTATCTATACATGGGCCTCACCTACTCCCCTCCCATCCAAGCACCATTTGTTTGAGGTTTTGCCTCTCATTTATAAGGAAAGGAGGGAGGAATCAAGGCTAGTGATACTCACCAAGGGCTCAACTGTGTTAAGGAATGTCTCAGAGGACTCGGTTTCATCTGTAGGGACAGAGGGATGGTGGTTAACACAAGGATTGGAAGGAAGCTCAGCCTGTGAGGTATGTTTAGATGATAGAAAATTAGCCCCTTTGGTGGTCAGCTCCCACCAGAAAGGACCAGGACAGCCTTGACCACTTGTCTGGCCTCTCCAAAGGCAGGGAAGGGTGGTAGAGACAACTGTAGGTCCTTCAGTGAAAAACGGAGGGGCCCTAGAAACCAGGAAGACTGGACCGAGTTCCAGTTTTGCCACCTTCCTGGCTCTGTGATCACTTTCCATTTCTGGGCCCTGGCTTCTTCCTTGAAAATGAGGAGTTTAGATCACATCATTTTAGACTTTTCCCCTCTAATAGAGGGGTCTATAGTTGGAAGGGACCCTAGAGATCATTTAGCCTTCGTCTTCCATAAAAGGAAGCTTATAACTCGCTGGCACAGTTGTGAGGAAAACACAGTAAACACCTTTGAAGCCTCTAGGCCTTAGAGAAAGGGAAGGTGATGAATAATAAAATAGGGAGATGGCTATTTCTAGGCCTCCTGATCCCCTTAGTTCCTCCACCCTCTGCTGGGTGGACCCAGAGCCCTGTCCCAGTTTCCCAAAGATCAGCCACCATTTCTATCACTCACCCAGGCTTCCTACCTAGCCCTGAAGCCCAAGGTTGGCCCTGTCCTCCTGTGCCAGTTCTTGCCCCATTTCTTTACCTCTCCCCCCTCTCTGCAGCTCTGCCTCCACATGCCCTGCTGGTTTCAGGGCTGATACTTCTCTTTTCTTCCCCACACCCTGGGGAGCCCCAGGCTAAAGGGAGGGGCTTGTTAGGACAGGTTAGGGCCAAAGCTCTTTTGAGAGCAAAAGGCAATTTCATAGGCTGTCAGAGGGAAAAGGAACCCGAGTTCAACCCCCTCATTTCTCAGGAAGAAGGGAGCAGATGAGTCCTGCAAAAAGCAAAGGACTTGCCCAAGGCCACATAGTCAATGCAAGCTGAAAGTCTAAGGCCCCTGCTTCCTGGTCCAGGGCTCTTTCCAGGTTCAAACATTCATTTCCCAGAGCCAGAACCAAAAAAGACCCTCCATGGGGACTCAGCAGGAGGAGGATAGAGGATCAAGGATCAACTCTGCCTTTAAGTTCAGTATGAGAGAATGGGAGCCTAGACCAGAAGGAGAGGCCCTTCTAGCCAAGGACTAGAGGCACTGCTGAGAATATTAATGGGGGCTATATCTCCCCAATAGCTTTGGCGAGTTGCTGGCAATAGTCAAGTAGAAAGAGAAGCCAACATCCCACAACCCCAAAGGCCCAGATTTGTCTATGGCCTTCAGGGGCTTCATTCAGGACAACTGCTTTCCAAATGACCCTTCCCTTCCTTTTATCATGGAGAATGTCTATCCTGGGGAAAAAAACTTTCCTTCCCACATTCCATTCTAGACCCCCAGGACTACCCACCCTCCTCCTCCTCTTTCCTAGAAGGACTCAGGCCTTACCTATATCTCCAGAGCCTGACAGTTCAAAGTCATCAGGTATTTCCTCCAGAAGGGCTCCTTCCACATCCTCGTCATCTGGCAGGGCCCCAGAGAAGTAGCGGGCTTCATAGAGATCTCGGGGGTCCATCACTTCCGTCTCGCGGATCTGGCAAAGAAGAAAGGGAAGGCCTGTCAGCCAACAGTGCCCCCAGGATCTACAGCCAACGGACAGATGGGGAAGGGAGTCAATCCCCAACTTCAGGATGGATGTGGCCCCTGACCCAGGATGGGCAGGGATGGATGGGGACTTAAGGAAAATAATCTAAGCAGTGACCCAGAAAGGAAAAGTCAGGACAGAACTCACACCATATTGGTTCTGCTGCAAAAGAAAACACAGCACTTACCCTGGGAGGGAAGGCTATGAGCCAAACGTAAGAAAGCGGGAGATCAGGATGACAGGACTCACCAGGCCTATCTTTTCTAGGGCACTGGAAGCCACCAAACCTAAGCATCCGGGGCTTCAATAAGAGAACAAGCAAGTGTGGGAAACAGTAGACCGTGGCATCCTGGTATCCCAGCTTGGCCACTAACTTGCTGGGTGACCCTGTATGACCAGACCACAGGCATGAGGTATCCCCTTGTTCTGAATGTGAGCTCCTTCGGGGAAGAATTCATGAGTTAGTCTGCTTTTGGGTCCCCTGTGCATGATACACCTGGAATATATGCTTGTTGACAGCTCACTTCCTCAGAACTTGTGAAAAAATAAGCATCCTCCAAGTAGAGATGGAAGGAGAAGCTGGTGGCCTCGTCCTGGGGCACAGAGGTATCCCCGGAGCCTGTTGCTTCCCAGTTAGGGAATCCTGATTCCTCTGAATTTCAAGGGAAAGCCACCTAGTCTTTCCTCTAAGTTATCTTGAGACCTTGAGCCTCGATTCCCCTCCTCAAAATCTATAAGGAAATGTGTATCCCTCAGGCAGACTACTGAGTAATAGGCCGAGCAAAGTCACCTTCTGCCAGGGAGATGAGGCTAGCCAGGTGCTTACCACACGGGGAATGCGGGGAGTGGGAGGGAGGAGAGGAGTTCAAGCTAAGCTTCCAGCTGCCCAAGGCTCTGCAGATTCAGAGGATCTGTTCTGGTAGGTGGCTGCAGAAAGAGAAGACCCTCCCCCCTTCCTGCCCACCAGGACACAGGCATACACACGTTCAGTAATAGAGGCGCCCTCAGTGCCTGCCAACAAGGCCAAACCCACAGGCTGCACGCGGGGGCTAGAAATTCCAACAGCAATAGCTCCTGATTCCCAAACCGTGAAGTCATCTCACTGCAAGGGCCTTAACCCCTTCTGTTCTGCCCTTTCCTGTCAAGGGGAGCCCTGGCCTGGGAACCTGGTGGCCTGGGTTCTATTCCTTGCTCTAGTCTCTGACCCACTGACACTTACTTAGCCTCTTTTGGGAGAGGGTTCGCTTCCTTCCCTGATAAATCACGAGAGGAAGAAATTGCCTGTGTGGTCCCCCTCCTGGCTATGAAGTTCCATGATTAGAGCAGGGTTTGCCTAGCAGATAAGTGTGTGTCTTGGGTGCCTAGGCGTGAGAGCTACTAAGGCAGGAAAGTAGTCAGTGATAAGGTGGGTTGTATCAAAAAAGAGGACCTTTCTCACCCATTTGAAGGGGTCCAAAGACCTTTTAGCCTGATCTCTGTTGAAGATTCCTGCTAATCTATTCAGCTGAACTAGAGAGAGGGAGAAAAAACCTCTATAACCTCCAGAAAGTGACCACAGCGAGAGATCACCGAGCCTGGAGTCCAAAGGTCTCGGGTTCAAGTATGACCAAGACATTTCTTAGCTGTGTGACTCTGTTTAAGTCACTTTATCCTGATAGCCGAGTGAAAGAAGGAAGGAAGGGAGGAAGGAAAGAAGGAAGGGGGGAGGGAGAGAGGAAAGGAGACCAACTCTGCTTCAGTTTGTTGGATTTTTTTTTAAACCTGTCTAGCAATTAGAAAATGAGTGTGAAAGTAGTTTGAAAATGGTAAAGGGCTATCCAAACACATGGGTATGACACAGCTAGATCCAGAGAATCCAAGCAGGGTGAGTAGACACACTTGTGTGCTCACACACATACAATCTCTGAGTCAGCCAGGCTCCTGGCACCACCCAGACCCCAAGGCTCTGAGTCCCAGGGCTCAGCCATCTTCTCTGCAGAACCTGCCAGGCCTATTCCTGGCCCTCTGACAGTTTCAGAAGTTGGGTTCAGGCTTAGTGGGGGTGAAAAAAGGTATCTTGCATAGGGGGAGGGGAAGGGAAGAAGAGAGGGAAGAGAGGAAATGAGGTGGGGAGGAAAGAGGCAGCCACACTCTCTCATGTGAGTCAGGATCAAGCAGCTGCTGGATCTCAGAATTCCAGAATTTAAAACAGAGAACGTCAGAGCTGAAAGGGAATGTGTAGAGTGCTGTTCCCTGGAAGGCAGACCTCCCTCTCATCCGCTTGCTGAAATCCCTCTCAACTTTCTCTGATCCTCCCATCTCAGAAGAGATCTTTCCTTGGTTGCCAGCACAACTCAGCCTCACATTCTATTTCTGTGTACATGTTTAATCTCTCCTAGAAGACCATAACTCCCTGAGGGCAAGGGGTTTTGTACGCAGTAGGTGCTCAAAGAATGTGTTTGTTCAATTGATTTTGCCAAACACCGAACATGGGAGCCAGCAGGACTCATAAATGATCTAGACCAATTTCTTCCTTTTACAAAAGAAGGTAATGGAAGAAATTGCTAGAGGTAGAGGTTAGCAGAGAATCAGTGATGGGCTACAGGGAGCTACCAATCAGTAAAATTACTGATTGTACTGGCTACAGATTGGCAAAACTTCAGTGGGAATGTTTATTTATACCTCAAAAATAGGCAAACTCTACTCTAAGAAAGTGTTAATAATACACATCTTGCATTTTTTCTTTTCTCATTTCTTTTCCTTTTTAAAAAATCTTTACCTTCTGTCACAGAGTTGGTTCCAAGGCCGAAGGGCACTAAGGGCAATGACTTGCTCAGGGTCACACACCTAGCTGCCCCCATCTTTTACTTTTTTCCCTGGAGAGCCAGTTGCTAAACATTTATTGGCACTCTCCTGTCTAGAATCCTAGGCAATTATGGGACTCTCAGGAGGTGGTGTATCAGCATGCTCTGGGCACTGTCGGAGAACTAGGGATGGTGGTGCCAAGCCTCCAGCCCCTGAGGATTCCTGGTTGTCCTTCAACTCCCCTCCTAACCCCTCCTTGTGGCCCCTTTTTACACAGGGCTCAGTTTCTTTCAGAACCCAGGCCATTCAGCAATCTATGTCTGTAGAGGTCTATACCAACAGTTCCCAGAGCCCAAATCAACTGGGAAGGTCAGTATCATGTGATGTGTCCACCTCCGTAACTTCTCCCAGGCAGTTTGCAGTTTCTTTTTCTGCCTCCCTGGTTCTTGCTACCTTAGAAAGATACCTAACCAGAAAGAGACCTAGTGGGGTTCTCTTAGGTCTTGCTGGGCTCCAAGGAGAAAAGGTTGCTGAGCCTGGTACCCTGAACTGGGAGTCAGGAAACTTAAGACTTCATCCAAGCATCTATTATAGCCAGATTAGGCAAACTGCCATCTGAGTCTGTTCTCTTAAAAAAAAAAAAAGAAAAGAAAAGAAAAGAAAAAGGGCAAGGGGTGGGGATGTTAATACTTCCTGTCTCCCAAATTTAAGGAGAAAATACTAAAGAAATGGGAACTCATTATCCTAAGGTGTCTTCAAGCCCACAGAATAAAGAGGTAGAGACTACCTCAAAGCCCTTGGGCCATTTAGTCTAACCCCCTTGTTTTATCCTGTTAGGAAACTGAAGTCCCAGGAGCTATCCAAGATGACAGAGAATTAACTATCAGAGGCACAATTTGAACTTGGACAGGGTCTTCAACCCCAGAGCCAGAGGGGCCCTTCCCATTGTATCATGCTGCCTCAAATCTAGAGACCACGAATGTCAACAAAAGAGAACACACAGAGAATCAGGGCTAGACACCTTTTAGAGATTGTGTAACCCCTTTATTTTTATGTTAAGGTCAAAGAGCTAAGGTCTTTTCATTATATGGCTGTTGCTGCTCTGAGCTGGGTGTGGGGACAGGGTGGAGGAGGAAGAGGGCTGTGTGACTCTCCTCCCCTTGAGGGCACCCCCATTATCACTACCAGCCTTATAGTTACGAAGTCTATGGAGTATATGCAACCTTGGAGGTTGGGGGGAAAGATGCAGGATTAGTTTCAGTCAGTCATCAGGGGTCAGGAGACCTCTCATCTCTATCCACCATTCCCAAAAGGACAACGGCAGCAGATGCCACGTATTCTGGCTACCAGACAACAAGCCCTGCCTGCCCGCTTTAGGAGCCCTGCTGCAGTAGGAAGGCAAGAGAGCGGATGGATGTTCCTTTCATGAAAGAAGCCCCGGTGGGGAGGCCTCGATGTCCTTCTACCATCCAGCAGGCTCTCCATTCTAGCTCCCCTCCCTTGCCCACAGAACAAACACAGCGAATGTCTAGGCTGTTTAAAGGACTGTTCAAATGGAAACTTGGCCCCTTTTCTAGAGGGCTCTAGGCAGGGCCTGGTTAACTGTTTGTGAGGTGTGGAGGGAGAGAAGGGCGCATGCAGGGAAAATGTCTAAGACTTGGCCCCTGGGGTTGGATAGAGGAAAGGGATTAGAAGCTAGAGCTTCTGGCTTATTCCATTCCTCCTTGGGGTCCGGGATGTTTGTAAGCTAATTGGGGGTAGTCCAGTTATAGAGGGGGCTGCTGCTGAGTGTTCCTCTCCTCTGGCTCCTGGAAATCACTGTTGTCTCTAGCTCAGCACTCCTTGGTGAAAGCAGAAAGACGCAAAGAAGAGACTTCAGGGACAGACATCTGACATCCAGCATCCCCTACCCTGGGCGGTAAGAATTCCCGAGGGAAAAAGGACTCACGTACCCTCCTACGTGCAAACTGGGATTGCCGTTTCCATTTAAAGTATATCTTCAGGTTTCCTGTAAGGACTGCCACTTCTCCCCACCCCATTCCTTTGGACCTCATGCATCATTTCATCTCAGATCTCTCAGATTCACTTATCTCGGGAAACTGGATAAGTGAATCTATATACTCCACCAGCCTTCTTTCTCCCACTCACCTGTCTCCTTCCCCTTCTAGCTTAAAGTGACTGAGCTCTTATCAATTCCAACACAGAAGTGTCTAGAATATGCAGAGCACTGTGCTGGACATGATGGAACAAGACGGAGTCTCCACCCTCAGTTTACAGTCTAATTGAGGTGCCTGTGTATGCACACACCATGCATGTGTACAGAAAACAAGACACAAACATGATAAAGTAGAAGCGTGGCAAAGAGATAACCATTCATGGAAGAAATGTGGAAGGAAAATCAGGGGAGGTTTCATGGAAGTAGGTGGGTCATGAGATGGGGTTTAAAAAGAAAAGGATTTCAAAAAAGTGAGGGTGGGGGGGAATTGTCTGGAGGAGACAGTAGATCTGAGAATGATCTGGGAGAAACTCAAAATTTACCTGATTTGTACATGAGGGGGGCAGGTCTTTTAGAGTGTGAAGGCAATTGCTTGGTTTTTGTTTTGAAACCTTTACCTTATGCTTTAGAATCAATACTAAGTATTGGGGTTCCAAGAGAGAAGAAAAGTAAGGTTAAGTGACTTGCCCAGGGTCACAAAGCTAAGAAGTTTGTGGGCATATTTGAACCCAAGACCTCCTGTCTCTCTAAATACTGAACCACCTCATCTGCTCTACCTGAAGGCAATTCTGCATCCCTTCTAAGAAGAACTGAGACTGAGCCAGAGAGAAATCCAAGTTAATTCAAAATTAGAAGGAAATGTGGGTGATGGGGAGAGGACAGTGGGGAAGGGGCAAGGGGCTGGCAAGAGTTGTGGTCTGGGAAAAAAAATCAACCTAGTAACTTTTGGGGGGGATGGAAAAGGGAGAAAGGAGATTCCCCATTTATTTCTCCCCCCCTTCACAGAGGTGCATGCCCACGCCCATGTACTTCTAGCTTTAAATCCTCTGATCCTGATATCCAAGGTCACAAGGGAGGGCTGAGCCAGGCAGCCAAGCATTTTCCTCAGACTCAGAGAATGGAGGGACTAAAAGGGTCCTTTAAAAACCATCAGACACCGCCACCGCCCTGCCGCCCTCGCTTCGGTGGAGGCCCTAAGATGGAAAAGGACTTGTCCAAAGTCACGCATTCAGTCACTGACACTCAAAGAGTTAAACCAGGTCTCCATGGGGGCTCAGATGGCAGGCCAAGCAGGCAGGCAGGCAGCTCCGCTCCAAGGTCAGGTTACTTTCAATACAATCGCTCTGGAGGGAGCCCAGGCCCAGGCTGCCAGGCTCTAGGCAAGAGTTTTTACAAGAACCCCGTGGGACAGCCTATTTATCCCCATGCCCCCACGCAGAAGGCAGCTGCTGGCTGGGGGCTTGGGGGGCACAGGGCCCCCCACGGGCAGGAGAACTCAGGATTTGGGGGATGCTAGTGGCTGGGTGCTGGAAGAGAAGGAGCCCCAGTCCCCCGCCCCCTTCCTCCAGGGGCTCCCAGACAGAGATGCATTGAGCCAGCCCTTTTAATCTGAGAACCAGATCTGAAATCCCTGCTGGATAAGTGTCCCAAGAAGCTCTTGGGCACTGAACACAAATCTCCTGTTCTCCCAGCCTCCCTCAATAGGCTCTTTCCAGGCCTGTCGCCCTTCATTATATCAGCCCAGTAACCATCCAGAGGGCCTGGCTCCCCAGACTCTCCCCGCAGCCCTGGGGGGAAGCCTTCTCCCCGGAGAGGGTCAGTGTGCCCCACAGAAGCTGGCCAAAGCGGGTCAGGCTTCCCCAGGCCTCCTGATCTCCCTGGGTGATGGGGCTCAGCCAGCTCCCCCACCCCACCCCCCACACTCTGAATGGGAGATTTTCATAAGGTCCCAGGACACAGGGTCCCCGGCATTTGGCCACGAGCTGCTTCTAGGCCAGGGTCATTCTTTCCACAGGCATACTTAGCCACCCCACCCCCTCTGCCCTTTCCACTACCCTGGTCACCTGACTTCCAGCTCCTCTGGCTTCAGGCAGAAGAAACGGGGAACAGCTGGGCTGCCAGCTCCACACAGGGGCTGCCCTTCCCTCCCCAGACCACTGAGGTTAAACGGGAAAAGTCCATACAGATTGGCACCCCCACACTCAGAGCTGCTGCCCAAAGGAGACCAGCGGGGTACCCAGAATTGGAGGAAGATGTGTGTGAATCTATGCATCTGGGGGAGGGGACCCCGCCACTGTTTCTTTATCCAATTAGGGAGCCCATCCCCACCCTCTTCACAGAAGAACCCATTTTACAGATGATGAAACTGACACCCCACAAAAAGAAGAGTCCTGACTCAGTCCAGCACTGTCTCCATGACACACAATAGCCCTTGTTCCTCCCTCCTCCCTCCTCCTTCCTCCTTCCTTTCCATAGAATCTGACAGCAAACTTATAAGAGAAGGGATCAGTAGCGTGCCCCCCCCCCTTCCCACCTCAAAGTTTCTTCCACTCTGGGACTACTGTAGACAAGAAGGGAGGAAACACCTAAGAACTCGTTTTAGTTTAAATATAATCTCATCAGATAATTTGCAAACAGCCTAGTTCTTAGGTAAATAAATAGAGAATTCTGGATCTGGGCCCCACCACACCCCTTTCCCCAACAACAGAACAGTAGGGCAGAGGGAGAAAAGCAGCTGCGGGGAGAGGCTCCACCTCAGGACCCCTCAGGGAAGGGAAAGGAGGCTGGGTGCCCCCCAACACACTCTCTATCTCTATCTCTATCTCTTCTCTGTCTCTCTCTCTCTGCCCACCTCTACCTCTCTCTCCCCCTCTTTTCCCCCTCTCTGTCTTTCTCCCTCTCTCTCTTCTTTCTCTCTCTCTGTCTCTCTCTCTCTCCCATAGCCAGGCCCAGGCTCAGGGATTTTTTTAACACTAGGTGCAGCCTTAGAGGTGGAGAGACAGAACCAAAAGCCCAATTCAATAGAAAGAAATAGATCTGAAACCAAAGACAGGGTTTGGAGCCCCAAATTTGGAACTCAGGTAACTACAGGAGCTAGAATTCGTCACTTTCCTTTTCTGGGCCTCAGGTTCCCCACCCCCAACCCCCCCTTCTACAAAATGAGGGTCTTGGACAAGATTCCTAGGGCCCATTCTTGTTGGGACAGTGCACAAACACCACCAGGGGATTCAGAATGACCTGTTGTTGACCCAAGGGGATCTTTTCCTACAGGGAAGGGAAACACTTCCTGCGGCAGAGGAAGCTGGCCAGACTCCAATCCCTTCCCACCCTCAAGAAAGAACGGAGGAACTCATCAGCACAATGCCTTGTAGTATTTTTCTGTAAAAATAAAAGTTTTATGGATGCCCTCAAAATATTAATCATTTCCAGAAACACTCTATCGAATGCTCTCTTACAAAAATAGTGCTTGCTTCGTAGTAAAATGACTCAAAGAAAGCAACTGGGGAGCAGCTGGGTGGCTCAGTGGAGAGCCAGACCTAGAGAACAAGAGGTCCTGGGCTTAAATCTTGCCTCAGATTTAGCTGGGTGACCCTGGGCAAGTCACTTAACCTTCATTGTCTAGCCCTTACTGCTCTTCTGCCTTGGAACTAATACATAATATTAAGTCTAAGACAGAAGTAAAGGTATAAAAAAAAAATTTGCTCAGTGTCACACAAATAGTAAACCTTAAAGGCTGAAATTGAACCCAAGTCTCTGGGTTTCCTAGCCAGTAGTGTTTCTACTGCAGACTAACTCTCCAGAGGGACTAAAGGCCAGGTGCTTTTTTTTAGGGGTTGGGGGTGTCTGGGGCAAGCTTCCTCTTGTCCATTCCTTTCTTTAAAAAGGGTGGCAGGTAAGTCAATATTTAACTGACTTTCCAAGGAAAGGGCTAAACGGTTTCCCTGGGCCCCAAGGGGCCTCCCAGCCTGGATCCCACCAATCCGGGAGCAGTTCAGAGCACACATGAGTCAGGGTGAGTTAGTCGGCCTGTGACTCAAAGACTAAGCACTGAGGCTCTCTTCTCAGAGCCTTCTCCCCACTCCACCCCAGCATGGAGCCTTGTCTGACGGTAGAGTGCCAGGATGGGTTTCCAGCTCCCTCCTCCACTGATGTGGGACTGCCAGCTGGGAGTCTGGCTTTTCATACTCACAAAGTGGGGCGGCCTTGACCCCCCACAGTCTAGCACTCAGAGTCCTTGGAAAAGCCCTGAACGGAACTTCAGTTACTGGGGGAGGTGGGGGTGGCAAGGGCTGAATCCTGAATCGCTGGTTTGTCTGACATCCAGCGGGAGTGGAGAGGCCCCAGCCTCCCTCTCCTCCCCCATAGGCCAGGGAAGGGCCAGGGCCTGGACCTGCTTGGCTCAGTCACTAAGGAAGAGTCCTGGTACCTCTACCTGGTGGCCTCCCAAGCCTACAGCGAGCTCATGTACCCGTGCATGGGCACATCGACATGTCAGAGCTGGCAGACCTTAGAGCATACACTGTCAGCTGGAAGGGATTATTTTCATGGGCAAACCCTCACTTTATAAAGCAAGAGATTTAAGTTTTAAAAAAGGAAGGGAGGGCTGACTTTGACCCAACATACCCAGCTAAATTAAGCAGGAGAGCCAGGTTTCTAACCACTAGGCCACTGACTTCTCTACTATATATGTTTAAAAAAAAAAAAAAAAGATTTCTTTTTAGGTAGAGTTCATCCAACCACCTTGAGATTAAGAGTTAACCCTGTAGCTAGGTGGTACATCAGAGAGGGCTGGAGTCAAGACCTGAATTTTTAAAAGAATTTTAAATCCTTTTAAAACCTCTGTCTTACAATCAATTATTAAAGCAGAAAAGTGGTAAGGGCTAGGCAATGGGGGTGAAGTGACTTGCCCAGGGTCACACAGCTAGGAAGTATCTGAGGTTAAATTTGAACCAAGGACCTTCTGTTCTCTAGGCCTGGCCCTAGAGCCAGGTAAAGCCCCCAAGCTGGTTCCTTGACACCATTTCTTGAATGCCTTTCCAGTCCTCCCCAGCCAGACTCTGAGCTCTCAAAAGAGATGGAAGCAGGATTTATGTTCTCATCCCTCTAGGGCCAACAGCAATGTCCTCTAGGTAGCAGACAATTGGTAGGGCCCTGTTGATTGATGGGAACTGTCCAGATGTAGGAACAAGAAAGGTGAAAAAATTAACATCCTCCCAGATCAGAGAGCAGCTGGGACCTCACAGCCTAGCTTAGAACTGAGCTATCCTTCCATATGGAAAACACAATAGCAGTAGAAACAGATGCATGGCAAAATGGACTTGGGAGTTAGAAGATCTGAGTGAATTCAATCTGGGGACACCTTCCAGATCTGAGAACTACTTAAGACTCCATTTCCTCCCTCATCAAAATGGGGATAATAAATAGCACTCATGTCACGGGGCTGTGGTCAAATGAGTTTAACGTATGGAAAGCAGTGGGTACATTTTAATGGTCATTCTAGGATTCCACCTTCCTTTCCCGGTCCATGACTTTTTCAGGAGCAGCTACAAAGACCACAGCTTCTCTGAACACTAGGGCAGGCAGCTTGAATTTGCATTCCAGTTTTGGCACCAAGGAGCTGTGCACAAAGACTTACTTCCCTTCTTGGAGCCTCAAGTTTTCTTGGGAAAATGAGGGGGAAAAAAGTTCTTCTTTCTGTAACCTCTAGAGTTCCTTCTTGTTCTGACTCCTAAATTCTAGGGGCTTTCTCAACCCCATCAGCCTAGTTCTAAAGAACAGTTCTGGGGGGGGGGGGCAGCTGGGTGCTCAGTGGATTGAGAGTCAGGCCTAGAGACAGGAGGTCCTAGGTTCAAATCCGACCTCAGACACTTCCCAGCTGTGTGACCCTGGGCAAGTCCCTTGACCCCCATTGCCCACCCTTACCACTCTTCCACCTATGAGACAATACACTGAAGTAAAGGGTTTAAAAAAAAATTTAAAAAAAAGAACAGTTCCAAGTGGCCCCTCTTGCCAGATTGAGGTTTAGATCCAACAGAGGAACATCTCTGAAGGCCTCTCCTGGAGGTTTCTATTCCTCTTTCCTAGAGATTGTTTGACCAAATGTTCTGGGAAACAGTGATCAGTTCTACTGCCTGCTCTCTAAACTCTGGAATAGATAGGTTGGGAGAGGAATGTTTCCCCTCTTCCTTGTGACCATATCCTAGCCACATTCCCTACAAAGATCTAAATGAGGGCCTACTATCTTTATTTTGCTGTCTTGTTTTTGCATCAGTCATTTCTGGAGATATCCACCCTCCCCACCTTCTCTGTGGTCCTGTCCCTTGAGAGCAAAAACACTCCATTGCGACACTGTGTATATAACATTCTGCCCTAAAAATCCCTTGTGTCTCTGAAAAAGGTTTCATTCTCTATCCCCAGGGACTATTTATTGATTTTTCAATTACTCAGAGTCTGGCTTCCTTCAATGATCTTTTCATTTCCATTGATGTAGTCATTGTGTACATAGCTCTTTTTGGGTCTACTCATTTCACTATCGGGTCACACAAATCTTCCCATGTGGCTTTGAATTCTGCATATTAGTCATTTCCTATTGCTCCATGATATTCTATTAGATTCATATGCTGCAGTTTTTTTTATTCTGTCCCCTATTCTCTGACACTCACTTTGTTATGACAATAAATATAGCTATGAATACTTTGATACATACTGGACTGTCTATATTTCTGTCTTTGGCCTCCTTGGAGTCTCTGTCCTTTGGCGGGATTTCTTAGTTGCTTTCTAGAAAAATAAGATGTATAGGCTAGAAATCATCACCCCTATTTTATAGATGAGGAAGCAAGACTCAGGGAGGATTAAGTAAAAGAATACTGAATTAGTCAGATCACAAAGGTTCAAATCCTTCGGCTGCTTTGTCCAAGCAATGACCTCAGACAAAAATCACTTATCTCCCTAAGTCTCAGTTTCCACTTCTGAAAAATGAAGGGGTTGGTTTAGATGACCTCTAATGTCCCTTTCCAGATCTTACGCCTATGACACTAGGACCTAGTCCATTCAGCCAGCTTGTCTGAGCTGGCTACTCCAACAAGGAGACAAGGAGGCCTTTAATTGGTTGGGGCAGGAAAGCTGAGCAGGGCACTGAAGGAATAGGCCCCAGGGAGTGCCCTCCCCACCGGACAGGAAGAACAGGTTTGAAATTGTAACCAACACTGGAGCATGGGCCCAGGCAGCAGGCCCAAGAGGGGTGACCCACAAACATGCCATGCAAGGACAAACAAGCTAAAGGACCTTCTTCTACCCAGGCCCCCTCTTGGGAGCCTGTCACATGAGGCAGGGTGAAAGGCTCATAGAATTTAGAGTTGGAAAGGGCCTTATCTAGTTCAATTCCCTTTTTTATAGGAGGAAACTGAGGCCAAGAAGGATAAAGTGATTTGTCAAGGTCAAGCCACATTAAGGGATGATGAATTTTCTTAAAGTGGGATTTGGGGGGAAATCAAGCAGAATAGTAGGATATAACAGAAAGGTGACCTTGAACAAATTGGTCCTCTAACTCTGTGCCTCAATTTCTTTATCTGTCAAATCAGTGTTGGACTAAATTCTAACATTCTGCTCTCTCTGAGCACTGGATGATGTCAGGAAACCCAGGTTTTAATGTCAGTCCTGGGCTAGTGAACAAATCACTCTGCTGAACCTGATTGGACATGGTCCATCTATGGAGCCAAGAATGCCAGATTAGGAATCAATAAACCTGGGCTCTAAGACTTAGCTCTGTTACAAACTAGCTATGTAATGGGGACCTTAATTTCTTCATCTGCAAAAATATTCTCTCTAGCTTCCAAGGTTGGGAAAAAGATTGAATGAAAGAAAAAGCGTGAATGTGTTGGAAAAGCTAAAAAACCAAACCAAACCAAACAAACCAAGCAAGGCGTTCTCATTATAACCTCCTCTCTTCTCCAAACACTTTTGCATTAACCTCTTATTTTGTTTTCTGACTCCCTACAAAATACACCTCAAGCTCAGATGACCCTGAGGAATAGAGAATTCTGGGCCCTTTTTACTTTGTTTAAGGGGTTAACTAAAAGAAGCGAGGGGAACTGGAGCCATAGGTCAGTGGTCAAAGGTCAATGACCTCTGCTAGCAGCAGGCTGCTTTATCCCAATGACTCAAGTAAACATCTAAACTCTTCCACTGAGGACTGAGGGCCAAGCTCCCTCCATGGCTCTTTACTTCCTCCTTAATATATCAGGAGCCACTCAGGCCAGGTCAAAGTACCACACAGAACCAAAAAAGTCACTGCTACTAGAAACTCTTGTTGGAGGAGGGGGTGGGGATTGCTCCCTCCAGTTCTGAGGTACCTGTCACTCTTTAGGGCCCTCCAACCCAGCAGGCTGGCCTTGGGAGCATGCATAAGGGACACACACATAGCTTTGAGTGGTTTAGAGTTGGGGGAAAGGCAGGTGTCTTCCCCTGACCCCAAAGCACTTGATAAACACTTTCATTTCTCCTCAAAAACATGGGCTGTTCATCCGTGAAACTCCTGAAGGGCACTAGGAGGGGAAGCAAAACTGTATGGTGGTGTGAAGTTAAGTCCTAGCCATGTGACTTTGACCAAATCACCTCCCTTCCCGGGTGACTCGGTCTCAGCTATAAAATGGGAATAAGAGTGTTTACAAAACAAGGTTTACCTTGTAAACTCAAGATCACAGGTTGGAAATTAGTGCTAGAAGGTCATCCTAAGCATAACCTCAGGAGAAGCAAATATGAGATCCAGGGAGGCTGGGACTTTTTTTTTTTTAATCCTTACTTTCTGTCTTAGTAACAGGTCTTGAGACAGGAGTGCAAGGGCTAGACAAATGAGGTTAAGTGACTTGTCCAGGGTCACATAACTAGGAAGTACCTGAGACCTGATGTAAACCCAGCTATCCTCCCATCTCCATCTCCAGGTCTGGAGGTCTATTCACTGTGCCACCTAGGTGCCTCCAGCGTCCAGTGATTTTGATCAGCATCAAACAGGTTGGTAACAGTCAGGCTTTGAACTCAAGTCCTTGGCCTCTAACTCCAGCACCAAAGATCTACATAATAGAAGACAGTGCCTACCCAGCTGTACTCTCTGGTAAACATTAGATGTTGAATAACAGTAT
The DNA here is from genome assembly GCF_016433145.1 of Gracilinanus agilis. Lineage (NCBI taxonomy): Eukaryota > Metazoa > Chordata > Mammalia > Didelphimorphia > Didelphidae > Gracilinanus > Gracilinanus agilis. The sequence continues at coordinate 239,419,879 of NC_058131.1, read as the reverse complement.
TTCCCCACCAATCCTAAAATTCAGACCTAGACGGAACCTCAGACCCTGCTCATTTTGCAGAAGGAAAATAGGGCTCAAAGGAAAGTGACTTATTCCGGAAGTCACATGGGGCATCTGGGATGAATGGGGCCTTTTCAAGGCTTTGCTTGCACAGTCTCCTCCTCTCTTCAGACCTACCTATCCTGGAAAGCAGCTTTGGTGTAAGTAGAAAGAACCTGGGGCTGAAGTTAGGGGGGAAGGACACCTGGTTTCTTCCCAAGTCCAACTCTGTCTGTTACTAGCTCACCTTGTGACTCTGGATAAGCTACTCACTCAAATGTAGGATTTAAAACTAATCTTAGAAATCATCCAGTCCATGCTGCTCAATTTACAGAAAACTGAAGCCTGGCTGAGGGGAAATGTTGCGCCTAAAGTCAAAGAGCTAACTTGTGAAAGAACAGGAAGCCAGACTGTCCAGCAGAGGCAACTCAAATTCAACAAACAGAATTAGCATCTTTCCGCCCCACAAACTTCAATTTTTTGGATTTCTATCAGAGGCACCACTATTTATCCTTCCAATCCAATCCTTCCAGGATCTCAACCTGTGCTTCATTTTCACCCTCATCCCACACAGGTCCAGTCAAATAATGGCCAGATTGTATTCCATCCTTCCACAACATTACTAGAGCCCATCCCTTTCTCTCTACACTAGCTTTCATTCTATTTCAGGCCCTCATCCCCTCTCACTTGGATGATGAGGGTAACTTCCTAAATTGTTCTTGCTATGTTTCCCACCTCCAATTAGTTATTAAAGTAAAATTCCTTAAGAGCACCTCTGACCCTTTCTCAAATTCCAGTGGCTCTGGAGTAAGTAGGTAGATAGAGAGACCCAAGGCTGGAGGTCCTGGATTCAAATGTGGCCTCAGACACTTCCCAACTGTGTGACCCTGGGCAAGTCACGTAACCTCCATTGCCTAGCCCTTTCCACTCCTTTGCCTTGGAACCAGTACTCGATATAGGTAAGTTTTTAAAGAAAAAATTCCAGTGGCTCACCAATGGCTTATTATCTCCAGGACCAAATAAATACGAACTCCCCAGTTCAGGGTTCACAGTCTGGCCTGATATGACCTTCCCAGAGTTATTATTTATTACTCTTCATTCTCTAAAACTATGGTCCAGGCACACGGACCTTGGGCCCAGCACACATCTGTGTGCTCCGTGCTGTGCACACTATAGGCTCTTAATAAGTATTTGCTGATTGGCTTTAAGTCCTGCGCTCTTTCTAGTTGACCCCAATGTCTCTTAGGTATTTTTCTTCTCAAAAGATAACCTGAACTTGAAAGGGGGTTCTGGTCCACTTCAATAATTCAATGATTCAGTCATTTAGCATTTATTCAGTTCTTTCTATGTTCCAAGGGGCAGTTAGGTAATAGGCACAATGTATAGAGTACTGGGCCTAAAATCAGGAAGTCAGGAAGTTTCATCTTCCAGAATTCAAATCTGGCTTCAGAAATGTACTAGCTGTGTGACCCTGGGCAAGTCACTTGCCCTGTTTGCTTGTTTCCTCTCCTGTAAAATAAACTGTAACAGGAAATGGCAAACCATTCCAGTATCTTTACCAAGAAAATTCCAAATGGCGTCAGGAAGAATTGAACATGATTGAAAATGACTCAAAAACAACGACAAATTGTGGGTGCTCACCATGATGACTCTAGTAATGGTTTTCAAGAATTATTATGTGCTCTACTGATATGAGAAACCACTATGTCGGTATCTCTGCCAAAAAAACCAAATGGGGGTCATACAACACCACCACCATCAAAACAATAATAATGTTCCAAGTTCTGGGGATACATATACAAAAAGACACTCTCTATGGTCAAGGAGGAGCTTTCCTTCTGCTTATATTCTACTCATTTTATTCAAGGTCTGCCTCCACTAGGCAGTATCATGACTGACCCTAGCTCAGGATCTGTCTCTCCTTTGAGAGCTCCCAAACAGCTGGCAGTGTTAATAACCACAAGAAGTTTTGATCCTTTATTTTGTTACCTGTTCAAGATTTTTGTTCAATTATTTTGTTTTATCTTCCCCAAAAGATGAAGGGCATTATTATCCTGCTGAAATGAAACACAAGGTGAACACAGCTGACCCAGGAGGATATTTACATGCAACCCCCTTTTAAATAATAACAGCTAGCATTTAAACCTCGCAATGGGCTTTACATGTTATTAACTCATTTAATAAGAATAATAACAGCTATCATTTAAAGAACTCCTACTATGATCCTGGTACTGTTCTAATCACTTTACAAATATGATCTCATTCGATCCTCACAACAGCCTAGGGAGGGAAGGTTCCCATTTTATAGATAAGAAAACTGAAAGCTGGCAATGGTAAAGTGATTTGCTGTGGTACACACTTCTAGTAAATGCAGGCCAGCTATGAACTCAGGTCTTCCCATTTTTCCCTGTATGGATTCTCTCAACTGCACTCCTCATCTCAAAGAGGGTGGGTGAGCCCTGTTCTCTGGAATTCCACTGACTTCTCTTAGCCTACGCTTCTACTGCCTTATTTCATATTGCTCCCTTTCAGGATCCTTATCACTCCAGAAAAATTGGACCAGTGGACCCCACTGCTGTTCTCAAAGCATTAAAATCACCTAGTTCTTTCAAAATTCAGTTGAGGTGCCATTTCTTCTTCTAAGCCTTCCTCACCACCTTCTTCCAAATACCTCACAGAATCTATACTCTTTTTTTTTTAAACCCTTCCATCTGAGAATCAATACTGTGTATTAGTTCCAAGGCAGAAGAGCAGTAAGGGCTAGTGACTTGCCTAGGGTCACACAGCTAAGAAGGGTCTGAGGCCAGATTTGAACCTAAGACCTCCCATCTCTAGGCCTGGCTCTCAATCCACTGAGCTACCCAGCTGCACCCTTCCCAGAACCTATAATCTTGAATAAGGCCATCAAAAACTCTTAATGGAAATGAAAGTGAAGAAATCATAAATAAGGCTTCCTGTGGCCACAACTGACTTGGTCCTATAATATGGTATTATTCATGGTTTTTGTTTTTTTCACATTTTCTAGTTGTTTTCCTAAATATTTCCCAATGACATTTTAATCAGATTCAGGGAGCCTAGCTGATAACCCAATCTAGGTCATGCCTTTGACCTATCCCATTACTTTGTTTTATCTTTATCTTCTGGGAACATGTCCCTGCCCTCAAGCAGTTTACATGTCATTTTTCTCAACTCTATTCCCAACAGTTGCTTGTTGAATAGAAAGATAATATTGTCCATCCTGTCAAAAGATTGCCCCCAGACTGTTTAAGAGGCCTCAGAGTTCTAAGGTGAATCAATATTTAATGATTAAGCTGCTAGAGCTTCCAGGCCTGGGCTAAAGGTTAGAAGAAAAATGTAAAAAGCTCTACTCCAGACAACAGATCTGGTAAAGAAGTTTCACACTGGGGAAGTGGAGGAAGGGGGAATACCACCTAGGCAGAGGAAGAGTCAAGAAAACACTGCTTCCTCATCTCAATAGAGGAAGAGACTTTTGCTTCAGTTTTTACAGTCAAGTATGAGAATTAAGCAGGGAAATCCAGGTTCTCCCTCCCCCAATCACACCTCAGGCCCACTGAGGAGGGAAAGTCAATAATACACCTCTTTTTTATGTAAACCTTTTAAGATATCAAAGCACCCATCCATCTCTTTGGATCCTCAAAACAGCACAGCTCAGGAAGATCCTTAAATATAATCTACAATATTCCCCTTTTACAGTTGAGAAAATTGAGGCTGTGAAGGGAACTACGACTGGATTGTCATCCTTAACACTCAGGAACAAGGTCGAATATTTTAACTTTCTCTCTCACAACTAGAACAAAGCTCTACAACACATAGTAGGCACCTAATCAATAAACTGACTCGTCCAAGGTCAGGTAATTAGAGCCAAAGAAAAGACTCCAACATCCAGGTCTAATGGTTGGAAACAAGAGGCTTTTTCTACCAAGAGCCCCAGAACTTTGCTTCCTCCCTCCCTCCCCTCTTTTTTTCTTGGGGGGGCGGGGAGCCAGTCTCTTGATTGTAATATACCAAAAGAGATGAACCCAGATACAGACAGTGAGGAAGGGAGGGCGTGCAAACCATCAATCCCAAAGCAACAACCCGCATGGAATATTGGAACTAGCAATGGATTTGGAGTCGGCTGCTACTCACTAGCCTCTGAGCCTCAGTTCCTTCAAAATGTAAAATGAAGCAACTGGACTGGATGATTTTTAAGGTCTAAAATTTCAGCTCTAAAGGTTCTACCTAAGAGCGTTTGATCGGCCCCCTGCAGCACCCCCCCCGCCCCCAAACAACCCACCGATTATGGCAGTCTGAGGCCCAATGGAGGGGGATGGATGACTGAGGATGGTGTAGCGATGGGATACGTGCTGGCCAAAAGGCGGGATTGTGGGAGGATTGGGCTCAAGTCGGTCCTGTCTCTGACAGACAGGAAACTCGGGAAGAGGGAGGGATCCAGGTATAGGTGGGGGTGGAGACAGAGGCGGGGTTGGTGGCATTCTGGGTCAGTTTCCCCAAGGAGGGGTGAGTTGAGGGCAGGGGAGCCCAACTCCACTCCCCATCTCTGGGCCCCCCTGTGCTTCACCGCCATTGCGGGAGTAAAGTTCGGAGGAAAACAAAAGTTAACTTTAGTAGAAGTAGCAGCCTTCCTCCATCCCTAGGGCTGGGAGAAGCGAGTCCAAGTCAGTCTCCCGGATGCCCCTCTTTTCCCTGCCCCCCACCCCCCAGCCATGCACCCCAGGCACAAAGCAGGCGCCAAGCTCTTCCACTTTCGCCAACCTCCCCCCCCACCCCCCACCTCTTCCAAGGACCATTTAGAACCACTTGGAACTCCTAGCACCTACCGATTCGGCTACCGCGCTGGCGGCCAGGAGCAGGAAAGCGAAAATACCAATTGAGGGCATGGTGCCTGCCAGCCAAGCTGGCGTGCGCGAAGCTTAGGATAAGGACCTGGAGAAGTAACGAGCCTGCCGCGCGGGCTCCTCTTATAGGTGGCGTGCGCTGCTAGCCGCCCCGCCCCTCCCCGCCCCGCCCCTCCCCGCTAGGGCTTGGGAGCCACCGCCCCCGCCCGGAATTCCCCAGCAAGACTGCTCCCAGG
>NC_058131.1:239290124-239410637 GCF_016433145.1 Gracilinanus agilis | reverse complement strand
CCCCCCCCCCGCCCCCAAACAACCCACCGATTATGGCAGTCTGAGGCCCAATGGAGGGGGATGGATGACTGAGGATGGTGTAGCGATGGGATACGTGCTGGCCAAAAGGCGGGATTGTGGGAGGATTGGGCTCAAGTCGGTCCTGTCTCTGACAGACAGGAAACTCGGGAAGAGGGAGGGATCCAGGTATAGGTGGGGGTGGAGACAGAGGCGGGGTTGGTGGCATTCTGGGTCAGTTTCCCCAAGGAGGGGTGAGTTGAGGGCAGGGGAGCCCAACTCCACTCCCCATCTCTGGGCCCCCCTGTGCTTCACCGCCATTGCGGGAGTAAAGTTCGGAGGAAAACAAAAGTTAACTTTAGTAGAAGTAGCAGCCTTCCTCCATCCCTAGGGCTGGGAGAAGCGAGTCCAAGTCAGTCTCCCGGATGCCCCTCTTTTCCCTGCCCCCCACCCCCCAGCCATGCACCCCAGGCACAAAGCAGGCGCCAAGCTCTTCCACTTTCGCCAACCTCCCCCCCCACCCCCCACCTCTTCCAAGGACCATTTAGAACCACTTGGAACTCCTAGCACCTACCGATTCGGCTACCGCGCTGGCGGCCAGGAGCAGGAAAGCGAAAATACCAATTGAGGGCATGGTGCCTGCCAGCCAAGCTGGCGTGCGCGAAGCTTAGGATAAGGACCTGGAGAAGTAACGAGCCTGCCGCGCGGGCTCCTCTTATAGGTGGCGTGCGCTGCTAGCCGCCCCGCCCCTCCCCGCCCCGCCCCTCCCCGCTAGGGCTTGGGAGCCACCGCCCCCGCCCGGAATTCCCCAGCAAGACTGCTCCCAGGAGCTCGGATGGCCGGGCCCCAGGCTGCCGAGGCTCACTCCCCCAAGAGGAAGGAACCGCGAACCCACGCGGGATTCCAGGAACCCCTACTCAATTCGAGAAGTCTCCTCTTCCCGTCCCGGGACACCGGCGCCTTAGTGCCCCCTCCTGCCCCAAGTTAAGCCACATCAGCTTTCCTCGCCGCCGCATCCACATTCCCTGCAGGCTCCCTCCCTCTGGTCTTCTAAGAGATGAGCCCTAAGATACTGGAATGCTGAGCGAGCTTCCCCCCACCCCGATCCCATCTTGTCGCCAATAACTATCTTTCATCTGATCACAGATCTCGATTTGGAAGGAATCTTGGGCGTCAATTAGTCCAGCTTCTCAGGTGGGGAGACGAAGGGTCACCGTAGGACTGTTGCGAAACGAGTTCGAATCCAGAGGGTTTTTTTGTTGTTTTTTTTTTTTTGTTCTATTAATGTTTGCTTAGACCTGTGATATCACTAATGTGGGGAACTCCCAGGGAGGAAACTCACCCTCCTAATGCAGATCTGGCATGTTTTGCAATTTATAAGGTCACAGACTAAGGCAACTGCCTGGGGGGGGGGGGGCTGAGAGGTTAAGTAATTTGCCCAGGTCACCACCAGAAACCCGAGTGGAGTCCGAAGTAGAATTTGAATACAGGCCCTTGGGACCAAATCTGAGACCAGCTGTCTCTCCACTAAGCCAGTCTGCCTCTCACCTACGTCATCGTTATCGTCATTATGTAGCACATGTAAACTTTAGAGCTCCATCTCCCAACTCCTACTCATGCAGGCGAGTCTGGAGCAAGACTACTGCATCTTCTTGTTGCTCATTTGTTACTGTCATGCCCAACTCTTCCTGACCCTATTTAGGGTTTTCTCTCTCTCCTCCTCCTCCTCCTCCTTCTCTTTCTTCTCTCCTTTTCTCTCCTCTCTCTCTCTCTCTCTCTCTCTCTCTCTCTCTCTCTCTCTCTCTCTCTCTCTCTCTCTCTCTTTCTCTCTCTCTTTCTCTCTTTCTCTTTCACTCTCTCTCTCTCTCTCTCTTTCACTCTCTTTCACTCTCTTTTTCTCTTTCTCTCTCTCTTTCTCTCTCTTTCTCTCTCCTCTCTCTCTGTCCCCCTCTCCCCTCTCCCTCTCTCTCTCTTCTCTCTGCCTCTCTTTCTGTCTGTCTGTCCCTCCTCTCCTTCTCTCTCCTCTGCTTCTCTCTTGTCCCCTCACCCCCTTCAAGGCCAGATTCAAACCAGGACCTCCCATCCTCCAGGTCTGGCTCTCTATCTACTGAGCCACTTAGCCAAGATACTGGAGTAGTTTGCCACTTCCTTCTCTAGCTCATGATACAAATGAGGAATTAAGGCAGAGTGAAGTGACATGCCCAGGGTCATCCACCTAGTAAGTGCCAGAGGTCATATTGAACTCAGGAAGATGAATCTTCCAGAATCCAAGCCCAGTGCTCTCTATACACTGCACAATCTAGCTGCCCAAACTGCTACATCTTGAGGAGGAGTTGGGATGATTTTATCACCAAGGGTTTCTTTTCTTTTTTTTTTTTTAAGCCGTTACTTTCTTTCTTAGAATCAGTATTAAGTATCCATTGTATTAAGGGGCTATACAATAAGGGTTAAGTGACTTGCCCAGGATCACACAGCTAGGAAGAATCTAAGGTCAAATTTGAACACAGGACCTCCTGTCTCTAGGCCTGACTCTCAATCCACTGAGCCACCTAGCTGCCTCCCGAAAAAAGGATTTCTTAACCTGGAATGTTTGTTTTAAATAGTTTATAATTGTATTTCAGTATAACTAGCCTCCTTTGCAATCTTGTGCATTTTATTTTATGCCCCTAATAATAGTAATTTTGCAAAACACTTTACATGTTATCTCATTTGATCCTCACAATAACCCTTGGAGGTGGTGCTATTATCATCCTCATTTTGCAGATGAGGAAATTGAGTCTGAGAAAGGTTAAAATGACTGTTCACACAACTATTAGGGGTGTCATGCAAGAATCAAACTCAGTTCTTTAAAGTTCAGAGTTTAAAAAACACTTCTGAAAGGGGTTCACCAAACTCTCCCAAGGATTTATGATGCAAAGAAAGGTAAAGAATCCAGGTTGTGCTTTCTCTCACGGTTATCAGTTGATATCAATTAGTCAGCCAGACAATTTGCTTTTGGAGATGAATATTTACTACAAGGGCAAAGTGAGGACAAAAAATAGATGCCATCCTCACCACCACCCCCAAAAAAAAAATCTGTGACACCTTCCCACAAGTGCAAAGAGAGGCAAGGGAAAAGTAGACTAACTTATGCTAGATGTGGCAAAGGGTAACACAGTTCTTGGAAGTCTTTTAGCTGGAATCTTCCAGATGTTCCCCTTAGGTACTGTAAAGCTTTCCTGCTGGCCTCCTTCGTAGAGATTTGGCTGTGCTTTTCCCAGTCAATACTAGACTTTTGATGCTGACCATACTGCTAGCCACCGATGCATTTCCAGGGATTCTGCTAAGACATGGAATTTTCTAGGTTCTGAAATGGTCTGATTTTTATAAAAAACCCACAGGACACAATCAAGTCTCTCAAAAGCTGTGGCACAGTGACTAGAACTCTAGACGTGCAGACACAAGACTCTAGTTCAAGTATGGCCTCAGATGCATTGGTTGTGTGACTTTGGACTAGTCACTCATCCTCACTTTCCTCAACTGTAGAATGAGGATAATAATAGCACCTACCTTTCAGGGTATACATAACAGTGTCTAGCACATAGTAAGTACTTTATAAATACTTATTCTCTCCCCTTTCTCAACCAATCTGAAAATACTTCTTGCCAAGCCTAATTGAAATATTAGAGATGCCCAAGACTTTTCGTGTCTCTGATTATTTCAATTGCTATACAGTAAAAGGGCAGGTTAGGTGGCTCATTTGATATAGTGCCAGGCCTGGAGACCAGAGGTCCTAGGTTCAAATCTTACTTCAGACACTTACTTCCTACCTGGGCAAGTCACTAAACCCCAAATGCCTAGCCATTACCACTCATGCCTTCAAATCATTACTTAGTATTGTTAACTTGGAAAAAATCACAGAATTATTTAATATTCAGAAAAACCAAGTCTTTAATCAGGATCAGGATAGGTCCAATGTTCAGCCGTGTCCAGAGCCCAATGCAAAAAAAATGTTTACAGGGTCTACACCCTGGGACTCCGGGGACGTATCCCTGGGAGGATCAACATTCAAGATGCCAGCTTAGGGAGCAGCTGGGTAGCTCAGTGGATTGAGAGCCAGGTCTAGAGACAGGAGGTCCTAGGTTCAAATCCGGCCTCAGACACTTCCCAGCTGTGTGACCCTGGGCAAGTCACTTGACCCCCATTGCCTACCCTTGCCAATCTTCCACCTATAAGTCAATACACAGAAGTTAAGGGTTTAAAATAAAATAATAATAATAAAAAAAAAAGATGCCAGCTCAGAAGAAGGACAGAACTTGGGGATCTTTCATATCCTCTGGAGAATAGGAGAACAGAAAGCATGCAAAGGCAAACTGTAAGCAGGCTGCAAAGAGGTCTGAAGCCAGTCTCAGGGCTATCAGGGAGCGGTCAACTATAACAATTACAAAGGAAAGAGTCAAACTAAGAGCTGGGCTTCTTGAGGGGGATCTTTAATACAGTGGGAAAAGCTTCTAAAATAAATAAAGGCACTCAACATTTTGATTATATTTACTAATCTCACCCAAACTAGGGCCCCCAAATGGTCCAAGGTCTATAGTTCAGCCCCAAACAGGTATGCCTGGTCCTGGGGTTTCTCAAAGGGTAGGGGTAAAATTGAGGTGTCCAGATTTCACATTGCCAGTATCAGTTCTAAGACAGGAGGTAAGAGTTGTTATATATTGACATACAGTATGTTCCCACCTGATAAAGGTTTCAGGGCCAAGTAAAGTAGGATGACTTGGACCCCTGCAATAATATTTATATAATTTTTTTTTAAACCCTTGTACTTCGGTGTATTGTCTCATAGGTGGAAGAGTGGTAAGGGTGGGCAATGGGGGTCAAGTGACTTGCCCAGGGTCACACAGCTGGGAAGTGTCTGAGGCCGGCTTTGAACCTAGGACCTCCTGTCTCTAGGCCTGGCTCTCACTCCACTTAGCTACCCAGCTGCCCCTATTTATATAATTTATAAGAGGGTGAAGCATATTGGGAAGAGGCCAAATCCTAGCCCTGCTTTTATGTGACCCTGACTTCTTGACCTCAGCTGTCTCATCTGTAAAATGGGGGAGGTTAAATGAAATTATTTCTAGGAATCCTCACAGCTCTAGCAGTATATGAATCCATGAAATTTACATGTTTAGAGCATTTTACAGTTCACAAAATACTTCCCTCAGAATAAATCTGTGAGGCTGTAGTGAAAATATTACCTTTCCCCATTTTAAAGATGGAGAAACTAGGAGGTACCTGGGTAGCTCAGTGGATTGAGATCCAGGCCTAGAGACCAGAGGTCCTAGGTTCAAATCTGGCCTCAGATACTTCCTAGCTGTGTGACCTTGGGCAAGTCACTTGACCCCCATTGCCTAGCCCTTACTACTCTTCTGCCTTGGAACCAATATACAGTATTGATTCTGAGTCAGAAGGTAAGGGTTAAAAAAAAAAGATGGAGAAACTGAGGCTCAAAGATGGGAAATTATTTGTCCAAGGTCATAGAGCTAGTGATAGTCTTATCTCTCCTGACTCCTATCTACTATTTCTTCTACAGTACCTAATGCAAAATAGTATGACTCCAAGACCGCAACCATATTTGAGGTGTCCCCTATCTTACTGTGAAATCAATGCAATACCTTACCTAATCCCTAATCAATATTAGACAATTTAAGTGACTCCACAGGGGAAGTGATTCATTCCTTTTATGTTAACAGATATTAATATACATTTACTCTGTTAAGGGTAATCAACTCATCCCAATATATAATATAATTACAAGTAATTAAGGTAGGTTAAATAGATTCTCTCTTACATTAGACTTTAAAATTTATAGAACCTTTTGCCTGCCCTTCTGTGAATTCCAAGGCATTGTGGAACCACCAATGAGATTTTGCATTTTGTGCAGCTCTACCTAATTGTCTGCGACTTAAGAGATAGAAAACTTGTACTGTGAAAAATGAAGGGATCTCAGATGGTGAATAAGGTCTGGGATTCTATTCTTTGAAGGAGACCAGGTCCCTTTAATAAAAAACCATTGGCTTAGAGCTCAGCCTCAGTGGTTTTTATCACAGATTGGGCAATTTTGGGCATGAAAACTTTTTTGACAGTCTACACATCCAACTACACATGTGTATTACCACACCTCCAAGATAATAATTTAAATTTGGAGGGTATCGGAGGGAGAGAGGACAGGATCACATTATGTCATTTGCCCTAGCCCTATCTCTACAGGACTCTAACTTAACTTGTGTGTTTTCTTGAAGAAGGGATGAGTCTTGCTAGGAGCAGTGATGGTGAACCTTTTTGAACCTTTTAGACACTATGCCCTCCCCAGACCAAGCCCCACCTCCACCTTACCATAGACAGGGGAGGGAGTAAGCACTTCCATTGGGCTGCTGGGCAGAGGGGCAGGGGAGCAGAGGGGAGAGGGGGAGGGAAGCAGCACTGTAGGGGCATGCCCACAGAAAGGTCTCTACATCACATCTTTGGCATATGTGCCATAGATTTGTCATCATGGCATTAGAGTATAGATAGTATGATCCCTAAGGAAAGGTCTACCTTTGACCTCTTATTGGGTAACACCTATATCAGACCCCCCCCCCTTTGAGTTGGCTAGAAAATAAAAATAGCTCATTTTTATATAGCCCATTAAGGTCTGTACTTTTCCTCAGAACAATGCAGTAAAGCAGGTGCTTTAACTATTATTATCCCCACTTTACAGTTGAGGAAACTGAAAGTCATGTGATTTGGCCATCCTCAAAAAACTAATAAATATTTAAGATAGGATTCAAACCCAGTTGTCCCAATTCTCATTTCAGCAATTTAGCTACCACAATACCACACCAAAAAGGAAACTGAATAGGTGCTCTTTTTTTAATAATAGTATTTTATTTTTCCCTATTGCATGTAAAAACAATTTTTAACATTCTTTATTCTTTTAAACCCTTTACCTTCCTTCTTAGAATCAATACTATATATTGGTTCTAAGGCAGAAGAGCAGTAAAGGCTAGGCAATGGGGGTTAAGTGATTTTCCCAGGGTCATTTAGCTAGGAAGTATAAGAGGCCAGATTTGAACCTAGGCTCTCCTGTCTCTAGGCCTGGCTCTCAACACACTGAGCCACCTTGCTGCCCTCTTTTTTTAAATGTTGAGTTCCAAATTTTCTCTTTCTTTCTCTCCCCTCACCCCATCCTGAGGCAGTAAGTAATTTGATACAGGTTATGCATGTGCAATCATGCAAAGTATATTTCCATATTAGTCATATTGTGAAAGAAAACACAAAAAGAAAAAAAGAAAGTGAAAAACAGTATGCTTTGATCTGCATTTAGACTCCATCAATTCTTCCTCTGGAGGGGGATAGCATTTTTCATCATAAGTCTTTTGGAATTGTCTTGGGTTACTGAGAATAGTTCAGTCATTCACAATTGATCATTGGAAGGTATTGCTGTTACTATGTACAGTGTTGTCCTGGTTCTTCTCGCTTCACTTTGTATCAGTTTTTGTTGGTCTTTTCAGGTTTTTCTGAAATCATCCTGCTTGTCATTTCTTAGGGCAATAGTATTCCATTACAACTATATACCACAACCTATTCATCCATTTCCCAATTGATGGACATCCCCTCATTTTCCAATTCTTTGCTATCACAAAAAGAGCTGCTATACATAATTTTGTACAAATAGACACTTTGACCTATTTCTGATCTCTTTGGGACACACACCCAAGTTTTGTTGGGTCAAAGAGTATGCACAGGTTTATAGTCATTTAGGCATAGGAACAGGTGTTCTTACTAGATTCAACTCTTCTACTGATCCCCAGGATGCCCAACTATGGGTGTTAATGTCACCTCTTCCTCCCCTAAACTACCTCCTTTACTTCTCTGCAGGGCTGAGTCTGGGAGAGAATTAAGGACCCCTAAATGCAATCGACACAGCATAATGGAGAGGAAACCAAGATGAAAATCATATCCCCTGATTTCCTGTCCAAGGTTTTCTCCATGGGCAAGTCATTTCCCTTTGCTGACCCTCTATAAAACTAGGGGTTTCCAGCTCTAACTCTGACACATGGTCTGCATCACTTACAAGGTTTTTAGTCACTAAATACTCTCTATTCTCTCTATGTTAATCTTGTCTTTCCAGCTTGATTCTCAACTTTCCAAGGATAGGAGCAGGGGCTTCAAACTTTGTATCCCTCTTGGTATTTAGCACAAGTTTAAACACACAATACTCAATAAATTCTTGCTAAATTGAATGTTCATTATTGTACTTAAAAGCCTTTACAATCTGTTCTAACAGCTTCCCATTTGTAGCTTTTTCCTACCCACCACTTCTTATCCCCCATATTCCCAATAACTCTCCTTTCTCCTTTACTAGATCTGATTTGGGACATAGGACAGAAGAGTGTTGAACCTTAGAAGATCAGAACCAGAAAAGATCTGTTTCTTTAGGTTTAGAGTTCACCTAGTTCAACACTTTCATTTCATAGATTAGGAAACTGAGCCCCAGAGAAAGGAAGTGACTTACCTAAGGTCACACAATTAAGTGGCACAGCAGAAACTACAACTGGAATGTCCCTGTGATCTTTTCACAGTGCCAACCACTATATTGAGGAGGCAGCAGTAAAAATCTGAGGAAGTCAAAAGAGCTCCTGTGAATTGTCCTGAGGGTTTCTAAAACACTGGTCCAACAACAATTAAATAAAAGTGGAATAGGTTGTTTCTAGAGTGAACTTCTCATCACTGAAAGTGTTAGATCCGAGGTTGAATGTTTACCTGTAGGGGATGTTAAATGTAGTTATCAGAAGAGACTACCTTTATCCCATTGACCTCATGGTTGGAGCATGGTTCTGATGTCTCCGGCAATTTACCACTCCTGGAGCCTTTGATTTGATCAGATTTTAATTACTTTAATCCCCTCACTCCTCCAAATTACTACTTAATTATATCTAGAGCCTTTGATCTAACCAAATGTTAGTCATTGTTTCTCCTTGCTGGCTCTGATCATTCTTCCCCATTGAAGTTTATTTAAACCAATTCCTTCCATTCTAGTTGGATGGGTGCTCTGACACTGTCCCATCTTGAGTGGTGACTCTGACCTGCAATTTCTCCACACTGATTAATGACCTCTGTTACTACTTTGGTATTTTATTTTCAGGTTTTTTATTTTCAGGTTGATATATCTGGTGTCAGAAGTGGGATTCAAAGAACCCTTGTCCCATTTTCAACCTTGGGGACCTGGTACCAGCAGAGCACCCCTTGCATCCAGTCCATATTCTATTCCATGGCCCAACTTAAATAAATGAGTCTCAAATTCTTGAATTATCATTTCTTTTTCCTGTTGAATTCCTGGTTCTTTAGTAGAAAGTTTTTAAAACTAATAACAATTTTAGGTCCCCTTAAAGAGATGACTGCCCAGTACATGTTTTCAGATTTTGGACTTTATACTTATAAATACTTGGATAATTGGCAGAATTTAACCAAATCTTTTTTAACCAAGCCCTAGCACTGCTGGTCATCATGGAGCAATTTCGATCCACAACAAATTATTATTATTATTATTTTGTGATTGACTCCATTCAGTTAGCTTGAGAGTTCTGAATGGGACACCTTTTTACAATGGATCCTTGAAAAAAATCAAAAGGGAATTAGAATCTCAACTTTCCTTCCTTCCAGGGAATATTCAACAATTGAGATCAGGAAAAAGGAAGGGTAAGAATGAGATCTGTGACCTTCAGGAGGAAGTTTCTAAATTAAAGGAGGGAGAAAAAAATTTAAAAATCAGATGAAAGCTTTACACAGATATATAGTGGATCTTATCCCTGAAACAGATCTCATCTTCCTCCTCTGCCTTTAGAGTTTTCCTTTCTGGGCAAGCCCCAAGACCATGGAGTGATAAGGCATGCTACTGTTGGAAGAAAAGTTGCCACAAACTGCAGCTCAAGCCCTCAGGCTCTCTTCTCTACCTCCTCTGACAAGAGGCCTCCCTTAAAAAAGGCCAATTAGTCTGGCTCATATTAATGGGACTCTGAGGATATGGAGGGAAGGGGTCTTACATTTGTGTATACTAAATTACTTTTTTTTTTTTAAACCCTTAACTTCTGTGCATTGACTTATAGCTGGAAGATTGGTAAGGGTAGGCAATGGGGGTCAAGTGACTTGCCCAGGGTCACACAGCTGGGAAGTGTCTGAGGCCGGATTTGAACCTAGGACCTCCTGTCTCTAGGCCTGGTTCTCAATCCACTGAGCTATATACTAAATTACTTTAAGAAGCTTCACCACTACTGTTTGCTATTTTTTGTCTATCTTTATGGAGTGTAATTTGTATTAAATGTGTCATGTGTTTTAAGTGTGCATTTGTGAATGCACTCAGGAGACAGAATGGCCTCTGGAGACAAACCTTAATAGTAAGGATCAAACTGAAAATAGCAACATGCTTGTGTAAAAAGCTGGTGACTGAAAAGCTTTATTAGTAATCTGAGATTTTAAATGTTGCCATTAGAGCACCCAGATTTGTGTTCAAATTAAATGTGCTTTTAAGTGAGATGATTGAGGTAAATTAAAACCTAATATCATACTGCCACTTTAAAAAGTTTTTGGATGTGGATTCATTGGAATTTCCCAATAATTTCCTATTATTCTGGTTTTTTTTCTAGTTATTTTATCTCTATATTTTATATATGCATATGTTTATATTTATTTTCCTGTTATTCTAGAATTTCTAGTTAATATCCAACTATCAGTCAGTCCCATAACATGAAATGCTTTGGATAAATGGGCCTTGTAAAAAAATTACAAATTGGAGTTCTATATGATACTAAGTGAAAAGCACATCTAGGTGTGGTTGGATTTATTCAAGCCTTATTTTTTTTTTTTTAACCCTTCCCTTCTGCCAATACACAGTATTGATTCCAAGGCAGAAGAGTGGTAAGGGCTAGGCAATGGGGGTCAAGTGACTTGCCCGGGGTCACACAGCTGGGAAGTGTCTGAGGCCAGATTTGAACCTAGGACCTCCCATCTCAAGGCCTGGCTCTCAATCCACTGAGCTACCCAGCTGCCCCTTCAAGTCTTATTTTGAGTGGAATGTGTCTCTCCTGGTGAGGTGCTCTTTTGAGTCAGAATTTGTTGTGCTTATTTTGGACAAAGTTAAAGAAAGGTTTAACAATCTGGAGATTTGTTGGCTGTTTCATTTTACTAATCTATAATGATATTTGATCATTTTTGATGAGTATTCTTTTGAGTTGTGGCCTGGATTGTCATATATATATATCAATTATTAAGAGAATGATATTAAAATGCTTAAAACTGGGGCAGCCAGGTGGACCAGTGGATACAGAGTCAGTTGTAGAGACTGGAGGACCTGGGTTAAAATCTGAGGTCAGATATTTCTTGGATGGGTGACCATAGTTAACCCCAGTTGCCTAGCTCTTACCTCTCTTCTTCCTTGGTCTGGTATTTAGTATTGATTCAAAGACAGAAGGTAAGGGTTTAAAAACATTTGAAATCGCTCATTTAGAAATGCAATAGATATTTGTAGTGATTTAATGTGAATTTGAAATAGCAAGAATTATAAGATGTTTCTATCTGTGAAAAGCAAAGTCCTAAGATTTTATCAATCTGATGACCCTTTAGATATATGGTGGTTTGATCTTAGTTAAAGACTAAAAAGTTACAGAGAGATTCTTTTAAAATTTTTAATTTAATTTTCCATATTTTTTTCATTTTTATGAGTAGTCTAATAAAATTAAA
Source organism: Gracilinanus agilis (assembly GCF_016433145.1). Taxonomy (NCBI): domain Eukaryota; kingdom Metazoa; phylum Chordata; class Mammalia; order Didelphimorphia; family Didelphidae; genus Gracilinanus; species Gracilinanus agilis. Next base: position 239,398,898 of record NC_058131.1, on the reverse strand, counting down.
ACTGCAAAACATAAACCCAAGCAAACAATTGAGAAAGGGAATGCTTTCATCTATATTTCAACAGTTCTTTCACTGGAGGTGGAGAGCATTTTTTGTCATAAATCCCTCAGAATTGTCCTGGATCCTTGTATTGCCAATAATAGCTAAGTCTGTCACATTTGATCGTTCTATAATATTGTTGTTACTGTGTACAATGTTCTCCTAGTTCTGCTTATTTCACTCTGCATCAGTTCATGTAGGTCTATCCAGTTCTTTCTGAAATCATCCTATTCATCATTCCTTACAGCATGATAGTATTCCGTCACCATCATATATCACAGTTTGTTCAGCCATTCCCCAATTGATGGACATCCTTTTAATTTCCAATTCACAAAGAGAGATTCTAATCATATCACACTGCCCTAAGATATTTTTTTTTTTGGTTGTTGTTGTCTTTTTATGCCTTAATGCCTTAGCCCCATGATGGCGAACCTATGGTACAATAGATGGCATGCAGAGACCTCTCTGTGGATGTGAGCAGGCCTCTTGCTTGGCTGGCTGAGAGCCTGGCCTCACCCCTGAACACAGTGGGTGGGGCATTCTAGCCTCTAGCCACCATTCCAAGGGTTGAGTGTGGAAGGCAAGGTAGCTGTTCCCCTCCAGCCTGAAACAGGAAGGCTGGCCCAGAGGGGTTTGGTGGACTCAGGATGGCCCTGGCTCCCAAATGCAAGGGGAAGGTATAGAGCACTGGAGACTCCCCAGGGAGCTTGACCTGCCCTATGGCCCCACCCCCCCACATGCAGGGGTGGGTGGAGCACTACAGGCTGTGGGGGGAGGCACTCAGTTGGGGGCAGGACAGGGCCCAAAATGGGGTACGGGTATACAACCTGGGAGGGGTGAGGGAGGTGTGGCACAGGTCCCTAAAAAGTTCTAAAAGGTTCACCATTGCTGGCTTAGCCTATTACAAATGAACTTAGATGAATCTCTGGTGGCACCCACCTTAATATTGAGTTTTGCCCACCTCATATATTACTCTTTTTAGCTTTTTTAGTGCTATTGGAAACAGATACAAGTTTGCATTAGCTCTGTGGTTGCTATGGTATAAGGCCTCTTGATGCCCATACAAATTAACTTAAAAATCAAGAAAGTAAGTTCCACCTACATTTATTTGGCTTTACTAAAGTTTCTCTGAATTCACCCTAGTTTATTTACATTCTTGAATGGTTCTGAAGAGGAGTTAATCTTGTTAACTATTTGTCTTTTATATGATAATTTAAAGTCTGGGTCCACAGTAAAACTAAGTGGAATGGCTTCAGAATAGAATCAAAACTTTAAGAATCTCCAGAGATATACCCCTTGGCTTAATGGCTGTGGGACCTTGGACATGTCACTTGGCCTCTTAGTGTAAATAGCAAGAAAAAAAATCTGGAAACTTGAGTTTTCCTTAATAGGCCCTAGAAACTCTTATTCTACTCAGCCTTGGTGTTGCGGTTGACTTTTTTTTTTTTTTTTAAATAGTAGCTGTTAAGTAGTTTCTAAAAGTCAACTTATCAAAATTTGTGAGGGTGAAATTTGGATTAGAGCAATAAGGAATTTTGGTGTGAGTCTATGTGACAGAGCTTTAGTTCTCCTGGCCTTTGATACTCTTGAAACATGGGTTACATATTTTACTCTTTTATGGTACATATTTGTTCTTTTCATTATAGCGGTTGTGGCTACTGTTGCTCCTTGGAACATCACTGATTCTATCAAAGTGCAGTCCCTGGGTAATAAGGAAAAATACGCAGTTGTACCAAAGCCTAGAAATTTGTGGTTGGAGTTGTTCTGATGGGGCTGTGGGAGGGCTAGGGAATACTGGGTCTGCTTAGGATTGGAAACATTTATTTTCAAGCATACTTTGAATCTCATTGAAATGAAACAAGTGACTTTGTAGCCAAATTAGTGAATAATAAATATTCTTTTAATGGTGCAGTAGCTAAAAATAAAATTTACTGTTGTCTCTTTTTTTTTGTAAGACACACCCACCAACCCACCAACCCATGTCCTTCAGACTCCAGGTCTGGCTCTCTAGCCACTGTGCCATGTAGCTGGCCCTGAAAATTCAAATATTAAAATAGCTTTGTATATTTATTTGATACTTTTTCACTGATGTTTGAGCAAGCATTTTGGTAAAATGTAATATCTTTTATTAAAAGGAAACTTCGAAAGTAATAGGTACAGAAAAGTATTACAAATCATATAGCTTGGATTCTTGAAAAGGAAGAAAAATGCATTGTAGGAAGATTGTTTTGTTTCATATGTTCAACTAGAACTCCTTTTATTACTCCTTGGTGTTTTTGTTTGAAGGCATGTTTATACTATTTTAGTCTTTTTTCTCTTATTAATAGTCTTATGTTACATTATGTTATATTATTTTGTTCCATTGCCAGGTTTATGAACTTTGGTAACCTGTGTTATGCTTTTTACTTTTGTATATTTTTTACAGCTTAGTGTCCATCTAATTCATAAATGTTGTCTTAACCATGCCACTCTTTTGCTTTTTTTAGGCAAACTACACTTTCCTACTAAGTGTGACTTATGTCAGTTCTAACCTTAATAAGTACCTTCTATCTTTATAAATTTTTTCTCTTTTTCTCTCTGCAAGGTAACTCTAAGTCTCTCACAATAGTAAAATACTTAAAAGAGGCCCCGGTAATAAATATATGCACTTAAAGAAAAAAAATTTAAATTTATTTTAAAGTATTTTTCCAAGGTTACAGGATTCATGTTTTTTCCCTCCCCTCTCCCAGAGCCGACAAGCAATTCCACTGGGTTATACATGTATTATCACTCAATACCTATTAACAAATTTTTCATTTTTGTAATATTTTAAAAACTAAAACCTCACATCCTATATCCAAATAAACAAGGAATAAATCATGTGTTTTTCTTCTGCATTTCTACTCCCACAGTTCTTTCTCTCAACGTGGATAGCTTTCTTTCTCATAAGTCCCTCAGAGTTGTCCGGAATCATTGTATTGCTATTAGTAGCAAAGTGAATTACATTTGCTCATTCCACAATGTTTCACTTTCAGTGTATGATGTTCTCCTGGTTCTGCTCATTTCGCTCTGCATCAATTTATAGAGGTCTTTCCACTTCATATAGAAATCCTCTAGTTCATCATTCCTTACAGCTCAACAGTATCTCATCACCATCATTTACCACAATTTGTTCAGCCATTCCCCAATCGAGGGACATCTGAAATTTCTGATGATTGTTGTAACATATTAATTTCTAGTAGAGAAAAGATTCTGCAATTAATTCAATCATGATGGCTAATCAGATTGACTTTTACCACATTTCTAGGCACCATACGTATAGGATTCCCCATCTTTGAGGAAAATGCTTCTTCCTTCCTAGACCTGCTTAAATGCAAATTTCCCTCCAGGTGTAATTCTTCCTGAGTTGGAGATGAAGTGGGCCAGCAAGTGTCCAGCCACAGCCTTTCCCAGAATTAGGTACTTTGTCTCTGTCTTCCTGTTACCCTAGAGACACTGTATAGATCATTTGGAAATCTATCCCCACATCACAGGTTTAAATTGCTCCCAAGCAGATGTTCTCCATCAAAAACAATATAATTCTGAAGTGTCATTGAGCACTAAGATTTTAAACTTACTACATAATCTCCTTTATTCCCTCACCAAGGCACTTTTGAATATCTTTTCCTCAAGGCAAATGGAGGATATTGTTACAGAAAGTGGGAAAGGGAGATAAGACATCCTTTGGGAGTTGTTTTTATATGTCTTATTATCTTCCCCTCCAGAGTATATCCTCCTTGAGGGTACCAACCAGGCCATTTTTCATCTTATCTCCTCTTTACAGCAGAGTAGGAATTTGATAAGCATTTATTGAATTGAACAAAATCAAATCAGTTCTCCCCTAGAGAAAGTGACTAATTATCTGAGCTATTTCCTCTTACAGTGTTCAGGATAGAATAAATAGAAAAATCTTCCACCAAGCATAGGGTCACCAGGTTTCCAATTGAGAAAAGACTTTAAGATCATCTAGTCAAATCCTGACATTTTGTAGAACAGGATACTGAGACCTAGAAAAGTGAAATGGCTTGTCTGAATGCACATAGGTAGTAGATAGTAGATCTGGCAGTCAATCTCTGGGCCTCTGATTTCAAATTGAGTGTTCTTTCCACTACATTACAATTGTTATCCCCAGAAGCACAGACCACCAAGCAGAGTATTTGTTTAAATGGAACTGGAAATGGGAATGGGGTAAAGGTTCTAGCTATTCTCTCCCTAAAAAGATCATCAGGACAAATTCCAACTGGTCTCACGCTTTCCAAAGAGCTGCCTAAGAATGGAAAAATGTTTCTGAAGGTATAACTTCTAAGACAGCTATGGCTTACTGGCTAAGAGCACTGGATGTTAGTCCAGTGGGTCAGGAAGATCCTAGGTGCAAAACAACCTCAGACACTTTCTAGCTAGCTGTGTGACAGACACCCTGGGCAACTTCTCAGCTTCTGATTGCCTGACAAAAGGATCCACTGGAGAAAGAAATGGCAAATCATTCCAGTATCCTTGCCAAGAAAAGCCCAAGGATAGCTATGGTCCATGGGGTCATGAAGAATCAGACATGACTGAACAGTAACAAAAAGCTACCTGAGCAGCAGGAACTAGGAGAAAATAGTCTGCCCCATCTCTGGAAGAATGTGGTTTTGAGTTCCTCTTTCACACTATGATGAAATCTCTGGCTGGTGCCCAGTACAGCCAGATACTTAACTCCCTAATGGATTTTCCAAATTCATGAGTACACAGTTGCATAACCTGCCCCAATAACATGCTTCCCCCAGGGAAGGTGTTTTTCCACAATGTTCCCTACACCAGGAACATGTGAAGAAGGCTGTGGGCCAACTGGAATAAGGGTAGGGATGGTAGGGGTCCTTCTATGAATGTCCATCTTTTTCCATCTGCACAGTAGAAACTATCCCTTTTCTGGGATGCTAGAAAAAAGACTCATAAAGTGCTCAACGTGGGTAGGGAACAAATGGGGTATTTTAGCACTACTTTGGTATTAGAACTGAAAATGGCATTTTAGGAGACTGTCTCCCCTCTCCCTAGGGTGGTTTGCTTTGGTTTGAGACTTCTGACACCATTCAGTTCCTGATCAAAGACAGATTTAAAGTGACTTTTGCCATAATGGTCAAGTTATCCTCTTTCTGTGAGGTTTATGGGTTCCATCCTTAGATTAGGGGTGCCCTTTGAGGACCCCAGTAGAGTCAATGCCTATTCCAGCTAGATTCCTATTATATGCTCCTAAACCAAGAGACTTAGAGAGCGTTCAGGCTAGAAGAGAACATTTAGTCAAAACTCTACATTTTAGATAGGGAAACTGAGGCCTAATCTGATAAGCAGTTGCTCAAGGTCACAGGAGGAGGAGTTAGTGACTAAATTGGGAAGGTAACCCTGATTCCCAGGGTAGTAAGTACCCTTTCCACCATAGCATGCTTTTGCCCCTGGCATTTTCCTAGATGACCCCAAAACACATGCTCTCCTCCTTCTTCTCTGGTTCCCTTTTTTTTTTTTCTGGTTCCCTTTTGATTTCCTTGGATCCCAGCTGAATATTCTAAATACCCCTCAGAGTGCTTGAAACTTCTCTCTCAGGGGCAGCTGGGTGGCTCAGTGGATACAGTCAGACCTAGAGATGGAAGGTCCTGGGTTCAAATTTGTCTTCAGACATGTCCTAGCTGTGTGACCCTGGGCAAGTCACTTGACCCCCATTGCCTAGCTCTTGCCACTCTTCTGCCTTAGAGCCAATACAAAGTATTGATTCTAAGAAGAAAGGTGAGGGTTAAAAAAAAAAAACAAGAAGAAACTTCTCTCTCTAGGTCTGGGCCAAAAGGGGCTCAAAAGACCAGCTCCGCCCCCCCCCCCCACCATGGCTATCTCTTTGCCCAGATTAACAAACTTGTCTATGTGGTTGTGTGGTACAGCAGAGAGAGCAATGAATTTGGTTATGGATTAGCTGTGTGGCTCCAAGCAAGTAACTTAAGTTCTCTAGACCTAAGTATCCTCCTCTGTAAAATGAAAATATTACATTAAAGAGCATTTAATCACCTATTAAGAAAAAGGCATTGTACTATGCACTAGAGATACAAAGACAACCCCTCCCCCCAAACAAGGAAGCAGTTCCTTCCCTTAAGGCACCCCCCCTTTTTTTTTTCCAAATAGGATACAGTGTAAAAACATGGACTGTTGTTGGAGAAAGAGAAACTGGGGATTCAGATTCTGATTTGGCTGTATAATTTGGGGGATTGCTCCACCCAAGTCCTGTTCAACTAATAACCAAAATAATAACCACTACCAAACTTCTCAAGGAAATGGCTTTGTATATTTTTTTAATCCACCTGCTTATGCTGCTGCCCACTAATAGAAAGTGAGCTCTTTGAGGGTAAGGAAGGTTTCTTTTGCTCAGTTAGTTGTATCCTTAGGCTTAGCACAATGCCTGATTCTAGATAAAAACACAATAAATAGCTTGGTGAATGGATAGATGAAGTTACTTAACTTTTCTTGGTTTCACCAGTTTCTTTTCTTTCCTTTCCTTTTCCTTTCTTCTAAACCCTAGCCTTCTGTCTTAGAATCAATACTGTGTATGGGTTCCAAGGCAGAAGAGTGGTAAGGACTAGGCAATGGGGGTTAAGTGACTTGCCCAGGGTCACACAGCTAGGGAGTGTCTGAGGCCAGATTTGAACCTATGGTCTCCCTTTTCTAGACCTGGCTCTCAATTCACCGAGCCACCCAGCTGCCCCCTTCCCATTTTCTTTACATGTAAAAAGAAGGGATTGAACTGGGTGATTTCTAAGGCATTGTTTCTCAAAGTGTGATCAAAGGATCTTTTTAGACTCTTGTAGGGTATCCATGATGTTAAAATTATTTTCGCAGTTATACCAAGTTGTTTTCCTTTCTAATATTGTAAACATCAATTAACAATCAAACAAAAAGCTCTTGGGTGAGGGGGTGGGGAGAGGGGGCCTCCATGTTATTTAAAAGTATGTGGGATGAAGATTGATTACAAGTGCCTCACTCAAAACTAAGCACAAGTGGGGCAGCTGATAGAAATAGAGAGCCAGACCTAGAGCTGGGGAAGGTCCTGGGTTCAAATTTGACCTCAGACACTTCCTAGCTGTGAGACCCTGGGCAAGTCACTTGACCCCCATTGCCTAGCCCTGACCACTCTTCTGCCTTGGTACCAAAACATAGTATCCATTCTAAGGCAGAAGGCAAGGGTTAAAAAAAAAAATGAGGACAAGTACCCCATACCAATCTGTGTGAGACACAAGTGTCCCATTCAAAATGAGCACTAGTGCCTCACTCACTCAAATAAACAAAATCAGAATCGGAAGGTAGGAGTAAAAAGAAACAGTTGTTTATTCCCCTTCTAGGGATGTGGGTACACAATGAATAAAGAGAAAAGGGGGGGAATTGAATGGGATAAAATCAGTGTCTTTCTCATAAGAAGTGCTAAGTACCTAGAGAGACTTTCCCTTCCTTTTATTTTTTTTTTATTATTATTTTTTAAACCCTTACCTTCTGACTTTTAGTCAATACTGTGTATTGGCTCCAAGGCAGAAGAGTGGTAAGGGCTAGGCAATGGGGGTCAAATGACTTGCCCCAGGTCACACAGCTAGGAAGTGTCTGAGGCCAGATTTGAACCTAGGACCTCCCATCTCTAGGCCTAGTTCTCTATACACTGAGCTACCCAGCTGCCCCCTCCCTTCCTTTTAGAACACCTCCCCCCACTCCATCTAAAACCAAAAACCTAGGTCTTTCACATTTCAAAGGCCTAGAGGGGTGGGGTAACCCACAATCCAACAAATCTTGTAATTGGGGAACATTTTCTTAAAAATTTTAAAGTGTGTCAAGGCTTGGAGACTAAAAGGTTTGAGAAGCTCCAACTCTAAAGTATCTTACAGTTCTCAGTCTCCGACTCAATATAAATTAGTGACTGATTGAGCCTAGAGAGAGATCAGAGCTCTAGGAATCCAGGGGAGGGGGAGAGTCCTAATAGCTGGAGAAGGATGTACAGGAGATGGGGCCGGGACGTGGGGGTGTGAGAGGGGGAAATGGGAATTAAATGGTTCTCTAACTTTCCTTCCATCTCTCAATCATATTATCCTACAGGGATCGTAAAGGAAGCAAGTCTCCCCAAGGTGCCAAATGGGAGAGGCAGGCGAAATCAGCTCCCAAAAGTGGAAATGGGAGAAGTGGGGCTGGTTTCCAGAGAAGGGAAACTGCAAATGAAAAGGAAAAGAGCGTTTTGTCCTGGGGTGGGGGATATGGGGAGCTGCAGGAAAGAAGGGTGCTTTCCCAGAGGTGGCAAGAGCTCACACAACTCTGGGGATTACATCAGAAACCGGCTATTCAGCTCAGGCAAGAGGCCAACCCAGCCCAGCCCAGCCCAGCTCAGCCCGCCTCTAGCCACCTCAGGAGTTCCATTTCGGGAAAAGGGGGCAGGGCCAGGACACGCCCAGTGAGGAAAAGAGGGGGATGGGCCCCAGCCCTACATCACAGAGCTGGAATGGGAATGGGGGTGGAGGACACTCCAGGAAACTGAAACCTGAATTCCAGCCCCATCCAGGGAAGATCCGGTGAAATCCTCTAATAAAAATAACCTCTCCTATTTCCATATCCAGTCATGTTTACAAAGTGAGTACATTATAATAACACCAGGAGATATGGAGGGCTTTGTTATTTCCATTTCACAGATGAGGAAAAAGGCTCTGGCCATTCCGTAGAGAACTTGCTTTTCCACCAAGTTCAATCTCTGGTACCCACTTTTTGGCTAGGATTCAGTGATTCCTAAAGTGGGTGATACCGCCCCCTGGTGGGTGCTGCAGTGATCCAGGGGAAGCAGTGATGGCCACAGGTGCATTTATCTTTCCTATTAATTGCTATTAAAATTTAAAATAAAATTAATTTCTGGGGGGCTAAGTAATATTTTTTCTGGAAAGGGGGTGGTAGGCCAAAAACGTTTGGGAACCACTGGGCTAGAAGTAACTTCACAGTTCCAGCAGCTACAGGGTCACTTTCAAATGGGGAATATTTCCATATTCCCCTTTTTTTTATTCCTACAGGAAGTTGGCTTCTTTGCTGCATTCATTCCTCTAGACTAGCAACTGATACCTCACCTCCAGGCTGATCAGCTTTTTTTTTTTTTTTTTTTAAATCAGAAACCTAGGAGGTGGAGGAAATGGCTGATTACTGGGCAAGGAGAATTATTCATAGACTCACTGGATAACTGGGCTGGAAAGTTCTCTGGAAGGTAATATGTTAAAGCTGGGAATAAATTTAGAACAGAAACTCCAAGGGAAAGGACCTTTGAAGGTCGACTAGTCTAAACCTTTTCTCTTTACGGAAGGGGAAATAACTTCCAGAGGGAGGCAGTGTCTGGCTCAAGGTGAAATAATGTTCACCAGAAAACCTGGAACTAGTACCTAGTATTCTAGATCTAGGACCTAGACCAACGCTCTTTACTAGTCTCCTTCAATCCCACTGTTCAAAGGAAAAAATTGAAGATCAGTGAGGCAGACCTGGACATTAGTCTGCTCTGGCCAGGAGGCAAAGGAAGTAATCTATTCAATCTTGTTGATTTCCTTCACCTTTAAATATCAATTCCAGAGCTATCTTCTATTACATGCTATGAGCTCTGTTCAGATCCATGCTAGAAGGAAACTTCTAAGTTTAAAAAGTATTTTGTACAACTTATCTCATTTCATGCTTCTGAGGGAAAGGGAATCTTATCTCTCTTTAGACTAACTGCTCTCACCCCCAACACACTTAGATATTTGGATAAAACTGTTATCTTGCCCACATGGCTTCTCCCTCTGAGGGGATGGTAAGATTACATCCCATTCCTGCCAACTCATCTACTACCACTCTTGGCAATGTACTCAGGCTACTGTGGGCCTTCCTCTAGATTTTTTAACTTTGCATATCAATGAAGGTTTGGGGCTATCCTTAAGTTATCTCTAACTCTGGCTCCTTGGAAAGCTACTCTTTTTTTCCCTTTTCTTTTCCAGTTACCCATTTCTCTGTCTCTGTCTCTGTCTCTGTCTCTGTCTCTGTCTCTGTCTCTGTCTCTGTCTCTGTCTCTGTCTCTGTCTCTGTCTCTCTCTCTCTGACTTTCTCTCTTTTTCAACTCACTTTTTATCTTAGAAGCAAAACTAAGTATGGTTCCAAAGGGTAAAGGCTAGGTAATTGGGATTAAGTGACTTGCCCAAGGTCACATGGCTGGGAAGTGTTTGAAGCCAGTATTTGAACCCAGGTCCACCAGAATTCCAGGTCTGGTGCTCTATCCACTGTGCCCCCAGTTATTCATCTCTCTCTCTCACCTTCCATCTTGGAATCAATACTGTGTATTGGTTCCAAGGCAGAAGAGTGGTAAGGGCTAGGCAATGGGGGTCAAGTGACTTGCCCAGGGTCACATAGCTAGGAAGTGTCTGAGGCTAGATTTGAACCTAGGATCTCCCATCTCTAGGCCTGGCTCTCTATCCACTGAGCCACCCAGCTAAACCCCAGTTACCTGTCTCTTGAATGAATGTTTTTCTCTTTTTGTTTGCTCAGTTGTGTTCAATTCTTCTGTGATCTCATTTTCTTAGCAAAGATACTGGAATCATTTGCCATTTCCTTTTTCCAGCTCATTTACAGTTGAGGAAACTAAGGTAAATGGGGGTAAGTGATCTGACCAGGGACACACGTCTAGTGTCTGAGGTCAGATTTGAACTCAGGTCATTCTGACTCAGTGTTTGGTATGCTTTCCATTTTGCCACCTAGCCATCCTACTTCTTCTCTGACACAATTTTTATTTTAGTGATAGGTTTCAATCTTTTTATGCTAGTCATGTGTCAGATATGTCTTACTTGGGTGTGTTCTTTTGGTTAGGTTTGTGCTGTCTCTTCAAGGAAGACAATTGAGTCAAATGGGAAAATGCTTTGTACCAGGAGCCAGGCTTTGTCACCAACTTGAAGTATAACCTTGGTGAACATTGTGTCACCTTGGGTAAGACATTACTTCCCTTTGGCAAGATGCTTTCCCTTTGGGCAGATGCTGCCAAAAGGCAGATTTAGGAAAAACTTCCTAACAATCAGACTTAGCCCTGAGCCAAATGAACTGTCTCTTAGGCTTCAAGTAAATTCTGACTAACCCTTTGTTAGGTACAGTAGACAGAGAATTCTTGTTCTGGTACAATTTGAATTGAGCAACTTTTTGAGGTCCCTTCTAATTTGGAGATTCCAGTGTTTCTGGGGCTCTGAAAAAGTTCATTCCATCCCTGAGCCTCAAATTTCTTCCTATGTAAATCCTTACACATCACACATAGTATTTTGATGTTCATAATTGTGATGGCAGCTAGGTATTATAGTGGATGGAATGCCAGACCTAGAGTCAGGAAGACTCATCTTCCTGAACTCTAATCTGGTCTCAGACAGTTACTAGCTGGGTGACCCTGGGAAAGTCACTTAATGTAAAAACCAGGAAGTAAAAGCAAGATAATATGTGGAGGAGGAGACTATTAACAACTAGAGAGAGGAAGGGGAATGAGAATGGGAAAGATTTCTTATGGCACCTGAGTTGATCCTAGAACTGTGATAGGCAACCTTTTGAACTTGATGTGTCAAAATTTGCCAGAAAACTGAGCATAACTCAGCTGGTGTGTCACTTCGAGAAAAAAACCATAATTTCATGATATTTATAGTTTAAATGACAAAAATGTATAATTGTCATATCTAACTGTATTTAATAAACCGAAAACTAATTATTTAACTTACCTGCTTAGTGACTTCTTTGTTGTTTTTGCCTACAGACCTCCGGCACAGAGTGTCTACACTACACTACACAAATATTTCATCCTCGGCATATGGCCCCATACTTCTCTGTATGGCAACCACATGTGGCTGCGTGTCATCGAAAATGGTTAAGTGCATCAGTGCTGACATGTGTGTCATAAGTTCACCATCAGGGTCCTAGGAGGAAGCTAAGGATTCTAAGAAGTGTTGCTGAGGAGGAATAAACTTCAGCCATGTGGAACAGCCTTTGTGAAGGCAAATGGAATGATGAATTTGGGGGATATCTTGTATGCTAGTTTAGCTAAAACATAGAGCACATGTTGGAAAATAACATGAAGCATGCCATATTCAAAGAAATATAAAAGTAGGCTGGGGGCAGGTAGGGGGAAGTGGATAAAGAGCTAGGCTGGGAGACGGAGATCCTGGGTTCAAAGAAAGAAGACTAGATCCAGATTGTGGAGGGAACTTCATGCCATGAGGAGTGTATAGCTTATCTCAGTAGCAATAGGGGACATCTGATGAAGAAGGGAGCAATGTGGTCAGCCTGGACATTTGACAAGATTAATTTAGCAAATGTGTGGAGAAGAGAATGTAGTGGTGAGGGGAGAAATAGCCAAGCAAAAAGGACAATTAGGAAGTTATTATGATAGTATATAGGTAGGCAGGTAGGTGATACAGTGGATACAGTGCCAGGCCTGAAGTAAGGAAGGCTCATCTTCATAAGTTAAAATCTGGCCTTAGATACTTCCTGGTTATGTGACCCTAGACAAGTCACTTGACCCCAATTGTGTAGCTCTTACTGTTTGGGTAAGGGTTTAAAAAAAAAAAAGATTCAAGATGACTTTGAGGTTGTGAACCTGAGAGTCTTAGAAGATGGGGATGCTCTCAAAAGAAACAAGAAAGTCTTTTAAGAGCTGTTTTAGTAAAAAAGTTAGTAGGTTCTTTTTTACATACTGAGCTTGAGATACTCACAGGATATCAAAGAAGGAGATGTCCACCCGGCAACTGATGATGTAGCCCTCAAGACCTGAATTGAGATCAAGGATGGACATAGAAATCTGGGAGTTATCTGTTTGGAGACTAGTGTTGAATTAATGGAAGAAAATGACAGACCATAAAGAGACAAGCAAAGGCAACCCAGGGCAGAGTTCTTGGGACATACATTCTAAAAGACTAGAGAAGATAATCCAGCAAAGGAAACTGAGGACAAATCAAAAAGGTAAGATTTTTAGAATAGAGTCATGAAAACCAAAGAAGTATATGTTATCAGCAGATACTTCTGGCCAATGTGGCTGCCTGAACAGAAGCTCTCCTATAGCAACTTCAGGAAAACTCTCAAAATCATGTCAGACTGAATAATGATTAAGAGATCAAGTGAGAAACAATGGTACTTTCTATTGCCCTAGAACTGTTCAAAAAGTCAACAAGAAACCCAAAGGCAGTAGGAAAGTAAGTCCACTAGGAAAGCCGGTGTCACTGAAATATAAGGTGGTAGCCTCCCAGCAAGATGGAAGACCAGTCAAAAACACTTATAGTCCCCAAGGTTGGAGAGAGCAAATGTAGGACTTCTAAAGGCTGGAGGCAACAAGAATGTAGGGCTCTCCTCAAAAAGCCTCAAGATGACTGAAAACCATGGTATCAGTCTTGGAAGCTACCAGGAATGGCTTGTGATCATTCTGGGATACTCCAAGCCAAGAGACTGCAAGGCCCATAGTACGGAGTCCTAAGATGATATAATAGGCCCTGTCCATACAATGCTTGAACCTCCACTATCCAAGGGGCTAGAATGTGCTAGTTTGAAGAGATAAAGATTAGCATAGGAATCCAAGTGACAAGTCAAGACTGAGAAGAGCCTATCACCCCACCAAAAACACAACAGGAGTTAGGGCCAGGAAGGCTCTGGCACAAAGCCCCAATTCAGGAATTAAGGTTGTGGAGATAAGTAAATACAAGAAAATACAGATCACTATAAAAAATTATAATAGAACAAATGAGATCCAAAAGACCAACCTCAAAGAAGGGAGTAACTTTGCAAGACATTCAATCAGAAAAGGAAAAAAATGGGTTTTCCACAAGGACTACATGAATGTCAAAGATGCAAAGCAAGATATTAAAAAAAAAAAAGCCCAGAAAGAAAGAATTAGAAGGAAAATATATAGCACTGAAATGGGTAAATCTTATCAAAGTACTAAAATACTAAAAAATTAAAATAGGCCAAGGAGAAAGTGATGCTTCTATGAAAAAGTAAGAACTATTAGGGGTAAAAAAATCAAGAAATTGAAAAAAAAAGAAGAAAATATAAGATATCTGCTATCCAAAATACTTGACCTCAAATAAAGATCAAGAAGAAATAATTTAATAATCATCAGACTCCTGGAAAATTATGAGAGGAAAAAAAAAGGTTAGACATTATAGTTAAGAAATCATGAATGATGGGGTAGCTCAGTGGATTGAGAGTCAGGCCTAGAGACTGGAAGTCCTAGGTTCAAATCCAGCCTCAGACACTTCCCAGCTGTGTGACCCTGGGCAAGTCACTTGACCCCCATTGCCCACCCTTACCACTCTTCCACCTATGAACCAATACACAGAAGTTATGGGTTTAAAAAAATTAAATTAAAAAAAGAAATCATGAATGAAACTGCCTAGATCTATACTCACCAAAGAGCAAAGTGAAATTGGAAAGAATTTGCCATCACCTCCTAAAAGGAACCCATCAAGTTCTTGGGAATATCATAGTCAACTTCTAGATCAAAGAAAAAACACTACAAGCAACCAGAAATGGTTCAAGAGCCAAGGAACTACAATCAAAATTAGATAAGACCTGGGAGCTTATTATTATTATTATTAAGAGGGAATTTTAAATACATACTGATCTTGAGATACTCACAGGATATCAAAGAAGAGATGTCCACCCAGCAACTAATGATGTAGCCAAAGATAGGTTACAACCAAAGCTGCAAAGCAGAATATAATCCTAGAGCTGCGGAAATGGAAGCATTTGTTATGAAAAGACTAGAACCCAGTAATAACTTAGAAATGCAAATGAGAAACTCTGGAGAAACCTAGAAAGGTTAATTTATTTGGATAATTGGAGAGGGTTGTATGAGGATGAAGGGTTTATATTATAAATGGGGAAAAAGAAATGTGTCCTTCAGAACCTTATTATCTCCAAAGGGCATCAGAGGGAGTTAATTTTCTGAGAGTATTAAGAAGAGAGGGAAAAATAGGAGGTAAAAGAAAGAATATATTCTAGTGTAGAAAAGAGAAAGAGAAAGGTAGAATTGAATATTTCTCATAATTGGGGTGAATGCAAAGAAGATAACACAAAAAAATGAAGGAAGCAAAGAGATAGGTATCAGATGAACTTTGCTGTTATTTGAATTAGACTAGGGAAGGTTGAATACACACAGTTTGATATAGAAATCTATCAAAAACTCAATAGGAATAGAAGGGAGAGGGAGTAAATAAGAAGGAGGCTAATACTAAAGAGGGAAAGTCTTAAGCAAAACAAACTTGGGGTGGGGTGGGGAGAGAAGAATTAAAACAAAAAGAAAAGAACTGTAAACTAAGAGGGGTAGTCATGAATTCAGGAATAAATGAAGAATTAGTGGTATAGGAATGTAGTGGAATATTATTATTTTATATAATAATATATAGTACATAATATATTATGTTATGAAGAAAGAGACAATTTAAGGGAATCCTGAGAAGTTGGAACTGATGTGGAGTGCAGTGAGTATAGTCAAGAGACCAACTTACACATTGACAATAAAGTTATAAAGAAAAACAACTTTGAAAATCTTCAGAACTCTGATTAAAGCAACAAGCATGTCTCCAGAGGATCTATGATGAAGTACTTTACTCACCTCCTGACAAAGGGACAATGGAGGTACAGAAGGATATAGCTTTGGACAAGATTATTGTGGGGAATAGTGAAATTTGGGAAGGGGGGGGTGTCTTAGAGTGGGTGGGGAGTTCTGTTTTAGAGCCAGGCATAGGGGAGGGGAGAAGTGTTCTGGGTTCAAATGTGGCCTCAGATACTTCCTAGCTATGTGACCCTGAGCAAGTCAGTTGCTTAGCCCTTATCACCCTTCTGCCTTGGAACCAATACTTAGTATTGATTCTAATACAGAAGGTAATGGTTTTTTTTTAAAAGAGGTGTATTAGATATCCGGTTTGATATTTTGATTTTTTTTACCAGTTATATGTAATAACACATCTCCACACAACTTTTCCTAAGTTATATGATCAAATTTATCTCCCTCCCTTCCTTCCCTTCCTCTCCCCAGTGCTGGCAGGGGATTCAATCTGGGTCATCTATGTGTTATCATGCAAAACAGATAGACATCCAGTTTGAAATGTCCAAAAGGCATTTGAAAGTTCCCTCTTAGAGGTCAATGGAGAGGTTAAAGCTGAAGAGGTAGATTTGAAAATCATCAGCATATCAATGATAGTCCATGTGAAATGATGAGATAATTTCTGTTTCAAGTTATTTTTTAATTAAAAAAACTGATGGGGTATTGAGGGAAAGGGGATACTGAGCATGCTGTCAAAAAAAGACGGATGACATTGAAACGTTTAAAAAAGTGAAATGAGCACTACAGAAGGAAATTTATTTATTTTATTTTATTATTATTATTTTTTATAAACTTACCTTCTGTATTGGTTCCAAGGCAGAAGAGTGATAAGGGCTAGGCAATGGGGGTTAAGTGACTTGCCCAGGGTCACACAGCTGGGAAGTGTCTGAGGCCACATTTGAACCTAGAACCCCCCTTTTCTAGGCCTGGCTCTCAATCCACTGAGCTACCCAGTTGCCCCCCACAAGGAAATTTAAAAGGAAGCACAGACAAGCTGGACAGTTGAAAGTTAGGAATTGGATTTATTATTATACTTTTAAAAAAGCAAACAGTATAGACTAGAGATTCATGATTTCATATACAATTCTCTTTTTGTTTTCTACTTTATGAAATATTCATTCTTTTTGTATTTG
Source organism: Gracilinanus agilis (assembly GCF_016433145.1). Taxonomy (NCBI): domain Eukaryota; kingdom Metazoa; phylum Chordata; class Mammalia; order Didelphimorphia; family Didelphidae; genus Gracilinanus; species Gracilinanus agilis. The sequence goes on along the minus strand of NC_058131.1, from coordinate 239,382,095 downwards.
TTAAATTCAGAATAAACAATGTAAAAAAATCAAGACAAATGAGGATGGATTGATAAACAGTCTTAAATTTATCAAGAAATCAAGCAAGAATGACACCTGAGAAAGTTATTCCATTTAACATTTAAGAGGTTGTTGGTCCATTGAAGAATGCAATTTTAGTTGAGTGGTAGGATTGAAAATCAGATATGTGACAATAAGTAGCTTGAGGGAAGGGCAGGGTTAAGTATTTTAAGGATTGTAGAGATATGAGCTCATTTGTAGACTGTGGGGGAGAATTTAGTAGATAAGGACTGTTTGAAGATGGTTAAGAGGAGGCTAGATTGAAAGGGAAAGCTGTCTGAGGAGGTTGGAATAGAATTAGGAGCTGAAAGGGAGGGTGGTTGGGCTGATTTCCTTCATTTCACTGCTCCCAAGATTGTCATGATCATTCTGGAATCATCCTGGAATTTACTTATCCAGCCTTAACCTCTTTGATGACCTCCAGATTTGTATCTCCAACTGCCTTTCAAGACATCTCAAACTAGAAGTCTGGTGGACATTTTAAATTCAGGACATACAAAATGCAATACATTATATTTTCCCCTTCCAAGTTTCCTCCATTACTGTCTAAGGAACCACCATCTTTTTGGTTCTGCAGGTTCCCAACCTCGATGTTGCCACCTATCCTTAATTCTCTCTCATCTCCCCTATCCAATATTTGCCATAGCTTGTAGATTTCATCTTTGCAGCATTTTCCCAATAAAGCCCTTTCTATCCTCTGATATTGTCATCACTCTGGTGTAAGCATTCATCATTGCTTTACAACTGAACTATTGCAATAGCTTGCTGCTGACTGCCTGCCACAAGGCTCTCCTCTATAGTCTGTACTCCCTGATATTCAAGTCTTAGCATGCCAAATCCTACACACAGGCAGTACACTTAGCTCTAGTGGCTCCCTATTACCTACCTCTAGGATTAAAAAAAAAAAAAAGATCCTTTGTTTGGAGTCCAAAAATTTATTATCTTTATGACCTATTTCCTTCCCCTTTATCAGTCTTCTCTTTTTTTAAACCCTTACCTTCTGACTCAGAATCAATACTGTGTATTGAACCAATGTTCCAAGGCAGAAGAGTGGTAAGGGCTAGGCAATGGGGGTCAAGTGACTTGCCCAGGGTCACACAGCTGGGAAGTGTCTGAGGCCAGATTTGAATCCATCTCATTTGAACCACCTCCATCTCTGAGCCTGGCTTTCAGTCCACTGAGCCACCCAGCTGCCCCCTACCAGTCTTCTTCTACCAGACGCCCCTCCCTGGTCCATGTATTCTTTTTTTTTTCCCCATGGTTACATGATTCATGTTCTTGCTCCCGCCCAACCCCATAGCCGAAGTGCATTTCCACTGGTTTCTTCCTGTATCATAGATCAAGGCCTATTTCCATATTACTGATAATTCTAGGGTGGTCATTAAGAGTCTACATCCTAATCATGTCCATATCAACCCATGTGTCCAAGCAGTTGTTTTTCTTCTGTGTTTCCACTCCTGTAGTTCTTCCTCTGAATGTGTACTGATTCAGTGACACGGGTCTCTTTGCTTTTCCCCAACAACATATGCCATTTGCTGTCTGTCCCCCATATGCATTTGCTGTCTGTCCCCCATGCAAAGAATGTTCTCTCTTTTCATCTCTGTCTCCTGGCTTGCTTCTGTGGCTTCTTTCAAGACCCAGCTAAAACCCCACCTTTTCGATAAGAAGCCTTTCCTAATATCTCTTAATTCTAGTGCCTTCCCTCTGATTAGTTCCAATTTATCCAGTATATAGCTCGTTTTACATGCTATATACAGCTCATTCATACTCTGTGTTCTCTTTCCCCTATTAGTTTGGGGAGCTCCTTGAGAGCAAGGACTGTCTTTTGCCTTTTTGTATCCTCAGTGTTTAGCACAGCATCTATCTCATGGTAACCTCTTAATGCTTGTGTATTGTCATTTTTAAATTTTTTAACAAATGTCTTTTGGCTAACTGATTGAGCTTGGCAAGGAGAACCATCTCCTTCTCAAAGACTAGAGCTAAGGTAAAGAAAACAGGAATAAAGAAATGTGAAACAGAGGAGAAAAGGGGCCTTAGAGTATATAATGTTGATTATTTTAGTGAAATAAAAGATGAGATCTTCTGCTGCAATGTGGGTAAGGGTTGGCATAATTGTCTTAAGAAGGGAGGGGAAAGATTTGGAGCTCTCCCCGGGAATGGTATGACAAAGTCAGTTTGAGAAGAACACAGATATTTTTGAGGGGCAATGAGGACTCAGTAGGGGTGTGCAAAAAGGCTTTTAATCAACAGTGAAGACCTAGCTGAGATTAGATAACATAAATATGCAACAGACCCAGTCTGCAGGGTTTTGTGACTTCTTTCAATGGCATTCAGTAGCACCGGAATAGGAGCCAGCTGAGAGAGAGGATGGTAAGGTTAACTAGGGGTTAGAATTTATCTGGTAGTAGGACAAAGGGATAAGAGATTCCAAAGAAGAGGCTAGTTTTTAGTTGAACTGGTCATCATGTGATCCAGATTATGATGGGATGAAAATGAGGTCACAGGAAGATTGATGTACTAGATGTTACAAGAAGCGCAGGCTTAGGAAATAGGAAGCAAAGGGAGAAATGGAAGGATGGAAAGTAGAGATCAGCTGGGAATTTTATAAATTAGGATCAAATGAGATCATCTAAAGCACTTTGAAATATTAAAGTACACTATAATTGCAAGCTGCCATTATTACCATTATGTTGGCAGTGTTCTGTAATGGATAGAGATCTAACCTGGTAGCCATTCAGGTAGACCTGGGTTTAAGTCTCGCCTTTGATATACTGTGGGTATGTGACCCTGGGCAGATTAGTTTCTGATTTATATTGGTAGAGGGAATTTCCCATACCAATGAGATCACAAAACTAGTCCATATTTCTTTTACTATTGTCATTATTTTTTTTAAACACTTACCTTCTGTCTAGTATTGGTTCCAAGGCAAAAGAGTGGTAAGGACTAGGAAATGGGGGTTAAGTGACTTGCCCTGAGTCATACAGGTAGGAAGTGTCTGAGGCCAGATTTGAAACCAAGATCTCCATGCTTTAGGCCTGGCTCTCAATCCACTGAGCCACCCAGCTGCCCCCTTATTGTCATTATTTTTGAGGAGGCAATTATTAGGGAAAGTGAATTCTGAGATGTCATCCCCCCGTGCCTGGTTGAGATAGGATGAAAATTTAGGTTATGAAAGGTGATGAACTAGGAGATCAGATGACCCAAGTGTGAGGTATGGGTAGGGACTGACAGGAACATTGTGAACTAATCATGGGTAATAATAATAGTGAATATGTATATAATACATATCTTATATATACTACATATGGCATATGTAGAATATATATAGCTTTAAGGTTTTCAAAGTACTTTATAAATACTATCTCATTTTTTTCCTCAAGTGTTATTATTATCCTCATTTTAAAGATGAGGAAAATGAGATTAGGAAAGGTTAAGTGATTTTCCCAGAGTCGCACAGTTAAGTATTTGACTTGAAATTTGAACTAAGTCTTCCTGATTCTAGATCTATCTCTCTATCCACCGTATCACCTTCAGAAAATATAGAGAATGTCTTGGATGTCAGTAATGACAGCAGTGAGGATTTTTGAGTGACAGAAGCCAATGGAATGAACCTCAAAGGAGGTGAGGTTGCTAAGTGAAAGAAGCAAAAGAAGGATCCAAAGAAATGGCAGTGATGAAAAAGAGGTGCCTATTTTCCTCCCAGTTTACTGTATTGGGAGCATGAGGGAAATGAGCAACCAACTAAATTAGAAAAGGTAACAGTTCACTCAGAAGGGAGCCTGAGCCAGATTTCTTGGAGTGAAAACAAATAGAAAGAATATGAGACCTAAGATGTGAGTAGATGAGAGTGTCTATGATGAGAGGGAACTTGCTAAGAATGAGGTGTGGTTTCCAGAAGGAACAGTGAAAGGGGAGGTTTGAAGGAAGATAAAAACCGTGGAAGAATAGGATTTAGGTAGAAGAGTATGAGTTGAGAAGTGGTAGCAGGGGGAAAGTATTTTTCACCAATTCTGAATATCAGAGATAAGGGGTAATAGTGGTGGAGGTGGGAATTCATTAGTCTAATTTACTTATTTGATTTATTAGTCTAATAAATTAGGAAATTATTATGGGTGAAGTGACAGAAACACTGGGTCTGAAGTCAAGAAAACCTGAGTGCAAATTTAACCTCTAATACTTATTAGCTATGTCACCCTGGGCAAATCACTTAACCATTGTCCACCTGAGTTTCCTCAAATGTAAAATGAGGATAATAATATCTATCTTACTTGATCTTTGTAAAATCTCATTCTCTCTCTCTCTCTCTCTCTCTCCTTCCCCCTTCCCTCCCTCTCTCTCTCACACACATACATATGTAAAGTACATAGACATATGCATATTATATATGTATATATTCTCAAATAAGATAATCTTTGTAAAGAGTTTAGCATAATAGGGATAGCTAAATGGCACAGTGGATGGAGCACCAGGCCTGTAGTCAGGAGGACCTGGGTTCAAATCTAGCCTCAGATACTTCCTAGCCGTGTAACCCCAGACAAATCACTTAACCCTATTTGCCTAACCCTTGCCCTTCTGTCTTAGAGTTGTCACTAAGACAGAAATTATGGGTTTAAAAAAATAAGTGTATTTAGCACAATGCCTGATACATAGTAGGTGCCTAATAAATTTTTTTTTCTTCTCTTCATAGAACACAGGAACTACCTGTTGATTATGGATCCCATCTCTATTATGCTATGACAGATCATGATAAACTGGATTGCCTACCCCCCAAAGCTGGATCAGACTTCTGGGTCAGGAATTACATGGTCCTTAGGAACAACATTGAATTCATACAGTGGCAGTTCCTTTGCTTTACCTCAAGATAAAGGGAGATGATGAACATCTATAAGAAGCTACACATACAAATATGTCCTGTTTTTGATGTTATGTTTGAGGCCTTAGTCTGGTGATGCCCTAGCATGGACTATGCCTAGATACTTTCTCAAATGGTTTAATGATCCAGGGCAGAGTAGGTACAACTTCTTGTAAGGCTATAAGGCAATAGGTTCTGGGAGAGTAGTTTCTAAGACCAGGTGGCTTGCAAAGTAATTCTTTTAAAAAAAATTTTTTTTAAAACCCTTACCTTCTGTTTTGGAGTCATTATTGTATATTGGCTCCAAGGCAGAAGAGTGGTAAGAACTAGGCAGTTGGGGTTAAGTGATTTGCCCAGGGTCACACAGCTGGGAAGTATCTGAGGCTAGATTTGAACCTAGGACCTCCTGTCTCTAGGCCTAGCTCTCAATCCATTGAACTACCCAGCTGCCCCCTTGCAAAGTAATTCTTGAAAGGGGCTGAGACTTGGTAAAGCACTCTCACCAGAGGAACCACTGCAAATCTCAGAGCTTCTGACTCTAGGAATTTACTTTGTTCATTGTTGGTAATCTTCACAGCCAAAGGCTTTTCAATGTACAAAGTTGGTGCTTATTGTATTTCTTAAAAATATTGTATTTTGGGGGGCAGCTGGATAGCTCAGTGGATTTAGAGACAGGAGGTCCTGGGTTCAAATGTGGCCTCAGACACTTCCTAGCTATGTGACCCTGGACAAGTCACTTAACCCCTATTGCCTAGCCCTTACCACTCTTCTGCTTAGATAGCATTGATTCTAAAATGGAAGGTAAAGGTTTTTAAAAAATTATAATTTGAAGACTGTCCTTTATAAATCCTAAATAAAAGGGAATTAGTATTACTACTTTATTGTGAATGGAGGACAAGGTCAGTGTTATTGCCCTGTCTGAACTCATCAAAGGCCACCTTGTATACAACAGGTGCTTAAAGTTTGTGTGTATGTGTGTGAAACATCTGGGAATATTTATTTTGAATATTTTTCCATGGTTACATGATTCATGATTTTTCCCATTCCTCTTTCCTCCCCGCTCCCTGAGCTGACAAGCAGTTCTACTGGGTTATACAGTATCATTGTTCAGAACCCATTTCTATGTTATTCATATTTGCAAATATTTTAACATCAAAACCCTAATTATGTCCCCATAGAAGCATGTGGTTCTTCTGTGTTTCTGCTCCCACAGTTCTTTCTCTGGATGTGGATAGAGTTCTTTCTCACAAGTCCCTCTGGATTGTCTTGGATCATTTTGCATTGCTATTAGTAGCAAAGTCTATTACATTTGATTGTGCCACAGTGTTTCAGATTCTGTGTACAATGTTCTCTTGGTTCTGCTCCTTTGGCTCTGCTCCTTTTGTTCTGCATCAGTTCACTGAGGTTCTCCCAGTTCATATAGAATTCTTCCAGTTCATCATACCTTTCAGCACAATAGTATTCTATCACCATCATATACCACAATTTGTTCAGCCATTCCCCAATCCAGAGACATCCCCTCCTTTTCCAATTTTTCACCACCACAAAAAGTATACAAGTCTTTTTCCTTATTGCCTCTTTGGAGTACAAACCTAGCAGTGGTATGGCTGGATCAAAGGGCAGACAGTCTTTTAAAGCCTTTTGAAGGGTTTAAAATTTAAAAATTTTAATTGTTCTAGATACACAAGCAATATAGTCAGCTCTGTGTCCAAAGACAGGCTAAAAAGAAAGCAGATCCACACCAAGAACACTCTAGCCCCAGAATTTCCCAGTTTGACTTTTCCATTTTACTCACTACTCCTCCCTCCTTCCCACTTACAGCTCTTCTTCATTTTCCAACGCATTCAAATGCCCGCCAGAGGGCACGCGCGATCCACTGAGCAAAAGCCCCATTTCCGTTTTTTTCTTCCATTTACTTAATGCGCATGTGCAATAACTCCTTCCTCAGCCGTTCTCGCGTCGCTCTTCCGCCCCGCCCCATTTCCCCCGTCATTCCCAATGCGCCTGCGCAATGTTGAATGTCTCAGCTTTTTTTTTTTTTTCCTCCTCCTCCCCGCTCCCTACTGTGTCCCCGGAAGCTCTAGATCCCTTCCCCTACTGGGACTGTGACCCGGAGGAGTCGCGGCGCTCTAGGCGCCACCATCACCACCATGGTTCCAGCTGTCCATGCCGCTCGAAAGGCTACTTGGTGAGACCGGACCGAGTTACCGGCCTCACAGTCCGTAGCCGGGTGAGTGAACCTCAGACTGGTGCGGAGGTTCAAGGCCCTGTCTGACTTTATATAATGGGACAGTCTGACCTCTCAGGGTCCCCCTCCCCCCGCCGGGAATGGGCTCGTCCGTTCTACTCCTTTTCTCCCTCTCCGCCCCCATGGAGGGAGGGTGTGGTTACCATGGAAACGGGATTGTCCACACCCTCCACCTGCTCCCCGGTATTCAGGCTGTTGGAAGATGGAACGAGGGAGGGGGGGGGGTTGCCATAGAGACTGAGTATCGCCTTAGCCCTGCAGTCGGCTTGTTGCGGCCGCATTCACCCCAACTCCCCTGCTCTCCACCCTTCCCCACCAAAAATGCGTTCTCCCCCTCCCCGGGCTGGCCAAGTGTTGAGAGGAGGGTGGAGGATGGGTCCGGGATCTGGGTTGCCTCGGTTATCGAAGTTTTCCCTGCCTGCTGACTGCACCTTGGACCCCGATCCCGCAGGCCCCGCCCCAGACCTCCCCATTTCCCCTTCCCATGGCTTGGACACACGTGGAGACCGCTCGGGGAAGGAGGCAACGGCGGTGCTGAAATTGGAGGCCAGAGGTCCTGAGCCCAGGCCATGGCTGGCCAGTTCCGTAGCTATGTGTGGGATCCCATCCTGATCATCTCCCAGATCGTCCTCATGCAGAATATCTACTATGGCTCCCTTGGTCTGTGGTTGGCCTTGGTGGACAGCCTGGTGCAGAGCAGCCCCTCTCTGGACCAGATATTCAGCCCGGAGGTAAGGGCCCTTGGGGACCAGATGTTCAACTCTGAGGTGAGGGAGGGTTTCCATTCAGCATTTCCCCAACATGTTCATTCAGTCACTCCTTCACTAACAATCACTTTCATTCATTCAGTGGCTATGCTTTTGCCTAGTTATTCAGTCACCCACTCACCCACCCAGCCAGTAGAGCCACCTGGTCAGCCAGTCAGTTACAGCTAGTAATCCACTTAGTCACCCTAATTATGGGCAGTCATTCAGTCACTCATTCAGTTTCCTCATTCAGACAGCTCACCCAGTGTGCCTCCTGGGTCACTAGTCACCCACTGACTTGTTAACCATTAAGTACTTACTGTGCAGAGATTTGTGCTTATATAAAGCTACAAAGTGGAGATAAGACAAGTTCCTTGCCCTTGTGGAATTTATAATATAATATTGTAGAGCAATTTGACACATAGATGCTAATCATTATGTAACTTGTTACATGATAAATAATTAGCAAGAGTGAAACAAAGTAGTGTTTTGTTTTCTAAAGGGGAAGAGTGTTATTTAATTGGGGGAATCAGGGTAGACTTCCTGGAAATAGCCTTTGACTTGGATTTTAAAGGATGGTTAGGAATTTGACAGGTGGAAGGAGGGAAGAATGGAAGACAGAAGCTATTCTAGGCAAAGCAAAGATTGAGGCAGGAGAATTAAGGGCTCAGGCCAAGACAGTGTGGTGGTAATGGCAAGAATACTGGACTGGAGGTCAAGATACCTAAGTTGAAGCCTTAGCTCTCTGCCACTTTACTAGATGTATAATTTTGAAAAGATGAAAAATTTTGAAACCAACTTTCAAAGGTAGTTTCTTCCCTATATAAGGAAGATAATTATACTTACTTAACTCTCTGGAGAGAGTGCTGAAAGGAAACCACTTTGTAAACTATTGGTCAGTCACTGTAATAGAAATGGGAATTGTGATTCACTCAGATAAATTAAGGCCCAGTCTCTGCCTTAAAAGAGCTTTCCATTGGGGTGGGATAAGCTAAGACAAACCGATAAGCTTAATTAATATATATAAAGGGAAGAGTGTAATGAACATATAAGAAAAGTACAGTGCATGCTGTCTTCAAAGAAAGGAAGATCCAGAAAGGTGACATTTGATCTGAGCTTTCAAAAGATTCAGGTAGAGTTTGAGGGGCACATTTTCAGAGATAGGAAGATAGAGCATGTGTGGAGAGAGTGAGCACTTCATTGAGTGAATAGAGTGCTTGAGTGTGACGAGGTTGGCAGAATCCCTCACTACTTATCTCTTCTACGTCCTGCTGAGACTCTAGTGACATAGGTCAGAGGGAGAAAGACCTTTCTTGGTGGTAAAGCCTGGGCCAGGATCTACCATTAGGTTATAGATTGGCTCATGTACCTAACTAGGACTTAGTAGCCTCAGGATTTAATTTCTTACCTATATTTGAATGAAAAAGTACATGTATCCCAGCAACATCTACCCACCCAGCTTTTAACTTGGCAATGCATTCTGATTTTTTCTTTGGTAGCTGTGACTTAATAATCTTTTTGAGCCTCAGTTTCCTCACTTGAAAGATGAGTATACATGTAGTAACACTTCATTTGTTCCTCAAATAAAGTTGTGTGGGTGTGGGTATATGTATAAATAAATTAAAAATACTATATAAATCTGAGTTCTTATTAGCATAATTATCATCATCTTGCTAGGGCCTCTGAGCCAGACCTTTACAGAAAAATCATCTTCACAATCAGTATCACTCCAGTCATTTGTGATTTCTTCCTTCTCTGTTCTTTCTCAGATCCTGGGCTTCTCTACTCCTCCTGGCCGTCTTTCCATGATGGCCTTCATTCTCAATGCTCTTACCTGGTGAGTATCCCTAGCCTCACAGTCTACCTGGAGTTCCCAAGACAAAGTTTACTTTTGGCCAAATATGAGGCTATAACCCCTCATATTCTGACTTGATATGAGTACTCCTTTCTGGAGCAGCTAGATGGTATAGTGGATAGAGTTCTGGGACTGTGGTCAGGAAGAGCTGAGTTAAAAATCTAGCTGTATGACCCTGGACAAGTGACTTAACCCTATTTGCCTCAGTTTCCTCATGTATAAAATGAGCTGGAGAAGGAAATGGCAAATCACTTCAATATCTTTGCCAAGAAAACCCTAAGTGGGTTCACAACGAGTCAGGTACAACTGAAAAATGAAGGAACAACTTCTTTCAAGGAAGTGGTGAAAGAAAGTGGGCTTATTTAGGCACCTACTCCATTTCTAGTATCCATAGAAAAGCAACTGATATAACTGCAGTGTTTACATCTATATATTTTTGCCAGATATAAAACCATTGAGCTAAGACCCAAGACACATAGGTTTTTAGGTATTTACTCTGTTATAACTTCCTGCTATGACTCTGGGCAAGTCACTTCTCTCTGGTTCTCTGGGACTTCATACCTAAAATGACAAAGTTAGGTTACTTAGTATCCAAAGTTACTTCTTCCTCTGACATTCTCTGTTCTGGTGTCCTTATAGCTTCTTCAATTTTCCATGAATGTGTGACCTAACCTTTTTCTCTGGGTGGCATCCTTGATTTTATAGTCACAAAATTTTAAGTTTTTTGAATTGCTTGCCTATTTCCTGTCCTTACACCTGTTGTACTTCATTCAGGCAAATGAATGAGTGATCTTTCAGATGAATTCCCTTCAAATTACCATATGCTATGCTCAAAGTAAGGCCAACCCAATGATCTCTCCTCATTTTGTCCTCCATTACAGTGCCCTTGGTTTGTTATACTTCATCCGTCGAGGGAAACAGTGTTTGGACTTCACCGTCACAGTCCATTTCTTCCACCTCCTGGGATGCTGGATCTACAGTTCTCATTTCCCCTCATCAATGACCTGGTGGCTGGTGCATGCTGTGTGTATTGCCTTGATGGCTGTGATTGGGGAATACCTCTGTATGAGGACGGAGCTTAAGGAGATACCCCTGAACTCTACACCCAAATCTAATGTCTAGGAGATTGGCTTCTGGGGCCATACATACCCCCCAGGTCTTTTTGCTGGAACTGAGGAGCTTGGCCAATGTGAATTTTTGACATTTGTGTGAAAGAAGCAGGCTCCACCAGTCAGCTGGGAGCAGATGACTAGCATAAGCTGAGGCAGGGAAGAAATGCATCAGGAAGAGAATCTTTCCCATGGCCAAGGGCAGAATGAAAGGAGGAAGCAAAAATTGGAGACATCTCACTTTTTCCACTTTTTTTTAAAGAAAAAAAAATCAAGAAACTCTGATTGGAGCAAATCACTTGCCTGGTTATCCACCCTGCCTACTTGGGATAGCTATAACTTCTCTAATTTTGCTGGACCAAAGAAGTTTAGTTTGGGGAAATACCTGTTTCTGTGGATGGGGAGGTCATAAATGGGGTAATCAAGGTTGATGGAGGCACTGAATGCTAGTGATACCCAAAGCCTACTATCCTGAAACACATATTTTCCTTCTCTCCCCTTTGTCTATCCTATCCTTGACCCCTGGTTCCTCTGAGAGGTGGCCCTAGGGATCATAAACTGGCAGTTATTTCCTCCTTCTTACAAAGTTTCTCAGTTGTGGGACAAGCCTAGTGTTCTAGCCATCCAGGATTTATTCTTTACCAGCTAGGGGTAAGTGACTGGGAGAAGGAGGGAGATGTAGGGCTTCAATGATGAGGTGCTCTTTTGGGGAGGGATTTCCTGTTGGAGTGGCTGATAGCTCCTTGACTTCCTTTGTACATATATACATTATTTTCCAATTCTGCCTGTGCTTATTTTCTGTGTTACTCTGATAAGCTCTTGGGAAATGTCACAAAGGTACAGGTTTCTTGTTTTCCTTCTTGGGTTCTGGTGCAACCTTTCTATCATACTAGCAGAGCAGGATGGTAGAGTAGAAACGGACTGAGAACCATAGTCAGGAAAAGGTTCTGTCCTGGTTTGGACACTCACTAGCCATGTGACCATTGGCCTTTCTCTTGCCCTCTTGTAAGTCAGTGTTTCCTTATTTGTAAAACAGGGATAATACTGGCTCAACCTGACTCCCTGAGATGTTGTGATGACTGGATTTTGTAAAACCTTAAAGTGCTATGAGAGTTATTAATAAATGTGTAGAGAACCAATGCGCTTTGGTGTAGAGAGTGCTGAACTAGGCATCAGGAAACTGTGCTTCTAATCCTAGCTTTGTCAGCAGCTAACTGCGTGATTTTGAGGCAGTAACTTCCCCTTTCTGAACCTTGGTTCCTTCATCTGTAAAATGAGGTTGGTCTCAATGTCTTGAAGTTACTGTCCTGCTCTTAACATTTCAAGATTCGGATATTCCTTTCCCCTGCTATTTTTTTTTAAACCCTTCTGTCTTAGAATTGGTACTGAGTATTGTTTCCAAGGCAGAGGAGTGGTTAGGACTAGACAGTGGGAGTCAAGTGACTTGCCCAGGTCACAGCCTGGAAGTGTCTGAGACTAAATTTGAATCTAGGACCTCCTGTCTCTAGACCTGGCTCTGTCCACAGAGCCACCTAGCTGTCCCCCTTTCCTACTATTACCATAAAAGTCCATCATATTCTCTTATCCCATTCCCAATTCTCCAGGCTCTAATGGAACTACCTTAGAACCCAAGTTCAGAGATGTCCCCACCATCTGATCATCTCCTAGCCCAGTTAACAATGGTGGTAAGGTCTTTGTTCTGTTCCACATTTGCCTGGCACCTACTTTTGGTGGTGAGTTATAACAATTCTTTGTGGAGAGGAGGTGTGAACCAGGAATCTGTCCCAAAGACCAGGGCTGGTAAGGGAAAGTTGATTTGACTTTAAGAAGTCACTGGATTTCCCATGCTGCTCTGGATTTTAGCCTAGTAAAGGAAGGTTTTTTAAAGACTGACTGTTAAGAAGGCAAATTATTGGGTGGAAAGACATTGGGAAAGGGTAAAGGTTGGACTATGAGAGAAAGTCTAAATCGGAATATTTTGCCATACAAGGAGATGTAAAAGTGATTTCATTAAGGTTAAAATCTTTAAGGGAAAGAGGCATTGAGCCAGACAAAGATTTTCTGTGTCTTGGAAGGGGCCCAGCTCCCTACTTAATGCATGAATTCTCTCCACAGTTATCCTAGGGGACAAAATCCCGAAGTTTCTTGCCCTGGGTTAAGTCTCTGCATTTTATAAAAGGATCCAGTGACCCTTAGGCTAGTATGAGAAAGGAGAGCTCAGAAGGGCACCCTCTTTCCCCTTTGCTTCAGCTGATTTGAGGAATGATTCCTAGTATAGTAAAACAATAAGTAATTAACTTAGTCACAGAGGCCCCTGTAATTCCTTTCTCACAGGCCTGTCATGAGACTCACATGAAAAAAAAGTTCTTCAAAGCCTAAAGTCCTATTTACACAACTTATTTGTCATACCAGTGCTGGCTTTTAATATTGTGGATTTGAGGAGTTGGAAAGAGCACTAGTTACAGGTCCTGGGTTCTGCTGCTTACTGCACTATGTGACTTGGGCAAATTGCCCTCCTAGGGCCCATTTCTTCATCTGTAAAATGGGGGACAATACTTACACTTAGTTCAAATGACATCAGTAAGGAAAGTGACATTATTTTAAACCCTTTTGTCTTTTTTTAAACCTATAATCTCTTTCTTAGAGTTGATACTAAGTATGTAAGGCAGAAGAGTGGTTAAGAACTAGGCAATTGGGGTTATTAAATGATTTGCCCAAGGTCACACAGCTAGGAAGTGTCTAAGGCCAAATTTGAACCAGAACCTGTCAGCCAGGACTGGCTTTCTATCAGCTTGGGCAACTACTTCCTCCTACAAAAGAGCTATTTAAAAGTAAGCTAATATTATTTGGCCCTCATATAGCAGGAGTATCTTAATGAACAAACTGAGAATTCACAGAATTTCTAAAACATCAATTGATAGGTCTGCTTTCCTTTTCCTTCCAAACTGAATTTCCAAAGAAGGCTTACTGATACATAGCAAATTTCATAAAATGCAAGACTCCCACATGGTTGAAGAGACAGGAAGGTTTTTAATTGCAAAGGATATATTGAGGTTCTTTTCTCAGGATTTATTGTGGGAAGGTGGGGTGCTACCTAGGTTGGAAACCTGTGGGTGTTAGCACACTTTTGCTTGTTAGGATTAGTCATTAGATCAAGTGACCTAGGACAAGGCAATAAAGGGTCTCCTCTCCTTTGGACAGGAGGTTTGGCCCAGGGTGGCAGGTTCCATGCACTGGCCTAGGCTTGCTTAGAGCCAAACCAGGAGTAGAGCAGTGCCCAGAAGGTGCCAAGGTAGTAGGTACAAAGGGCCTGGTCCAACAGAACTTTTGGGGCTGCATAGCTCAAATAAGCTCCCAGGGAAGTGGAGATCCTTTAATTCCTTTTTTAATGTCTCCCAGATTAAGGTAGCTTCCTCTTCACAGTCCTGGAGAGTAGTCAGGGCACAGGTATGAAACTCTTCCCAGTACCTACAGTCCAAACAATAAAAAGAGGTAGTCTTTCAGGGCCTTGTATACTTTAAATCAAAAAAAAGCCTATGACAAGCATCTTCAATGTAAGAATGCTGTGCTAAGTGCTGAAAACAAAGACAAAACCAAAATCCCTGTTCTCAGTGAGCTTAAATTCTACCAGGGATAGTGCTGTTAGTGGAATCTGATATACACAAATGTGGTACAAGGTCAATTGAAGAGATTGACAATTATAGAACAAGGAATCGCCCCAGAATTTCAGCCTCTAAAGAGGCTGACTGATTTTACCAATACCCTAAAAAGAATTTCTTTGATAACATTTGCCAGCAAACTTTTTGCTTAAAAGTCTCCAGTATGAGGGAATACCCCTCCCCAACTCTGGATCCATTTTATTTTATTTTATTTTTTTAATTTTAAAACCCTTTCCTTCCCTCTTAGAATCAATACTCTGTATTGGTTCCAAAGCAGAATAGTGGTAAGGACTAGGCAATGGGAGTCAAGTAACTTGGGGAATCACAGCTAGGAAGTGTCAAGTCAGATTTGAATCCATGATCTCCCATCTGTCATCCACTGAGGCACCTAGTTTACTCACCCTCCCTCACTGCACTTTTAGAAACCTCTAATTAAGTTTCCCCTTATGGAAAAGCCTAAATTTGCCTCTTGGCAACTTCTACCCTTTGCAACTTATTCTGCCCTTGGGGCCAAAAAGAACAAGTCTAATCTCTCTTCAACATGACAGCCTTTTAAATACTTAAAGCCTTTTAAATACTTAAAATCATGTTCTGACTGAGTTTCTTCCCCAGGCTAACCATTCTCAGTTCCTTCATCATCATGGTTGCTCCCTTGTCAATTTCCAATTGATTGGTGAGGGAAGGCTTCCTTTAGGAATTGGAGCTTAGCCTTTTTAGAAGAGGTTTCTGGGTGGCAGAGATGGAGGAATGTAGGCCAGACATGGGAGATGTGCCAGTTTAGCACTAGAGATAGAATGCTGGGTACAGGGAACAGTTAGTTGTCCAGTTTGGCAAGAAAAAAAATTGGGGGGGGGTCTTGGTGGGAGCTGAGTTAGGAAGACTTTAAATGCCAGGCTAGAACAAATGGGATATCACTGAATATTCTTTAAGGAGGGGAGTGATATGGCTAGACCTGTGTTTTAGGAAGATTATTTTAGCAGTTGTTCAGAAATAATTAAAAAGGGGGGGCAGCTGGGTAGCTCAATGGGTAGCTCAGCTCAGACACTTCCTAGCTGTGTGATCCTGGGTAAGTCACTTGACCCCCATTGCCTACCCTTACCACTCTTTTGCCTTGGAGCCAATATACAGTATTGACTCCAAGAGGGAAGGTAAGGGTTTTTTAAAACAAGAAATGCCTAAAAAGGGGGAAAGACCAAAAATCAAAACTAAGTAGGAGCCTATTAAGTAGCCCAGGAGAGGTGCTAAAAGGCCTGAACTGTGGTATTAGTCCATGAGTGGAGCAAAGGGGTTGGTGGGTAGTGGATAGAGCACTAAAAGATGAGTCAGGAACACTTAAGTTCAAATCCAGCATCAGGCATAAGGTGTGTGATCTTGAGCAGGTTACTTAACCTCTGTAAAATGAAGATAATAGTATCTACCTTAGGATTCTTGTTATGATCAAATGAGATAATATTTGTAAAGTTCAGAGCACACAGTGCTATATAAAAATGTTAGCTGCTATTATTGTGATGTCTACAAGACTTGGTAAATTGGCTTTGGGGAAATAGGGTAGATGAAGGTTCAAGACTGATTCACAAGTTATAAATCTAGTTGATTGGGAAGATGACAGTATTCTCAAGAGAAATAAGGAAATTTGAAAGAGGTATAAATTAATGGTGAGAATTAGTTCTGTTTTTGGTGATGTTGTACTAGAGTACCAGGTGCTTGTAGAACATCTAAAAAGAGGCAGCTGATGGCCAGTTGGTGTTACAAAACTTAGAGGGTCAGGGACAGCCAAATCAATAGATTTGGGAATCATCTGTGTAGAGATGATAACTGAACTAGTGGGAACAGATGACAACACCAAGAAAGAGAGCCAGTGTTGAGAGAGACAAGGACATGGAACAGAGCCCTAAGTAAGGAGCCCAGAGGGGCAGAAGCTGGATGATCTAAGCAAAGGAAACTGAACAAATTGGTCAGAAGAACCAAGTGAGAGCAATGGGATAGAAATTTGTCAGTTAGGAGGGGATAATTAATATGAGCGCTATCTGCAGAAAGGTCAAGTAGAATGCTGACTGAGAAGCCACCTGATTTAGGAGTCAAGAAATTGTTAGTAATCTTGGAAAGAGCAGCCTCATTCCAGTGGTGGGGCTGGAATCTAGATTGCAAATGGCTTAAATGGGTTGTGTGGAAATGAAAGAAGCAAATGATTCTTTTTAGGAATTTGGCTATAGTTTGAGAGGATAGCAGAATCAAGTGAACGTTTTTAAAGGATGAGGCAGATGAAAATCTGTTTAACTGGGGAAAGAGCCAGTTTAGAGAAATTTTGTTAGAAAGAAATGAGAGCAGGGGCACAAGTAGAAAAGTTGTCTTAGCAAGGAGAAAGGCCACCTGTAAAGAGGTTAGGGCAAAGGAAGAGACTAGTGAACAATCTTAGAAGGGTTCTTCTGTGTTTGTGGAGTAGGGGCAAGGAAAGAGTAAAACAATCAGTAAAACAGGCGATAAGAGCATCCTGCTATAAGAGAAGAGGTCTTGAAGAGAGGGGATGATCTGGAGAACTCATTGAGAAGGAATAGGATGGTCACTTAAAGAAGAATAAGATGATTACTGGGCAGCAGTAAGGGCCTAGCTGAAATTTTTTAAAAATATGAATTCATAGTGGAAACAGTGAGATACTGGGTGGCTTCTAGTTTTAATCAGCTACAGAAGAGTGAGGATGGGAAAAAACAACAGGGAACTGAGGAAATCCAGGGATGAAAGAGAATGAATGACAAGGGGACAAGGGAGTTAAGGAGGACAGGGGAAGATGATGTATGTAGCTGCATTAGTTAATTCTAGGATTATAAAGGGAAGAAAGGGCGGCCCAAATCAAGGTGAATCATTTGGATGTCATAAAGAGAACATGGTGACTTGGTGTTCCAAGGCAGAGTTCCTTATGGTGGAAGATAAGAGTGACAGCCAGGGGACTGAAGGAGAAATCGGAATTAAAGAAGTGGTATAATATCCAAAGTAGGATTTGGTGACTTCTGGCCTTCCCTGTTTATCTGTGGCTTAACAGGAAGAGAACACCAATTGGGCTCAGGAGACAGGAGATCCCAAGCCCTTTCTCTAATACTTTTTTTGTTTTTACTGTGTGACCTTGATCTACCTCTGTTCTTCAGTCTTTTCAGTTAAGTTATAGAATTATAGAGCAGAAAGGGATGAGATCACCTAGTTCAACCACTTGATTTTTTTCAGAGTAAACTCAGGTTCCAAAGTGTTTTAAAAGTTACCCAGAGAATTAATGAGGGGTCAGGATTGGAACCCTCATTCAACAAAAATTAAGAGACAAGAGGCTAAAAGGTACCAGTTTGGATCAGAGCTGGCCACTGGCTAGTGCTTCTTGTTTACAAGACCAGGAGCTTCAAAGAAACTTAAAACCACTGGTTTTCTGAAGGTTAGCAAAGTAATTCCTTTAATGTAATGGCAGATTTCATCAGAAATATTCTTTACCCCCATCAGGAAGTCAGGCTTGCATGGGCACTGTGGGGAGCAGGTCAAGCATCTTGGCATTTCAGCAGATGATTCCGGTGGTTTCATGAAGGAACAAAATAAACTCCCCTTTCAAATACCGAGGGTAATTAATTCCCAGAGGGTGGGTGGTTGAGCAGCTGCTCATTAGTGGGAAGAAATGAGGTCATGAGTACCCTTAGGGCATCCTAGTGAAGGAGGTGAAAAGAGGGAGTGAATGGAGGTGCCACCTCTTTCCTTTTGATCTTTGTCTCCATCATTCTTCCAACCCTTCTTCCAGGCAGGACCAATGAGGGACACCAAGGCCGGGGAGGGGGACATGTGAAACAAGGGGCCCCCAGAGGGAGAAGTATGAATACTACTCACCTGCAGACTGCTCGCAGGCCCTGTGCCTCAGTCATGCTGTTTCCCAGCTGCAGTATGCAGGCAGAGAATCCGCGGTAGACTTGAATGCATTTTACTTGGGCATCTCGAGCCCTAACTGAAGTCCCTGGAGTAGAAGGTAGGGAAAGAAAAGGATGGGATGGGAGGTGATGAGCTAGCCTGGCTCCATATGGAGGCCAAGCCGCCAGCCCAACCCCACCTCCCCTAACCTCCACATAGTACATGTCTCATTCCCATATGCAAACCCTGGTTCTCCCGTTGCTCTTCCTGTACCCCAGAAAAAGCTCGCTCTTAAGCCATCACGGTTCGCGCCCATCTTTCAGCTTCTCCCTCGGCCCCCTCCTCCCATGGCCCTTCGTCCCACCTTTTCCCCTCTACCTTACCCCAGCGTGAAAGTTTACGCTTATTTTGGCCCAAGCAGTGAGAGAATACGCAAATTGGGGCTGAGCTGGGAAGAAGGGAGCCAAGAGGCTCGAGGACGGAGGGGAGGTTTCGAGGATGGAGAGCAGGAAACCTGGGGGAGTAGGAGGCAGGCAGGAGCGAGCAAGCGAGAGAGGAGGCCAAAGGCTCTTCTTAAATAAGAGGAAACGCGGTGGGTGCGGAGCCAGCCTGGGCGAAGAGGCCGGTTGAGAGCGCACACGCTCTAGAAGCGGTTGGGCAGTTTGCGCTGGGTAAGCAGAGCGCGCAGCTCAGGGACTTTCTTAACAGGCAGAGAAGGCGCCACGGCCGCAGTCCCGCTGGGAGGTCAGAGTTTGCCAAGGGAGGGAAGAGAGCGCACCTTGGGGGCTGGAGGCGGGAGGACGGACGTGGAGGACCCGGCGGAGAGCGTGTAGCAGAGGGTTGCGGTGCGTGCTTCAGCATATCTTGGGTGCCTTACCAAAGCAGGGCAGCAGCAGCAGCGCCGAGAGCAGGAGACTCAGCGCCATTGCCCCTCTCAGGGCAGTCTGCAGGGTCCCATGTGGAAAACGGGAGCAGCAGAACCCAGACTTCAGACCGCTCCCGCTAAGCTTTATCTGCGCCAACCCGTTAGCTCTCACCGCCTAGCTCCCTCCCTCCCTCCCTCCCTCTACAGCTCAGCGGGTGCAGCCTCACCGCCCCGGGCCCACACCTGTCCAGGCTCACTGGCCAAGAGCAGCTGCCACCGGGTCCCCACCCCGAGGCCTGAGACAAGCATAGAAGGAGGAACCGTTGAACCAGAGTCCTGTGAGGGAAAAAGCACAGACTTTACTACCCGTGTGATCTTGGGCAAGTCACCCACTCCCTGAATTGCTGGAAAATGAGGGGGTAGGACCAGTGGCTTCTTAGATTCTTTCCCTTTCAAAATCTGTGATCCAACGACCACCCTATATCCATAGACCCAATATTCCTGTGGAAACTGAGGCCCATAGTTAGTCAGGAATTTCTGGCTAAACTTAGAATCCAGGTCTCCTCTGGCTAAACTTAGAATCCAGGTCTCCTGGTTCTTTGCATTTTTAATCTAATATGCTCTATCTCTAACTTTTTAATGTATTACTAAAAATATCCCTTTGAGTCAAGGATAAGAACTCTGGTTTCCAAAATGGAGAATACGAGTTCGAATTCTGACTTAGACGCTTGCCAGCAGAGTGATCCTGGACAGTCCACGTCTCCATTTTGGACCTCAGTTTTCCTGTCTGTAAAATGAGGGGTGATCTCAAAGGACCCTATCTAACTCTAAATCTAGCCTCCCCAACTTGTAGGAGCTGCCAGGGGCTTGGCGTAGCCCGGGACCTTGATTTTTCCCCCGCAATGGAACATCGGCGGAGATGTAAATGTATGAATGTATCCCCTACCATACAAGGGTATGAGCGCTCCCTCCAGGTTAGCACTCTGGGAGCTGCTGGGTTCCCTCTTTCTTTGAGGTGGAGGATGGAAGGGGGAGGGTTCTGAAGCCAGAGCGAAGCAATTATGACGTCCAGATCACGATGAGCCCTACTCGCTGGCGCGACCTGGGTTAGCCCAGGATAAATTCCACTCTCCAGGAAGTCCCAGCATTCTTGGCTTCCCGTTCCAGGGCTGCCCACTTCTTCCCCCTTCCAGTCTTTTCCTCTTCCCTAAGGACAGACGGATCTTGGGCAGATGGCTCTAGCCCCGTGCTGTGTTATATGGGACATTTATTTACACAGTCGTGACTTCTCTCGCACTTCCTGCAGGAGAAGGCTGACCTCTCGCACTCACTGAGTCCGCGCCACCAGCCAGCTCAAAGACCCTGTTAAGTGGATGCACTGTCGCTAGGGGGCGCTGCTTAAGGGTAGGCTCTATAGGGAATGTGTTAGGCCACCTGTCTGGAAGGGTACCGGGATACTGTTTACTCCCTAGGGTGGGTTATTGTGGAGGGGAGAAGCTAAGCTGTGGACTGGGGTGGGATGAGGGCTGGGCTTTTCGCAGTCAGGGTTGAAGAGGCTCCGATTCAGAATTAGAGCCCTTGGTGGGGAGTCACTTAGGGACTTGCTTACAGCAAGAAGGAAAACCCTAGTAGCCTATAAAAATGTAATATGGCTGGCCTTGGAGTCAGAAGACCTGGGTTCAAGTCTCACACATACTATTTGGGTGACCCCAAATCACTTAATCTCTGTCCTCTCTTTTCTCAAGTGAGGATAATAATACTTGCACTTCCTCTCCAGAGTTGTTTGAGGAAAGCACTTTGTAATAATAACTACTTACATTTCTATAGCTCACAAAGCCCTTTCCTCATAAGCCTTGTGACCTAGGTAGTACTTTATGTATTATTCTCCCCATTTGACAGATAAGAACTAAGGCTCAAAGAGTTTAACTGACTTATTTGCCCGTGACCAGGGCCCACCAGTAAGTTCCAAAAGTAGGAATTGAAACCTGAGCCCCAAGGCTCAAGATCTTTCGGTTTCACCAGCAGTAATATTATCACTGTATTTGTATAGTTAGGAAGCCTGGGTTCCAGGCCCTCCTACTCTGCTGCCAGTTAGTTGTGAGACTGGTCAAGTCATTTCCACTCCGTCATGGGCCTTGGGTCCCAACAAGGTGAGATGATCTCTACCAAAACCTTTCAAGCTCTTTGATTTTGAACTTTGCCTCCCAACCCACTCCCACCCTTCCCCCAGCCCCCAGCCCCCAGCCAATAAACACACAGAGAGCCAGAGGCTAAGACATTTGACTAAGGCAACAGCCTGAATCATGCTTTGTAAAGGTAAGCCCTTGGCAGCTCCAAGGATGCAGAACAGAACCGGGTACAGCAGCGCTTTACCCAGCGAAGTGAAGAAGGCCGGCAGAGTGATCTGGGGGCTGGTATGTGGATGCGTTTGGGCAGGCCTTCAAACCATTTCCAAGGTTTTGTTAAGTTCTGGGAGGTTCCTTTGAGGGGGGGTTTGGGAAAGGTCTTCAAGATGATGAAGTGAGACGGCTTGGTGCCTTTGACCTTGGAGGAGCAGCAGGAAGAGGCGGAGAAGGAGCAATGACTCTTAGTTCTTGTTGCCTTCTTGGCCACTCTCTTGTTCTTCCCCATCTTTGCCTTCACCTTCTCTACCTCTTCATTCATTGTTACCAGCTCTCCAATCTCTATGGGGTCGTCTTTGTCCATTTCCATTAGTTGGGAGGAAGTACCTCTACTGGTCCTACAAGAGCAGTGGAAAGGGTGGAGATCTGGTCAGTACAGCCTAAGCCTCAGAATGGGCCAGATCCAGTTAGCCCTAGAGCTGAACTCTTCCACTCCTTTCTCCCTCCTCCTCCCCCCAATCTTAATCTAGCCTGCCTCTGGGATAGAGAGGGGGATCACAACCTCAGGCCAGACCCAAAATAGAGAATAATGTTATCTGTCTACAGAATACTCCTGTCATCAGAAGCAGACATATGCTGAGCAGAAAGAGATGGGAGAGGGGTGAAAAGGGTACTGGTGGAGAGAAGAGCATTGCACAGAGATTTAGAAGGCCTGGGGTCCAGTGCTGCCTCTAAATACTAATTTAATGTTTTTTGCTTGTTTGTAACTCCTTACCTTCTATCTTAATTTCAGTTCTAAGACAGGAGAGCAGGAAGGGCTAGACAATCAGAATGAAGTGATTTGCCTAGAGTCACACAGCAAGGCAGTGTCTGAGGCCAGATATGAACCCAGGTCCTCCCAACTCCAGGCCTGCCACTTTATCCACTGTGCTACCCAGTTGCTCCTATTAATTTAATGTTAAACCTTGGGCAGTAAAATGCAGGACCAAGTGGTTATTAATGTCTCTTCTGGTCACAATATGTCAAGTTCTAAGATTCTTTTTAGCTCCAACATTCTATGTTGAAAGCTCCCTCCTACCTCTGAATTTGTTTCCTGCTACCCAAGGGAAGAAGAGAAATGGGGACGTGAGTGGAGAGAGACATTTCTTGAAGGAAATCACTGAAACTTTTCAATCTCAGGACAATTTCTGCCAAAAAGGTGACTGAAATGGACTGCAACTAGACTCAGGTGGGGAGCAGCAGCATTTTAGCTGGCTAGTTGGGGGTTTGTCCTCTAGGAGCTGGGGAAATAAATATTTGTTCAATGAATGAATGAAAAGTGAAGAGGTACATCTGATAAGATGTGTGTAGGGGAAATGGGAAGGGTCATAGGTTCTGGAGTGAGAAAATTAGGGGTGGTTAAGTAGCAGGGTGGATAGAGTGCCAGACCTAGAGTTGGGAGGACCCGGGTTCAAATCTGGCCTCAGAGACTTACTAGCTGTGTGATCCTAGACACGTCACTTAACCTCAATTTGCCTAGTGCTTTCTGTTATTCTGTTTTAAGATTGATTCTAAGACAGAAGATAAGATAAAAAAAATACCTTAGACACTTAGAATATCCACAAGAGAGGATGTGACTTGTCCAAGGTCATAGAATCATACATTTAAAGCTGGAAAAACCTTAAAATTTAACTAGTCCAACCCCACCCCCATCCTTCCCATTTTACAGATGAAGGAGCTAAGCCCAGAGAGATTGAGTGATTTGCCCAAGATAAGTTGCAAGAGTCAGGATTCAAGGAGGAAGGATATATCAATTCGGAATTCTGAATAAAGTAGGCTATCTTCCACTTCTTTCCACACCACCCTCCTACCCTGGGACTGTCCAGGGTACTAGAGCTGCCCAGAACTGGGAATATTGGCAGTGTAGCCCTCCACAGGCAGGCAGACTTGCTCCACAGACTAAGTTCCCAGGGCACAGTGAGAATCTTGATCACCTAGAGGAAACACGAAGTATCTGGGGCACTTGAAATAGCAGTTTCCAGCAGGATTTCGCCAAACTGTGGAGACCTATTGTACGGGGATTTGACTTCTTCAACAGCTTCAGGAGTGACAGGTTCTTCATTACCTATACAGGAGGCCACAAAAGGTTAGGAGAGACAGCCATGAGCTGTCTCTGGACCTTTCCTACTTCCTGTCTTTCTCCTTTCCATCCATCCCTGATCCTTGGCCAGCTCAGCCTGGGGTTTAAAACAGTGTGAGAAGACAGCAACATCATGGTAGTGTAAACGATTCTGGATTTGGAATCAAGAGACCTGGATCCAAGTTATGTCTCTGACACTTTAAATAAGGCATTTGCCTTCTTTGGGACTCAGTTTCTCCCTCTACAAATCAAGTGAGTTGAACTAGATACCGCTAAGGTTCTTTCCAAGTTCTAGGACCTACAATATGAGATGTTCTAGAAGAGCCTGCTGGCTTGAAGCTTGGGTAAAGAAAGATGGGGTGTGTGTCTCTTACCGTCCTCAGCTGGTTCAGCTCAGCTTCCCTGCCATATCGGAACCTCTTTTTCCATTGCTCCGTATTTTGGACCTAGGAAAAGACATTTTGGGGAGATATTATAGGAAGAGGAGTTTCTATGTGTTTGGCTCTTGCTGACTTTTGGTGAGATGGGGTGATGGTTCAGAGCCCAGTTTTGGTTCAGTGGTAGGTTACATAGCAGTTCTCTACTATGTTTTCTAGGATTTAGGGCTAAAGGAAAATGAGGAGCCAGTTCCTCACTTTTCAGATTAGGGAACATTCAGCTAGAGCCATTCTTTCATTTTTCAGGTTAGAGAACAGATGGCCTTAGAGAGTTGAAATGACTTTCAGAAAATTACAAAGCTTGGAAGTTGCTCAACCAATATTCAAACCAAGGCCTCCTAACTCCAAATTGAGCACTTTCCCCACTACTTTTATGGGCACCCTTCATGGCCTTCCTCTGGCCCCTGCTGAGCTCTGATTCTTTTAGGACTGGTCGCCCCTTTGTGCCCTGCATGGTACCCAACCTTGGGAACAGGCCTGGTTTTCATTCTCCGTTTCACCGAGGGGCTACTTCTTGGTGGAGAGCAAGTAGTGTCTGATGGGGTAGGTTTGACGCCAAGATTGGCCTGCTCCCCTCTCTGTAGAGGAGGTCAATGACTTGCTGGGGTTAGTGGGTTGTGACATAGATAAGAGTGCTATGACCTCATAGAACTTTGTGATTGCCTGTGGTAGCGTCATACTTGGCAGGTGGGAAGCCCTGCCATTGGAGGCTGACAAGTTAAGCCTGGGAAGTGAAATCCAGTCTATTTCTTCTAATGAGAAAATATTATTTTGATACTTTAAAACATCTGGGCTTTCCATAGAGTGGGCGCTTCCTTTGACAGTGACTCAGATTAAGCCCATTCCAAGCCTTAGCAGATGGTTTCATGAGTTGCTGTGGCCAAAAAAAAAAAAAAAAACCACAACAAAAACCCTACTTTATCCCCTAGGGGTCCATTAATAGTAGCTCACATTTTATGGGAAAATGTTTTCTATAGTAATTATATTTTCTATAATAACGTCATAGATCAAATTTCTTTAGCTACTTAAGGTTTACAAAGTACTTCTTTACAATAATCCTATGAGGGAAGTAGTGCAAGGATTAGTATCCTTATTTTCCAGAGGAGGAACTTGAAGCTTATAGCTGGGGAATGATTCGCGTAGGGTCAGATAGCTACTAAGAACAGGGGATGAAAATTTATATTGGGATCTTAAAGTACCTCAATATCCATTATCTCGTTTGATCCTTACAAAGAAAGCTTAGAAAAAAAGCAGTGGATTTCAGTTAAAGGCCTGGGTTTCAGGTCTTGGTTCTATTCGTTACTACTTCTATGGTTTTAGGTAAGTCTTTTGACCTTTCTGAGCCTCAGTTTCTTCATCTATAAAATGAAAGAATTTGACTCTCAGATCTGACAGATTCCTTCTAGCTCTAAACCCATTGATCCTTTAAGATTCCTGTGAGGTTTGTAGTGCAAATATTCTTATCCCCGTTTTATAGATGGAGAAACTGAGGCTTGGGAAGGTAAGGTCATAAAGCTAGTAAGTGGCATGAGTGCATGTTTTTTTCCATGACACTGTGGCATCCCTAACTATACCCTACTTGCTTCACAGAATAAGAGAATTATGGAAAGTCAAAGCTAGAAGGAGGTTTAGTATAGAACATAAAATGTTAGTGTAAGGTGAGTATGGTAGGCTACATTTTTGTCCTGTGTAGATTATGTCTACAAGGTCTGCCTAATGTGGTTCTGAGAGGCCAGAACAGACATCTCTAAGGTCTCCTTCTCTCACCCTTCTCCAAAGGATACTGATTTCTGCCAGGAAGGGAAGCGCGGTGGGTTGGGGACAGAGGCTAGCCACTCTGCTCTTCTCAGAGAAAGGGGTTATATACCAGGCCAGAGTTAGAGATATCTGCTTCATTAAATATTATTAGTCTAGGAAAAGTAATTTTTAGGTTGAAACTAAACTCCTAATCTCTGTTCCTTTAATGGGGAAAGAATGCTCCAAGCTTTATATCTGAAGCTTAACCCCTTTCCCATCAGATGTCAGTTCCACAGTGAACACAGAGCAAATAGCAAAGAAGCCTATTTATCCAAGCTGAAAGCAAAACAGAAATCAGAGAAAATCAACTTAAGCATATATGCCAGACAGTACAAGTTGAATGAGCTCTCCTTTTGGGAGTGAGATAAAGCAGCTCAGGCAAGAGTTTTAGATCTCATTCTAGTAGAAATTCCCCAAAGTCTTTAAGGTAGCAAGTTGGGGATAGGCACCTGAAAGAGATTTGTCCACTTCTCTACCAGTTAGCTTTTTTCCTTAGTCTTTCTTTTTTCATGAACCTAAAGAGACGTCAGAGTCATTCATCTGCTCTGTAGAAGCCAGAAGTGCCTGGTTACCTCCTTTCTCCCAATTTCACCTCCCTCCTTTCAGGCATTAAGTGATGGATTTCTATAAGTGAGGATAGAGAGTCTCATATATAACTGCCCCTTGGAGCCAACAGTTAGATCAGAAGGGCCCTCAGAAATAATTGTGTTAGGGGCAGGGAGGCAGAGGAATGGATAAAGAGCCAAGCCTGGAGTTAGGATAACCTGGGTTCAAATCTGACCTCAGACACCTAGTAGCTGTGCGATCTTGGGCAAGTCACTTAAACTTGTTTGCCTCAGTTTCCTCATCTGTCAAATGAGCTAGAGACGGAAATGGGGAACCATTCTAGGTTCTTTGCTAAGAAAATCCCCAAATGGGGTCACAAGGAGTCAGACATGATTGAACAATAACAACAAAATGGAAAATTATAGACTTCCTCTTTCTGAGCCTAAGTTTTCTCCATCTGTAAAATGAGGATCTGATGGGTTCAAGGGTTCTTTTAGTTTTGACTCATTTTAAAGGTCGTTTAAGGTGTAATGTATATGTCTAAGTGTTTCTCCCTACTTGCTCTATGAGAACGTAAGCTCCCTGAGTACAGGGCTTGTTTATTCCTTCTATCCCTGTGAGTATGTAGCATAGATTTTTACACATAGTAGGTACTTAATATTGTTTGCTTGCTACCCTTACTATAATTATCTCCTTTCCCCACCCTGTTATTTCTCTATCCTGTTAGTCTTAAGTTACCAGCTGTATTTCTTTCTCTTGTTTCTTTCCCCTCCTGGAACTGATAGTTCAGTTATTTTTCTCATTAACAACCTTACTGGCCAAGATCTATTTCAAAATGGGAGCAGCTAGGTGGCTCAGGCCTGGAGTCAGGAAGTCCTGGGTTCAAATCTGACCTCAGACACTTTGTATCTATGTGACCATGGGCAAGTCACTTAACCCCCATTGCCTTAGCCCTTCCTGCTCTTTTGTTTAAAAACCAATACTTAGTATAAATTTTAAGATAGAAGGTAAGGGTTAAAAAAAGAAGATATATTTCAAAATGATTCTTCAGTTCAGGCCAATCTTTTAGGGAAAGAGAGTGGATCCACAATCTTTTACAACCTTCCAGATCTCAAGGAAATAGTTATTATCCTAGGCCAGTGATGGAGACAGAATGCCAGCCCCCCACTTCCCAGACTGAGTGCCCTGCCTGCCCTCCGCAGACCAAATGCTGTGCCCCTTACCCCCTTGTGTGCTCCCATTGGGCTCCTGGGCAGAGGATGGGTAATGTGAAAAAATGTTGTCAGGCACGATGGAGAGGGGGAGGGGAGCAGCTCTGTCTGAGTCCCTCTTCCTTTCTAGTAACGAACTCTTGGGGATGGGGGTTGAGGGGGGAGGGTGGAAGGGGAATGGTGGCTGAGTGCCCACAGAGAGCACTCTGCATGCCATCTTTGGCACTTGTGCCATAGGTTTGCCATCACTTCCCTAAGCACATCAGAAGGGAAATCTTTGAGGTTTTGTATAAGCAATGTATCTTCTTTCACATGATGAACATGGAAATTTTTATTGCATAATGGCACTTTATTTTTTTTCAATTTCATGTAGAAACAATTTTTGACAATTGTTTTCTGATATTTTTCAATTCAGATTCTCTCCTTCCTCCAGTCCCTGAGGCAGTAGTCTGATACTAGTGTTTTCATGCAGTACATATTTTCATATTCTCCATGTCATGACTTAAGATACATTATCACATATACAATAAAAAAAACTCATGAAGGGAATAAAGTGAAAGATAGCATGCTGTGATCTGCAATCAGTTACCGACAGTTCCTTTTAGCATTTTTTATCACGAGACCCCTTGGGGTTATCTTGGAACCTTGCTTTGCTGACGTAGTTGTTTTTTTTTTTTTTTTTGTTTTGTTTTGTTTTTTTATCCTGGGACTCCATTCTAGGAGCTTAGTCCTTCATAATTGATCACTTCAAAATATTTCTATTAATGTATGCAATGTTCTCCTGGTTCTGCTCTCTTTGCATCAGTTCATACAAGCCTTTCCAGGTTTTGCTAAACTCATCCTGTTCACCATTTCTTAAGGCACAATAGTATTCCATTATAATCACATACCACATATTGTTCAACCATTTCCCAATTGATGGATACTCCCTCAGTTTCTAATTCTTTGCCTCTCAAAAAATAGCAGCTGGGTGGCTTAGTGTATTGAGAGCCAGGCCTGGAGAGAGGGGAGGTCCTGGTTTCAAATCTGGCTTGACACTTCCTAGCTGTGTGACCCCTTTTGCCTAGCCCTTGCTGCTCTTCTGCCTTAGAACCAATACACAGTAGTGATTCTAAGACAGAAGGTAAGACTTTTTTTTAAAAATAGCTGCTAAAATTACGATAGCACTTCATAATCTATATCATACTACCTGCCTTCTTGGGAAGGGGGAAAGGGAGAGACTGTGGATCACAAAATGTTAGAAAATGATTATTAAAAATTGTGTCTACATGTAATTGGGAAAAATATAATAAAAAATTTTGAAGAGGTAGAAGCCAATGCAGATTGCAACTTATATATGAAATTTAGGTGTTAAATTCTCAGGAGCTGTTTGAGACACAGAGAGAATAAGTGGTTTGATCATGATCACAAAGCTAGTAAGTGTTACAGGTAAGTTCTGAAGCCAGGTTTTCTTGATTTCTACTGTAGCGTTCTATCTACTGTGCCAGGTTGCTTCATCATTAATAGTTGTCTTTTTTTTTGGTCTGGATTTGTGGTTTTGTAGGTGTTAGAAACTCTTCATATTTTGAGCTCTGAGAAAATGTGGGTCTTCTTGATTCCAAGACTGGGCCTTCATCCACCATGTCTACCAGTTTGTCTTATGCATATATTTGATACACATATCTTATATTTACATACATATAAATATGTATGTATAGCGCATGTTCTAGGCTTACTATCCAATCCCCCTTTTATACTAGTGGGTCAGACCTACAGAGTGCAAGTTGGCTAAGGAGCTAGGGTAATAAAGGGTAATGAGTTCTGAGGCATTTTGTAGAATTATAATTCACTAGCCTCTGCTTGTGTGCTCTCTATTATATATCACTTGATATCAATTAGCCAGCTAGATTTTATGAACATTACAAACAGATATTTCTTAAGGGGATATAGTTAGAACAGTTGATGCAGACATTCTCTTCCACTTGCTCCTAATTCAGGGCATGTTCTCCTATCTCTCAAAAGAATAAACATACAGAATCCAGGAGAAAGTGGGCTCTACCTTAAAGAACACTTATAGAAAAGGGGAAACTCATAGCTCTTGGTTTCAGGCAGTCCTTTTCTTCCTTTTTCGAGGTCCTCATGAAGTTCTCAGGGCTATACTTCTTGTAAAATCCTGAAATTGTTTCCTCATTGTGTATATTTTGTCTTCCTCTTCCAGTGGAGATACTGCTGTTAGCCATAGCTCTTTTGGAGATGCTGCTATGATATTTACAGAAGTCCAAAAATCTCATCTTTTGAAATGTACGAGATCATCCTCTGGACAAAAGGGAAGAAGAGAGAGAGAGAGAGAGAGGAAGAGGAAGAGGAAGAGAAGAGAAGAGAAGAGAAGAGAAGAGAAGAGAAAAGAAGAGAAGAGAAGAGGCAGAGAAGAGGCAGAGAGAGGCTCTCTTCTTCCACTCCCCTTCTCAAATCTCTTTCTGAGGCTTAGCTGAAACCACTTCCACCCCTAGGCTGACCTGCCATTAGAATGTCAGGTTCTGAAAGAGCTTGCTACTTTGTTCCAAACCCTATAGAGCAGTCATTCCCAAAGTGGGCGCCACTGCCCTCTAGTGGGTGCTGCAGCGATCCAGGGAGGCGGTGATGGCCACAGGTGTATTTGGGAGTGGTGAATAATTGTAAGGGGGCAGTGATAGTATGTGACGGGGTGCTAAGTAATATTTTTTCTGGAAAGGGGGCAGTAGGCCAAAAAAGTTTGGGAACCACTGCTATAGAGTAATGATGGCAAACCTATAGCATGGGTGCCAAAGATGGCACACAGAGCACTCTCTGTGGACATGCTTGCCACCCTCCCTCCCTAGTTTGTTACTAGAAAGGCAGAGGGATTCAGGCAGAACTGCTCCCCTCCCCCTCTCCACCGTGCCTGATGACATTTTTTCATTTCACCTGCCCCTCTTCCAGTAGCCCAAAGGGAGTACACATCGGGAAGATGAGTGGTTCACAGGAGGCAGAGCTGGAGGGGAGGAGAGCATTCAGGCCACTCCACTTTCCCTCTCTACACTTGCTGAGGACATTCTTCACTTTACCCACCCCTCTGCCCAGGAGTTCAATGGGAGCACTTCCTCCCTCCTCTGTGTGGGGTAAGGGGCCTGCAGGGTACCCTTAGCAGGAGATGGACTCCTTTGGCATGTATATATTATATATATCTATACATATACTCCGTGGGGGTGGGTGGGAATGGCATTTGGTCTGGGGTGGTGGGTTGGGGACCAAGCCCAGCACTCCTTCTCTAAAAGGTTTGCCATCACTTTTGTAGGGTATGACTCAGTCTCTTCAAACATTATCAATATACTTCATGTGTAGTATTTAATTTCTTCCAATTTCTCTTTCCAAATTGAATTTTTTTCTGTGTCTATTTTAATGCCTTTGCTTGATGAAAGGTATCAGAGTATAGAGCATTAGTTATTTTAGTTACTTTAAGGGTGGTGGGGTCATTGATTGATTCAACTGGGCCAACATTTACATATATACTACATTATACAAAATATGAAAGACTATATGCAGTGTGGTATTGTGGATAGAGAGTTGACATGGGAGCCAGAAAAATCTGAATTCAAGTTCTGTTCTTGACATATGTAGGCTTTGAGACTTTGGACAAGTCTCTTAACCTCTGAGTGCTCTAGAGAGAATGCTCTGAGATAAAGTTGAAGAGAAAGTACTAATAATGTATATTGGTAGAGGAAAATTCCTCATTGGAAGTTCCTTATAGCAATGAAATCACAGATCTAGTTCCTACTTCTATGTAGGCATCACACACACACACACACACACACACACACACACACACACACACACACTTTTAAGCTTNCACACACACACACACACACACACACACACACACACACACACACACACACACAATTTTAAGCTTCTAGATAACAGAGATAGTCCTTTTGCCTCTGTACTCCCAGCATAATGCCTGGCACACAGTAGGCACTCAATAAATGCATATTGACTGATAATATGTATGTTCTTGAATACAGAACATATACAAACATATATACATACATATACATATTATGTAAGTATATATAGTGTGTTGCTCTGGAAGTCTGGAAACCCAAGTTTCAGATCTGGCTCTATTACTCACTTTCAATTTCCTCAATTTCCACTATAGGTGCTATAGTGACCCAAGCACAAGATTAAGTCAAATGTCCAGATTTGTAAAAAGAGAGGCTTGGGCCAGAGGTGTCCTTTCTAGCTCTAATTTAGCTCCGCAAGGTAGTTAGTTCTATGACTACATTATCTCTGAAGTCTCAGATCTGTTATTTAGTGCAGAGTTTCTTAATTTTGTGTGTGTGTGTGTGTGTGTGTGTGTGTGTGTGTGTGTGTGTGAGAGAGAGAGAGAGAGAGAGAGAGATGGACTCCTTTGGCATGTATATATTATATATACATATATGCATATATTATATATATATGCCCATAGAGGGATCAGAATAATGTTTTCAAATAACTGGAGGGAATTATTTTTTCAGTTAGAGATTAATGAAGATAAAGATGTAATTTGTTTGCCCATCAAAGTTCACAGAGCTTCTGCAGGTCTTCTGAAGGAAGGCGAAAAGCCCTGTTAAGTCAGCAAGACTAGGTTCTTCTGCTTCTGCTGCTTCTGTGCTCTGTCACCTTGGGCAAGTGACCTTCCCTCACATAGCTTTAATTTCCTTCCATTTAAAGTGAGGGGACTGGACTAAGGGACCTTTAAAGCCCTTTCCAGCCTCAAAAGTCTTTAATTATCTGATTAGACAATCGCTAAGGTCCCAGCTGTGATCCTGGAATACTCTAAGTTTCCCATCTGCCGGCTCTAGGCCTTGCTTCCTTGGCTCTTCCATAGTGCCCTCTCTCGGTCCCTGGGTTGCAGAGCGCTCTGAGGTCAGCTGTGGGAGCTGGCTCTGGAGCGGCTCAGACACCGCCTCTCTCCCTTCCCAGGGAGCTCCGCCCTGGCTCTGGCTTCCTCCTTGCCCAGCGCACCGGCAGTGTTGGTCGGAGAGCAAAGAGCTGGAGGCTGTCAGGTGAGTCTTAGGGAGAGGGAGGCGTGACCCAGCTCCCGTGCAGAAGTGCACCTGCTCTAAATACGGTAATGTAGTAGGGGAAGGCCGGGGACAAGACTCGAAGCATGTCTTAGATATGTTTCCACCGAAGCCCCTGGGACATACAGTGAACTTCTTCCGTTCCTTCCCCTTCCCCACCCCCCACCCCTTTCTGGTGCTTTGTGCCTTCTAGGGGAACGTCAGAGTGCAAAAAGACCATGTGTAAATGCTTGTGTCTGTGTGTACAAAGAAAACCAGTGTGTGTGTCTTTGTATAAAAGACATTTGGGGTGATTGTGCATCAATGCGTCTGACGTTCTACATGGGAAATCGGGTGTTATTTCAGGACTGGATGCGTGTGGTTTTCAGTTGTTCAGTCATGTCCAACTCTCGGTGACTCTCTGAACAACAGCTATCCATTGGGTTTTCTTGGCATACTTTTTCTTGGCAATACTGTTTGCCTGTGGACACGGTCGCTATGGGTATGTGCATTCGTGTATGCTTGTTTCACTGAGTTGCCATGCGGAAAAGGCTTTGCAAACATTTTAAACAACATAGAGAAATGTAAGTTGTGATGTGAAATGTGTCTGAGTGTGCAGGAAGACCATGCGTGTATCCTTAGCTAATGTGTGTATCCTTAGCTAAAGGATGTAAGGAAGACTTGGACAACTATGCTTGTGTAACCGAAGTACTTAAGGAAGACTGTTAGGTGTGCCAGTTGCACAAATTGTGTTTGAAGGCTAGAAAAGATTACTGGGAGTCTAACATAGTGCCTATTTACCTCCTCAACTGGCATACTTCTAGTGAGTTGGATCCATTCGGGAAGCTACCGGAGGGTTCCGTTGTGAGTGTGGAGATCCCAGACACCCAGCCCAAAGGGACACTCCATCTCCCTCTAACCCCACTTCCGCTGCCCTCCTCTTCCTAGTTCACTCTCCCAGGGCTGTTCGCAGGGAGCGCTAGCCAACACCGCCGCGACGGGTGGAGCATGGGTCTCTCTGTCTTGGCCAGGGCCACACCCCGCCTGGCGGGGCGTCTTACTCTCACGCCCACGCGGCCGCCGCCCCGTCGGAACTGCTCCTAC
Organism: Gracilinanus agilis; assembly: GCF_016433145.1. NCBI lineage: Eukaryota > Metazoa > Chordata > Mammalia > Didelphimorphia > Didelphidae > Gracilinanus > Gracilinanus agilis. The sequence continues at coordinate 239,348,233 of NC_058131.1, read as the reverse complement.
CGGGCTGGCGGGCGCACACGCGCAGTGTTCCTTCAGAGCCAGCGGGGCCCCTAGAGCGTCTCCTTCGTCTCCTCCGTCTCCTCCGTACTCAGCGTACTGAGCGGGCAGCCGAAGCAGCTTAGGGACCGGGACACGGGCTGCCAGGCAAGGTAGGAGGGAGCCCGGTTAAAGACACAGGTGCGTCCAGGCTGAGGAGAGGAGTGGACCGGGAAGACCAACTGGGTAGCTGAGGGTCAAGCAGGAAAATACCTCCCTGATCTCTCAGCTCCCCCTCCCCCTATCTCTCCGGGCTTTTTCCTTTTTTAGGGAAATTCTTTAGCTCTCGCTCATTCAAGAGCCTTTTGGGAGCCGCTATGGGTGGGGGAGGGAGGGAGAAAGAGACCTCGGGATTTCTGGATCGAGACCTCCGGATCTCATCCCCTGCCCTGTTGCTGGTGGAGCGTGTCTGGATCTCCTTTTCCTCCTGTCATGCGCTCCTCCCCCAAGACCAGTAAACAAGGCTTTCTACCTATCCCCTTCCTCCCTTCTTTTTCTTTCCCTCCTGCCCCCCCCCCCCCCAATCACTGTATCCTCATTGCTCCTGATCTGGGGTCTCCAGGGCCGGGTGAAGGGGAGGGGAGGATGGAAAATGACTTCTTAGGGAGGGGATTCCTGGGCCCGGGTTAGTCCCCTTCCCCCTCTTATTCCACCCCTAACTAGCGCCCCTGCGGGGCTCAGAGGTATTTTTAGCTCAGTGACCTGGGCGGCTGCTCTAAGAGCTTTTCCCAAGGATCCTAGTCACAGCCATTCTCCCTGTCCCCAGCCTTTCCCTGCTGCCAAATCTCCCTCTCCACCTTGACTTCCTCTACGCCCTAGCCAGCCCCATATTCTGGGGTCCCACCCTCCTTGACTGGCCTGCACCTAGATTCCTGAGACCCCCAGGTCCTGTCAATCTTATTTAGATGGGCTGGCGTCCTGTTTCTATTGATAAGTAGGTAACCTAGAAGGACATACTGCTGGGAAAGGGTGTGTCTCCATCCTAGGAATAGGAAAAATCCAAGAATAGAGCGCCAAAAGACCTCTGTTCTTATTGGGAGCCCCATGAATTCCCCTTTATTCTAGTGTTCCTCTTCAAAGATGGAAGGTACCTTCCAGCTCTGCCGTTTAATAATCTAGTCTCTTAGATATGAGAAATTGCCAAGAGAACTCTGCAGAATTGAAAAAAGCATTCATTTCCCAGACTCCTCTTCATCCTCATGCTCAGATAACCTACTCTTCCAATAGCTTCATGACACTAGGTACAACTGTATCTCAGTATCCCCCCTCTGTAAGCTCCCTTTCAGTGCTGATATGTTATGCTTATGTCTCTTCTGGCTCTAACATGCTAGATTCAGTTGTTCTGGGTGCTAATATTGGGTTCTAAGGGCTATTTTATAATTTTAACATCTTATAACAGTTCACATTTATGTAGCTCTTTATAGTATATATATGCATGTATATATATGTAAATAATGATATCTCAGATTTTCTTCATGATGGTACTTCATGTTTTCATTTAAAAAAGAAAAACAAAGCTCAGCAAACATTAAAACTGATATATTCTATAAACCTCAGCCAGCCTGTTTGCTTCCTGAGTTCTAAGTTGCAGTTTTAAAAGCTCAGACCAAATTATTCCTTCAGAGGAAACATGACCCATGTCCAGGTTCTTCATTCCTTCTTCATGTCCTGGCCTGAGCAAGGTTCTTTTTTCCCTCTGGTCCTGTTCATCCAGGCTGGCCCAATCCTTAGACTTCACTGTTCTCTAGCATTTGGCAGGGTTCCCCTGATAAGGAGCAGCCTCTTTTGTGGAACCAGCTTCCCCCCAGCAGTGCCTGGGACGGGCATCCCTTTTGTGAGAGCACAAGTCAGCTTCAGTAAGGAGGGATAGAGAGTATGTGTCTGAAGAGAGAAAGAGATAGAAGTGGATTAGGGAGAGAAGTTGAGTGAGGATAGATAGGGGATATGGGTTGAAACCAGGGATGAGACTATAGCACTATAGCTGCTATAGTAACCTAAACACAAGGCTAAGTCAAATGTCCAGTCTTTCTGTAACCCTCTCTCCACTATTTAAAATCATGGAAATTAGAATGTCAGAGCCAGAAGGAATCTTAGAGATCACCTTGTTCAGTGCCCTCATTTGATGAATAACTGATGAATAGCTGAAACTCGGGGAGTTGCCTAAAGTCATACAGGAAATGAACAGCAGAACCAGGACCAAGAACTTGGGTTACTTGGCTCCCAGTCCAGTGCTCTTTTCACTACTACGTGCTGCCTCCTTCCTTTGGAGGGTTTAACCTCCTCTCCATCCCTACAGGAGCCAGCATGGATCCCAATTCCCGTGGAGCCCTGGACCGACAGCAGCTTCGCCTTCGAGATCGACAGAAATTCTTTGAGGAAGTTTTCCAGCCAGACTCAGAATTCTTCTTCCCTCTATCTCATCTTCACCTTGAGTCCCGGAGACGTGAGCATATTTAGAGTTGGTGGATAATGGGGTGTTATTCTAGTAGAAGTTGGGGGAAACAACTACAACAATCAGAACATAGCTAAGCCCACCTTTTGCCAGTCAGCAAACATTTATTAAGCATTCATTTTGTGCCAGGCACTGTGTTGTGTACTGGTTATTCAAAGAAAGGCAAAAATATGGACCCTGCCCTCAAGAAGATGACATTCTAATGGGGGAAACAGCATGAAAACAATTATGTACAGATGAGATATGTTTATGAACAGAATAAATAGGAGGTGAGAATCTTAGAGGGAAGGAACTATGGGAAAGGGGAGAGGACCAGGGCTTTCCTCTGCAGAAGGTTAGATTTGAGTTCAGTCTCTTTCCTCCCACCCCAAACCCTTACCTTCTGTCTTAGGATCAATTAAGATCAGTCCTAAGGCAGAAGAATGGTAAGGGCTAGGCAACTGGGGTTAAGTGACTTCTCCAGGCCAACAGACTGTCATGGCTGAGCAACCTAACTTGCCTTTGAGTTCAATCTTGAAGGAAGTTAGGGAAGTCTGAAAGTGGAGGTGAGGAGAGAGGTCATTCCCAGCATGTGCATATCTATGAAAAGGGGTAGCTAGGCAGCTCATCGGATAAAGTCAAGTCTGGAGTTGGGAGATTCTGAGTTCCAATTTGGCTTCAGACACTTTGTGACCTTGGACAAGTCACTTAACTCCAATTGCCTTGCCCTTGCCACTCTTCTGTCTTAGAACTGATACTAAGGCAGAAGGTAAGGATTAAAAAAAAGGAGAAAAAAAAGGTTTGAGAAATGAGCTGTTACATTTATGTGCCATAGTATATGTAGAAGGAAATGAAATGTAAGAAGAATAGAAATGTTGAAGGGATCAGGTTTTTAAGAACTTTAAAAACCAAATGGAAGATTTTATATTTAGTCTTAGAGATAAGATTGAGCCCCCCTCTCCCTTCCCCCCCCCAATGTACTGAATAGGGGTGAATTGATTAGATCTACACTTAGGAAGATCACTTTAGTAGCTGAGTGAAATGAATTGGTTGTGGAAAGAGACTGGAGGCAGGGCCTTGGTCAACATTGAACTTGTACTGCTCATTTGGCTTCTGAAGAATCTGCTTTAGGACCTTTCTTAGCTTCTTAACCTTGGTGGCTGACTGTCTGTTAAACCTTCCCAACTAATTATAAAGGATCAGTTCATCAGCTTGGTATGGCTCTACATAGTCTGACTCCAAGATCCTAGTTCAACCTTACTTCATCATCTCTGACTTTGTGCCTTCTTTTTTTTTAAACCCTTAATATCTGTCTGTATATTATATTTAGTAAAAGTACTGTATGTTGGTTCCAAGGCAGAAGAGTGGTAAGTGCTAGGCAGTGGGGAATTAAGTGATTTGCCCAGGTCACCCAGCTAGGAAGTGTCTGAGGCCAGATTTGAAGCCAGGACCTCCCATCTTTAGGCCTGACTATCAATCCAGTGTGCTACCTTGATGGCCCCCTTTGTGCCTCTTCTAACCAAAATGAACATCTCCCTCCTTGAATTCATGCTCATGGATCCCTATGCCTACACTAAAATCTATCCAAAGCTCTGCCTGTTCAAGTTTTGTTTCTTTCTTTTTTAAAACCCTCACCTTCTGTCTTAGAATCAATACTGTGTGTTGGTTCCAAGGCAGAAGGATGGTAAGGGCTAGGCAATGGGGGTGTTAAGTGATTTACCCAGGGTTATGCTGCTAGAAAGTATCTGAGATCAGATTTGAACCCAGGTCCTCCTATCTTTAGGCATTGCTCTCAATCTACTGAGCAGCCTAGCTGCCCCCTCAAATCTTCTTTCAAGACCCAACCCACATGCCATCTCTTCTTAAAGTCTTCCCAGATTCCTCTAGCTAAAACTTATCCTTTCCTCCTCATATCTTTCAGGTTACTTACACACACACACACACACACACACACACACACACACACACACACAAACTCCTGTGTACTTAATAATTTTGTGGGAGAAGCTAGTATAGTTACTTGTGTACTTAGATCTTATAGAGTATAAGCTCCTTGAAGGCAGGGATTTTGACTTACTTCATCATTATATTCTCAGCACAGAGCAAAAGTCCTGCATCAAGCAGATACTTAACAAACCTTTGTTGAATTTGGATGGGATTGAATTGCTATCCCTAATTCTCCAGGGTCCTGGAAGGTGGATCAGTTCCAGATCCCCTCTGAGGTACTTCACTTCAACAAACATTTGTTAACATGGAGATGTTGAATGAACAGGCTAGTTATCCTTGGCATCTTTCCTGTATTCTCCTTGTCTCTCGGATCCACTCCTTGCCTGCATTTTGTTCCCTTCTGGAGCAATTCCAAAGTCCCCTTGGGATTACAAAGACAAAGGAAGGCTCCTTTCACCAGTCCTTAGGCAGCTGTCAAGGACTTACAGTGAGTGTTGCACTGTCCGAGGTGCTGGGAGAGATTCAGAGTTTACCTTAAACTCTGCCCCTACCCTCACAAAGCTTACAGTGAAGTGTGGGACAAGGTCAAACAAATACCACTAAATGCACAATCTAACGAGACTTGACCCTTGCTAGCTCAGAGGGCTTGGGCAGGCCGCTTCCCTTCAGTTTCCATATCCCCTTTTAAAAGAGAGACAGGAATATTTCCATTACCTTCCTCATGAGGTTGTGGCGAGGGCAGCAGTTGCTGAACACTATAGAAATGTGAGTTATTATTGTTATCAATACAACTCCTAATTCTTACATTTCATGATAAACACATAAAAGCTCCTATGTCTTCCAACTTTCTTTAGTGTATGAGGTTGTAATCTTTAATCAGGGAAAAATGGCTAATAGTCATTACTGATGTTTATATAGCACTTTATTGTTTGCAGAACAGTTTAAATTACCATGAATTATCTCAATTTATCTTTATAGCAACCCTGTGAGGTAGCTTGTGTTAATGCCCCTATTTTAGAGTTAGAGAGGCCCAGAGAGATGAAGTCACACAGTGAGTCAGTGGAAGAACCCAAACTAGAACCCAGGTCTTTTATATCCAAGTATGGTACATGGCACTGCAGAGCTCTCTCTGGCAAGGGACGGCTTGGTACAAGAACCTGGGGCATGAAATTGGCTCTTTTCTCCTGGGCACAGTGGAATTGGTAGGTCGTTTGGTCAATGCTGACTTGTTTGTTTCACTTTCCAGCTCCCATTGGCAGCATCTCTTCCATGGAAGTGAATGTGGATACCCTAGAGCAGGCTGAACTGATTGACTTTGGGGACCCGGATGCTTCCGATGTGTTCCTGCCCAGTGAGGAGCTCCCACCAACTCCACAGCCACCTACCATATCTGGTATGCCTTCTGCTCTCTGGGCCTGTGGCTTCCACAGTCCTCCTGTTGAGGAATCTGCAGTGTCAGGACTTGGGATGTTTAGTTTGGAAAAGCTAAGGCTTAGAGGGGTGGAGCACACATGATAGCTGGCTTCCAGGATCTTAGGGAAGATGCAACATATTGTTCTGTGTGGTCTCAGTGGGAGAAGTGGTACTAAAGGAAATGGGAATGTGGTTTATGTGGAAGCTGAGGACCTGAGTTTGAATCCTGGTTCTACTATTTCTTATCTATGGGACCTATCACTTAACTTTGCTGTTCCTCAGTTACCCACCCTCTTTAAAAGGAGAGGTTTGAACCAGTAATATGGAAATAGGTCTTAATCAATGAGACACATGTAAAACCCAGTGGAATTGTGCGTTGGCTATGGGAGGGGAAGAATATGAATCATGGAACCATGGAAAATTTTTCTTAATTAATCAATAAAATAAAAAGGAGAGATTTGAGATTTGATCTCAAAGGTCCTTTCCAGCTCTGAATCCCATGATGCTAAAAGAGCTTCCCAATTAGATGGGCTAGTAAGTTCTCTAGAGGCAATGAGGTGGTTAGAGAGCTGGACCTGAAGTCAAGAAAACTTGAGTTCAAAGTGAGACTCACTCACTCCCTAACTGTGACCCTAGGTAAGTCACTTGACTTCTGTCTCCCCCCCCCCGCCTTTTTTTTTTTTTTTAACATTTTTAAACCCTTAACTTCTGTGTATTGGCTCCTAGGTGGAAGAGTGGTAAGGGTGGGCAATGGGAGTCAAGTGACTTGCCCAGGGTCACACAGCTGGGAAGTGTCTGAGGTCAAATTTGAACCTAGGACCTCCCATCTCTAGGCCTGACTCTCAGTCCACTGAGCTACCCAGGTGCCCCACTTTCCTCTTTTTTTTTTTATCTAGGAATAATAATATCACCTCCCTCCTACAATCATTGTGAAGATAAAGTCATTCCAAGTGTTAATCATTATTATTAGCTATTATTCCCTATCACTGGAAAGGTTCAGGCAAGCAGGAACCTTCCTAACCCTGGAGAACTTCAGGTGGGGGCTGGATGGTCATTTGTTGGGAGTCAGGGGGAAGGTTTCCTGTTTGAGGACCATTTGAACTCACTGCACTCTGAGATTCCTCCCAGCTTTGAGTGTGTGCTACTCTAAGCCCAGTTATCCTGGTGCCCAGGTAGTGACTTCTCTATCTCCCCAACTAGGCTGTATACTAAGCTGGGGGAAGGAGTAGGCCTGGAGACAACTGGAGTCAGGGAGGTGGTGGCAGCATTGCTAAAATTTTGGTTTTTCCTTTGCCAAATTTTCAGGAAAAGGCCCCTTTGCCCTTTGTTAATTGTAAAATAAACAGATGGCCAGCCCTCCTTCCACCCTTCCTCCAGCCCAGCTAATTACAGAGCCAGATTGGGCATTATAGAGAAAAGGAAGCAGCTGGCAGGGACTGTGCATGTGTCTTCTTGGCTGCAGCTCTGTTTGCTGTCCACTGTCCTTTGTACCTTTTCATGGACAATAAGGCTACGTTGTGGAAGGAACCCCTAACAACCTGAGTAATGGTTTTCCTACAGATCTAAAGGACTGAACTAAAGTGTGTTAGAGCCGAGAAGGGCCTTAGAGATCAACTCCCTCATTTTATTTGGAGAGAAAGAAATGACTTTTTCAAGGTCATACAGAGAGTAAGTGGCTGTCTGGCCTAGGACTCCAGAGGTCCTGACTCCACCTCAGCCTCCTCAGGATGACCTCAGGGAGAGGAACCCAAGAACGATGTTCTAATCTGAGTTTCGAGGGGCCTGGCACCTGAGTGGGGGAGGTTTTTTTTGGCAACCATCTTTTCCTGGCAGTGGCAGGATGGTTATGGAACCACCCCTACCCCCTGTGAGTCTCCACCTACTGTAGAAAGCAGGCAGCTGGCTCTGTGACTCAGACCTGGTGGTGGAGGAGGAGGAGGAGGAGGACGGAGGAGAGAGGAGGAAGCAGGATACAATTAGCAAATACAATTAGTAACATGGCTAAGATTCCCAGTCTTCTCCTCCCATTGTCACCCTGGCAACAATCTCCTCTTCTCCTTTTTGCTCTTGGAGTTCTGTTTAACCTACTTTCCTGGAATTCCAAAATATCAGGGCTAGAAGGAAAAGACTTCATGAAGAATATGAAACAGAGTGTGAGACTTAAAAAGATAGGCTCTAGTTCAACCTCCTTATTTTACAGTCACCCTACTGAGATGGGGAGAGATTCCACAAAGGTCACAGAGGTAGGTAGCTCATGGTGGAGCTCAGATTCAGGGCTACCAACACCTCCTTCGTGACTTTTCTCTCTAAACCAATAGGTAAACTTGTGGGGGGGTGAACCTTTGAATAACGGGTACAATCCTGTTCTAAGGGCAGGAGTTCTTTTTTTTCTTATTTAAAGATATTTTATTTCCCCAATTACATGTAATAATAAATTTCAACATATTCTTCTGAAATTATAAGATCCAGATTGTTTCCTTCCTTTCCTCCCCTCTCTGGGAGTTGGTCAGCAATTTGATCTGGGTTATATGTGTATTATCATTTAAAACATACTTCCATGTTGGTCACTGTTGTAAGAGAATACTCGGGGCAGCTGGGTGGCTCAGTGGATTGAGAGCCAGGCCTAGAGATGGGAGGTCCTGTGTTCAAATTTGGCCTCAGATACTTCCTAGCTGTGTGACCCTGGGCAAACCACTTAAACCCCATTGCCTAGGTCTTACCACTCTTCTGCCTTAGAACCAATATATACAGTATTGTTTCTAAGATGGAAGGTAAGGGTTTAAAAAAAAGAGAATACTCATATAAAATCAAAACCAAGGACAGAAATTCATAACCTGAGGTTCTTGATATTTTGGTAACTGGATTTTAGGATAATTGGTTTCTCATGTACCTGATTTCATGCATTTAAAAACATCATTCTGCAAAGGGATCCATAGACTTTACCAGACTGCCAAAGGGGTCCACAATGCAAAAAAGGTCAAGAATCTTTGTTCTAGGGGGCGACGGTCATGGATTGTGTGATTTATGCTGGTCCCCATGGGAAGGGAGGACTGCCCTTTAAACCGCACCATGAGGAGACCAAATACCCCTTAGGTCAGGCTCATTCTGCCTGGCTACTGACCAGCACTTCTCTTTGACCAGGTATAAGTGACCCCCCAGAAGAGCTGAACCTGCAGATGCCCCCATCAGACAGGACCATGTCAAGGACCTCCTCTTCTTCTTCTTCCACTGAACTTAATAGCCCAGACCTGCTTGGAGATGGAGTGGACACACCTTTGGCACAGTCTGATGAGGAAGATGGTGGTGCAGAGCCTGCAGCCTGCAGCTAGCAGTGGGTGCTTCCTTTTGGACTGAACTACGTGGGGCCTGGTCACTTCCTAATTTAGGACTCCAGCCCCTGCTTGGAGCCTTTGGAGAGAAGGCCAGTCCCTTCCCGAGCAGTTGGCACTAGAGGGAGAAGACAAGGATGACAAACCCTTCCAGAAATTAACTCTCTCCTGCTTTTCTGCTAATGCTTGCCAGCCTCCACTGCATATATCCAACTCCTGACGTATGTAGGCAGCACTTGAATTAGGGGGATGTGGGAAAAGGTGGAAGGTAAGGTGGGGCACCTCCATACCATATTTCAGAGGGGTCATCAAAACCACCCTGATCTCTTTTTAGTGGACTTGGCCAAGAGGACTTGAGGATGTAAATATGCCACCCCACTTCCTTCCTTCTCTCAGTGAAATGCTCCAAACCATCTCTCTCCTTTATTCTCCTACTGAAATGATAAATCAACCATCCTGCTTTCTGATTTCTCTGACTTATGCTTCACTAAGCTTCCCACCATATTGAAAAGCCATCCTAAACCATCCCTGCTTGACTTTTTGTGTCTCTTTAAGCACAGCCGGTGGGGTCCAGGATGGTCACTTCCTAGTCTTAGCTACAGACCTGCTCTTACCCTGAAGAGACAGAACCTTTCCAGCTCAGTGTGAGGTCAATAGCCGCCATATGGCCAACAGCCGCTCACCGTCTATGGAAGGGTGGCGTGTTTGGACAAAGCTTAGCAGCCCCTCTTGGCTCCGGGAAGGTTGGGACCTGGATCCTTTGTCCCCAGCCGGCAAACCTTGGTGCTGAGACCATCTACTGTGCAGCCAGTGGGGCAGTGGCCGTCCCCTCTATCAGCAGGGTCCGCACTTATGTTTCTCTTGGGCCTAGATCTCCCTTCAGGGGGCGCTTTTAAAGGCAGTCTCTCCTCTCAAACTGACCACTCATTGTTTCATCACCCACTCATAGCAGGGCCAGCGCCTGTGGTCTGACTAGGACCATATAATTAATTATAGGATCTAGAACTAAAAGGCACTTTAGGTCACATAGTCCAACTCCTTTATTTTACAGATAGAGAAACTGAAGCCCAGAGCCATTAAAGTGACTTGTTCAAGGCTACTCGGGTAGTAAGTAGTAGGGGTGTACCTCTTCCCAGGCAGGTGTCAGCGAGCTCGGTGCCCAGTGCCTCGCAGCTTCTGCTCCACAGCTCAGCTTTGGTGCCTCCCTCTGCTGCCATTTGCCATGGGGTTCTCCTTGTGGATTGCTGGAGACCAGCATGTGTGGGCTGCTGCCACGGCAGACATGAGGTTAATAAATCTTTTGATTCTGGCAGGCACGTGCTATCATTAACTCTGAGGGAGGGAGGGAGGGAATGAGTGTGTGTCTGGGTAGAGGCATCTTGGTCCCTCCCTAGTGGTAGGGGAATGTTGATGGGTTTATGGGGTCTTTTTCAGTGCTTGAGTTCAAGTCTAGCTTCTAGTACAAAGGGAGGTAACCTTCCTGCTGTCCTCTGCCTTGATCAGAACCCACTTGGAATATTGTGTCCAATTTAGGAGGTCCCATTTTGGAAGGATGTTAACAAGGAAGCATGGCACAAAGGATAGAAGACCACTTTGGCTTTAAGAGATTTGGGTTCCATAGGGCAGCCAGGCAGCACAGTGGATAGAGCACCGGGTCTGGAGGCAGGAGGACCTGGCCTTAGATACTTCCTAGCTGTGTGACTTTGGGCAAGTCACTTAACCCAGATTGCCTAGCCCATTCCATCCTTCTGCCTTGGAACTGATTTTTATCGTCTGTCCTGAGTCAGAAAGTAAGGGTTTAAATAAAGAAAAAAGACTGAAATCAAATCCAACCTTCAGAGAACTTTCTTCTAACACAGAAAGCAAAGCTTTAAAAAAAAAAGTTACGAGTTCCAGTTCTGCTTCTGGGAGATATTCTCACATGCAAGTTAATTAACTTCTCCAGGTAAATCTCTAAGAACTTAAATTACAGACAAGTTACTGGTTTGCATTAATGGAAGGAATATCTATATTAATTAGTAAGCAGTTAGGTGGCACAAATAGTGTACGGGGTGCTGGGCCTGGAGTCAGGAAGACCTGAGTTCAGATGTGATCTCAGACGCTTCCTAACTCTTCGACCTTGTAAGTAATTTTAACTTCTGTCAGTTTGCTTAACTATAAAATGGGGATAATAATGGCACCTATCTCCTAGGGCAGTTGTGAGGATCAAATGAGATGATACTTGTAAAAAAGTGCTTAATGTAGCTTGGCACATAGTAGATGCTGTTGTAAATGTTAGTGAGGATGATGATGATGATGATGATGATGATGTCGATGAAGAAATCACAGATCTAGATTAAAAAAAAAAAAGCTAAAGCATGCCCAGAAGCTTTTAACCTGGTGAAAGATTGGATATAGGGAGGAAATAGTTGATTACTGCTTTGTAATTAGTAATTGGTTCCAAATTTTAGAAGTTAGGTAGATTTTTGCTTCTAAATCAGAAAAAAATTTAATAATTGGAGCTGTCAGAGAAGTTCAAGAAGCTAGGAGAGAGTGAGTTCCCCGTTGTCGGAGGAGTTTCAATGTTTTGGGAAGGGATTGGCTTAAATCAGAGACTTATAATGTTAGAGCTAGAAAGGACCTTAGAAATTTCCTAGTTCAATTAAAAAATGATTCAGTTCAATCTAGTTGGAAACTAGAAACTGGGGCCTTAGAGCAAGTTGACTTGTCCAGTATCAAACAACTAGTAAGTCTAAGAACTGGAACATAAACCTAGATTTTCTGGCTTCAAATTCCATGTTTGTTTTTTTTCCCCCCACTTCTACCGCATTTTGCCTTCTAGATTCATACTTCCAGGTTTCCTTCTAGCTTTAAGTTCCTATGAGGAATTAAATTCCTATGAGAAGCTCTTTGGTGGTGCCAAAGGGCATCTCTAATGCTGAGCTGATCGTGTAGCCCCTGGTAACCAGAGAGATTCTGGGCTTAACTGGGACCAGACCACAGGGTAGCTGAAACTGTCACCCACTTCCTGGCCAGGGACAATGGGCTAATCCTGTGCCAAACCACAAGGGATTGGCATGCCATCAAGAGCCTGTGCCCAGACTGGCCTGGGTTTCTGGACCACATAATGCTCTCCCAGGGACAGGATGGTTTGGAATGATTTCATGGGACACAGAGCTGCTCAGGCCCTACCCAGCTCCTGTCACCTCAATGGCTGCTCTATTGTATTTTTTCACAGTTTTGTAAGGGTTGGATGACAACTCTTCCCAAGTTCCTGGCACCCAATGAGGGGCAGGAGCTTGCTGATCCTCACAGTGTTTCTTGGGTCTGGAGGAAGGAGGATGAGTCACCACTTGGAGGAAAATCTCTTAAGAGAGAAGGCTTATATCTGACAGGGTAAAGAAATGAATATGACAGGAGAAAAGCAGCTACCTCGGATTTTTACCCTCATACTGATCTCTCAGGGTCAGGGCAATAGAGGCAGTTCATGTTCCTTTGGGTTGGGATTCAGTGTTTTATAAGACAACCCATGCGTTAGTGAGTGAGGGGTTATACTCAGTTTCCAGTGTTCTGCTTTTCATCATTTAAGCAATTTATAGGATCATAGCATTAAGAGCTACCTGGAAGGGACTCCCACTTAGGGATTCTTAACTTGGAGTCCATATACCTACCTCCAAGGGGTTCATGGAGAGTTTCAGGAAATCTATGAACTTGGATAAGTAAAAAAATTACATCTTTATTTTCACTAACTGCTAACTGAAATGTAGCATGTCCTTAAATTATTTTGAGACATTATTCTGAGAAGGGGACTGTCAGGGATCACCAGAGTACCCAAGGTGGGGTCGGTCTGGGACATGAAAAAAGTTAAGAATTGTTGCATATTTTCTCTTTTATAAACAATTCATGGATATATTTTGTTTTGACTAAATAGAATTCCCCCCCCCAAACTCAAAGAAACTATCTTACAAATTAAATTCCCTGAAATATTTTATCAATTGTTAATTGAAAGGATCCTAACTTTGACAGTAGGATCTACTGTTGATCATTTAAAATGTATTTCACCAAAGTTCTGCTCACTTCATTTGGTTTAGCCATTGTGTATATAACTTTTTTGACCCTTCTTTCTTCACTTTGTATTACTTATAAAAGTCTTCCTATGTTTCTCCAAATTCTTCAAATTTGTCATTTCTTTTTTAAAATTTTTTTATTTTTTCAAAAGATAATTTATTTTCCCAACTACATATAATAACAATTTCCCACATACGTTTTCCAAAGTTCTAAGATCCAAATTGTCTCTCTTCCTCCTTTCTGTCTTCCCTCCCGGAGATATGGCAAGCAATTTGAAAATTTATCACTTCTTATGGTACGGTCTTCAGAAATCATCATTTATTCAGTCATTTCCAAATTATTGGGCACTTATTTGCTTTCCAGTTTTTTGTTATCACAAATAATGTTGCTCCAAACATTTTTGTACTTGTGAATATATTCTTTCTGTCAATTATACATTTGGAATATATAGCCCCAGAAATAGACTCTCTGGGTCAGAAGATATGAATGACTTCTTTTTTCTTGCAGAAGCCCAAATTGTTTTCCAGATGAGTTGAACCACTTTATAAGTCCACCATCGATGAATTCATATGGCTATCTTTCTGTGGCGCTTCCAAGGAGTTTCCCCATTTTTACCTCTTTACTGGCTCTATGGGTATGAGGAGACGATTCAAAATTGTCTTTAATTTTTCCAATTGTTTTTGATTGTTAATCCTTTTGAACTTCTCAATTTCTCAATAGATGATTATTAATCATTTGTATCTCTTTTTGAAAACCATTCTTTTGACTGCTTTCTCATCGGGGAATGGCTCTAACCCTCTCACTTTAAGCTCTTGATTATTACCCTCCATTCCTAATAGATTGTAAGCTCCTAAGGAGCAGGGATCCTTCTTCAATACTTCCCCACACTTCATCAGAAGGTGTATTCTTTCTTCTTGTATAGATTGCAACTCCTCTCTGTTTTTTCGTCCTTTGTGATCCCTGACTTTGGCTTTCTTTAAAATCTCCATAGCAGGGGGCAGCTGGGTAGCTCAGTGGATTGAGAGCCAGGCCTTGAGATGGGAGGTCCTAGGTTCAAATCTGGCCTCAGACACTTCCTAGCTGTGTGACCCTGGGCAAGTCACTTGACACCCATTGCCTACCCTTACCACTCTTCTACCTTGGGGCCAATACACAGTATTGACTCTAAGACAGAAGGTAAGGGTTTTAGAAAAAAATATTTAAAAAAAAATTTCCATAGCAGATCTGGTTTCTGGTTCCTTTAATATTTCCTGAGTCCCAATGCAGAATTTAGACTGGCCATCCCTTCACTCTCATCCTTGCAACATGACTGACCTGCCTGACTTTTTAGTTATACGTGTACATATACAAATTTAGCCATATCCCATTTGAACTTAGAACTTGAAGGTTTACTAGAGAGCTTTCCTCACCACCACCTTAAGAGATAGCTTCTGCAATTTTTTTCTTTTATCCCCATTCCACAGATGATGGACCTAAGAGTGATTTGCTCAAGTTGACACAGCTAGGACATATAAGAGTTAGAATTCCAGTCTCTTTCAACCTCATCCACTAGATTGCAGCTAGGTGGCGCAGTGGAGAGAGTTATAGGAAATGGGCATTTCTACTAGAGGCAACTAGATGAGGAAGACCTGAGTCTAAATCTATTCCCAAACTCTTAATAGTGGGTGACCCAGGATAAGTCACCTAACTTTTGTCTGCCTCAGTTTCCTTACCTGTTAAATGGGGATAATAATAGCACCTACCTCGAAGGATTTTTGTGACGATTGAATGAGTACAATGCTTAGTATAGTGCCTGGCACATAGTAGGCTAGGCACTTAGTGCTTTTTTTCCTTCCTATATCATGCAGTTCCTCATATGCACTATTTTGTGTGTAGGCGGGTCCTTTTTGGTAACATTGCAACATATTTACATCTACTATGTATCTTTTTTTTTTTTAACTTTCTGTTTTAGAATTGATACAAATTATCAGTTCCAAGGCAGAAGAGTGATAAGGCTTGGGCAACTGGGATGGAGTGACTTGCCCAGGGTCACACAGCTTGGAAGTCCACCATGTATCTTTCCTTCATCCTTTGAGCTCTCTATATAATTTTGAATTTTTCATATATAACAATTTCCCATGACATACAACTACAGAACATCACCAGAAGAATAATTGTCCTGAAAAAGATAAATTTTGCCCATTTTTAGTCTTCTGAGAGGGCAGGGATTATGTCTTACTTTATCTTGTATCCTCAGGTCTAAGCATAGGAATCTGGGCAGAGATTGTGGTAATTGGGTTTTCTGCTTGTATCCTCTCTAGCACTGAGTACAGAGCTTTTAAGTGAATTTTGATCTTAGTGTATTTTGGTTTTTGTGTTCTCATGATTGATCTTTGGGGTCAATTAATCAATAGTAAGCACCTACTATGTGCCAGGCCCTGGAGATAGAAGAAGACATGGGAGATAGTCCCTGCCCTCCAGGAGCCCACAGTCTAGTGGGGGAAACGACGTGCAAACAAATACACACAAGCAATATGCAGGATAGATGGGAAATAAGAGAAAGCACCAGAATTAAGAGGGGTTGGAAAAGGATTGTTATAAAAGATCGGGTTTTGGCTGGGACTTGAAGGAAGCCCGGGAAGTCAATAGGTGAAACTGAGGAAAGAGTGTTGCACACACAGGGGACAGCCAGAGAAAATGCCTGAAGCTGAGAGATTGGAGTTTATATATGGAAGATCAAGAAGGCCAGTATCACTGGATGGAAGAGTAAGTGTTGGGAAGTAAAGGTGTGAGAAGACTGGAAAGGTAGGAGCGGGCTAGATTATAATGGCTTTGGATGACAGAGCATTTTGTGTTTGATCACAGAGGAAATAGGGAGCCACTGGAATTTATTGAGGGGAGAGGGCAACATGATCAGACCTGTGCTTTAGGAAAATTCCTTTATTGGCTGAATGGAGGATGGATTGGAGTGGGGAAAGACAGAGGCACCCGGACTTATCACCAGGCTATTGCAGTAATCCAGGCACGAGGTGATGAGGGCCTGCCCCAGAGTGGTGGCACTGTGGGAGAAGAGAAGGGGACCTATTGGAGAGAAGTTGCAGAGGTGAAATGGACACGTCTTGCAACAGTTTGGATATGGGCAGTGAGAGGAAGTGAGGAATCCGGAATAACTCCTAGGCTGCAAACCTGGGAGATTGGGAAGGATGATCCTGTTCTCTGTAGTAATAGGGAAGGTGGTGGAGAGGAGGGCAGGATTGAGGAGGAAAGGAATGAGTTCTATTTTGGACTTGTTGTTGAGTTTAAAATATCGATTAAGACATCGTTTGAGATATCTGGGAGGCAGTTGGAGATGGGAGCCTGAAGGTCAGAAGAAAGGTGGGGGCAGGAGAGAGGATGCTGAGAATCATCAGCATAGAGATGATAATTAAAGCCATGGGAGTTGATGAAATGGCCAACTGAAATAGTATAGAAGAAGACTTGGGACAGAACCCTAAGTGAACAAATGCAATTCAGAAATCTATCAGAAGCTTGGGATGCTTCATAGATGCCGTTATGCCATTTGTCTTTAAGCGATCTGTAGATAGGATGTATACTTGGAAAATTCTGATTGTACACACAAGGAAACTAAGGCATAGGGAGTTACAAAGAGCATTATCTCTTAAGGGACACAAATTCATAGAACAAGGGAGCCTAGATCTCCAGTCTGCTGGCTCCCATCTGAAGGGATGAGGATGACTGGGCTCATGGTTTCATGTTGTTCTGCAGGAATGGATAGCTCTCTCTAGGAAAACTCTTGAGGGGGTACAATAAGAGCTACTTCTTTCCAGAAAGAGAGGCCACAGGCCAGGAGAGGAATAGCAGGCCAGTTCCTACAAGGTACGGGGCACATGGCTGAGAGGAAGGATAATTCGAGCTTTCATCTTGCATTCAGGATCCAAGGTGAGCAAGGTCCTGGAGAGGAGGGGAACATAAGGGTAAGCTTCCTAGACTCAGGGGTCTTAGAATATCAGACTACAACCCAGAAAGTCTGGGTCAGAGAGGATCTTAGAACACTGAATATCAGAGCTAGTGGGCACCTTAGAATTAGGCATCGAATGTCAAAGGCAGAGGGATCTCAGCCAGAGCCAGAGAAGACTTTGAGTACATTGGATGACAGAAATGGAAGACACAAACATAAAACATCAAGACAGAGAACTTAGAACGTAGAGACCAAGCAAGGCAGGGGAGGCGTTCCCATACTGTTAGCCAGCAGGTAGCTTAGAACATAGAATGTCTGGACTGGAAGCACTCTTAGAACACAAGACTGTAGGGGTAGCTAGGTGGCTTGTTTAGAGAGAGAGCCAGGTCTGAAAACAGAATTCCCGGGTTCAAATGTGACCTCAGACACTTCCTAGCTGTATGTCCCTGGGCAAAGTCACTTAACCCACAACTGCCTAACTCTTACTGCTCTTCTGTCTTGGAACCAATTCTTGGTATCAATTTTGAAATAGAAAGTAAGGATAAAAAAAAAACCAAACCAAGACTATTAGAGCTGAAGGGGAATGTAGAATTGTGCTTCCCATCCTGTGATCCCTTACAGATGCTTGAATCCATATATGAATCAATAAGCACACATGATTTCTGTAGATTGTATCTAGCAATATATGTATTACTATTTTTCAAATGTATGCCAATGCAAACATGACTAATAAAATATAAATTTATTTTAAAGGCATTACTGAAAACTTCATGATATTTAGTCATTATATACTGTCTTGGTCAATGTATAATCAAATAATTCTATTATAAATAAATACTAAGTGCCCACGTAGGGCAGCTAGGTGGCAGAATGCTGAGCTGGAGCCAGGAAGATTCATCTTTCTGGGTTCAAATCTGGTCCCAGACACTTTTTAGCTGTGTGACCCTCGACAAGTCACTTAATCCTATTTGCCTCAGTTTCCTCATCTGTAAAAATAAGCTGGAAAAGAAATGGCAAACAAGAAAACACCAAATGGGGTCACAGAGAGTCAGACACAACTGAAACAAGTGAACAACAACAATAAAGTGCCCACTAGGTCACATGTTCTTGCCATTGTGCTAGCTCTAAGGATAGAAAGGCACAAAGGAAACTACTGTGATTCAAAGAACCAACATTTCATTAAAGGGAACATGCACACATAAGAATATATACAGAATATATACAAATTAAATGCAAGTACTTTGGGGAGACTGCGTACTGACATCTGGGGATGATGAGGAAAAACTTCATAAAGAAAGTAGTGCTTCATGTGAAATCTGTGTCAGATTGCTTACTCTCTCAGCAGAAGGAGGAGGAAAGGGATGGAGGGAGAGAATTTGTGACTCAAAATTCATTAAGAAGTGATGGCAACTTTTTACATGTGATTAGAGAAGAATTAATTTAAAAGAGAAAGTGGTACTTCAACTGAGTCTAGAAGTAAGGGATGCTAAGAGACAGGATGAGGAGATAGAGGAACAAGGGAGCAGAAGGCCAGAGGGAGAAGAGGAGGAGGACTCTATTCAAAGAACAGCAAGGCCAGTTTGACTGGGCCATTGAGTTCTAGTAGAAGAAGAATACAGAATGAAGTTGGTGGGCATTGAGCCAGCTTAGTCAAGGGCAGCATTATCAGACATCACCCAGGCTGGAAACTTTGGTGTCATTCTTGGCTTCTCCACTTTACTCATCCCAATGATCCAATCATTTGTCAAATGTTGTCGTTTCTCCCTTTACAACATTTCGTGTTTGTCCACTGAATTAGCAGCAATCCTAGATCAGGCCTCTCTTACTTCTCAACTGAACTTACTGCATTATTAAATAACCTGAAAATAATAAGGAAATTCCATCACCCTCCCCACGGAAAACCTCCTGCAATTCTGAGGATTTTAAAATGACCATGTTTAACTGTAATGGAACATCACACTACATTCAAATGTGCCCAAGTTGTTAAACTTTAAGGTCTAAAAACAAATTCTTAGTTTATATTTCACACATTCAGAGCCTCTTTATAAAGCTAGAGGATACACAAGGGGGATAGGCAATAGCTCAAGGGATTAATAGCTCAAGGGATTGGGAGAAATTTTCTTTGTTTCTGTTTGTTTTCAGCTCTAGGTTTGAACTTTGAAAAATCATTTAATCTCAGTTAAAACTACTTGACCAAACTCCTAAGGGAACCTGCTGATAAAAATCGAACTCTCTGGACAGAAAGGAATTTGTAGATAGGAATTCTTTTAAAATTTGTGCCTAGTAAGGTACTACTCAGTAGGGTCTCAGTAAATGCCCACTCTTTCTTTCAAAAAAAAAGTTTATTGGGAGCAGCTGGGTGACTGAGTGGATTGAGAGCCAGGCCCAGAGAGAGAGGTCCTAGATTCAAATCTGACCTCAGACACTTCCTAGCTGTGAGATCCTGGGCAAGTCACTTAACCCTCCATTGCCTAGCCCTTACTGCTCTTCTGTCTTGGAACCAATACACAGTAATGATTCTAGGACGGAAGGTAAGGGTTATTAAATTTTTTTTTATTCCTTTATGCATCACCTGTCATCTTGAACTTTTGCCTTGCCACTGTACATCAGTGTCTCTGGGAACAAGGCCCTGTACTTTGTGCAACTCTGCCTTACTTAAATCCAATTTATGCTCAAGTCAAAAAACATCATTAATGGGGGCAGCTGGGTAGCTCAGTGGAGTGAGAGTCAGGCCTAGAGACAGGAGGTCCTAGGTTCAAACCCGGCCTCAGCCACTTCCCAGCTGTGTGACCCTGGGCAAGTCACTTGACCCCCATTGCCCACCCTTACCAATCTTCCACCTATGAGACAATACACCGAAGTACAAGGGTTAAAAAAAAAAAAACATCATTAGTGATGTCGTTTTGGTCCTCTTCAACTATGAACAACAGCCAACTGACCAACCAACCAACTCCTTGCCTGGAATGCTTTCTGCTCCTGGCCTTAGTTTCTCTTTCTTTATTCAAATGCCATCTTCTACAGAAAACCTGGCCCTAGATGTTGTGCCTCATTCTCAGAGATTATCTTTCAGCAATTCTCTAGCTACCTTGTATGTACTTATTTACATGTTGTTTTCCCCATAGAATGGGAGCTCTTTGAGGACAGGGATTATTTTTTCCTTACTTTGTGTACCTAGTGTTGAGCACAGTGCCTGGTGCTTAGTAGAGGCTTAATCAATTTTTGTTGGCTGACTGGGTGCTAAAAAGAGGGCCTACCTGAAGAGCTATACCTGAGGGGTGAGGTCAGGGACTCAGAAATCAGAGAAAACTCTTGATTCTCTTAAGAGATTACAGAATTTCACCTAGGGCCCCCCCAAAAGTAGGGGTACTAGGAACATTTATTCAATTTACTCACCAAATATTTATTAGACTTCTATTGTTTGTATCAGAAGGCCGTTTTAAAATTTTTATTTTTTTCAATTATCAAACATTTATTCCCCCCCCCATTCATACTCCACTACTGTAGAAAAAAAGAAGAGAAAACCCCATTATAATAAATATGACTAGCCAAACAAAAACAAATTCCTACAGGGTCCAGGCCCAAAAATGTAGGTCTAATTCTGCATTTTACATCCATCACTCCTCTGACAGGAGATAGGTAGCACACTTCATTGATCCTTTGGAATTCCAGTTGACCATTGGAAGGCTACTTTTTAAATAATTATTTTATAATTTATATCATATTACTTGCCCTCTCAGTGGGTGTAGGAGGGGCAGCAGGGATTGGAACTGGAACCCAAATAATTTTTTAAAGAATATTAAAAAATAATACTTAAAAAAATTAAGATAGTAGAGTATTTTGGGTATTATCAATGAAAAGGTAACTGGGACAATGCGTACTCTACTGTTTTCTGCCTGCAAATAAATAAGAAAACAAATACTCATTTTAAGGAAACTTTAAAAAATATATTGCAGTGGCTTCCCATTATTTCCCTATTGTAGCTTTCTCCCTTGTAACAAAGTAGTACAGTTAAGCAAAGTAAAACGACCCACAGAAATGTCTGATGGCATATGTCTGATGCTGCAGTTACTCCTATTTCCTCACCCAGAGGAGGGAGCTATGTTTCATCAATTTTCAAAAATCAGCATAGGTCATTGCATTGATCTGCATTCTGATGTCTTTTAATGCTGTTTTCCTTGATATCATTGTTGTCATTATGATATGGCCACGAATCCACTCTGGGTCAGTTCATGCAAATCTCCCCAAATTTCTCCACATTCTTTAGAAGTACCATTTCTTACACTCCTACAGCACCTCTGATTCAGCTACCTCCCTCCCTTCCCCATCAACAAATATAGCCTTTGTTTCTGGTCTTCCTCATTCATTTATTTATCCAACCATCTATCTTTTTAAAAAATTTTATTTGATTAAGAATATTTTTCCATGGTTACATGATTCACGTTCTTTCTCTCCCCTCCTCCCGCCCCCTCCCATTGCTAATGAGCAATTCCACTGGGTTTTACATGTGTCATTGATCAAGACCTATTTCCATATTATTGATATTTGTACTAGGGTGCATCCCCAATCATTGACCCATGTGATCAAGCAGTTGTTTTTCTTCTGTGTTTCTGCTCTCACAGTTCTTTCTCTGGATATGGATAGTGTTCTTTCTCGTAAGTCCCTCAGAGATGTCCTGGATCATTTCATTGTTGCTAGAAATCCATTATATTCCATTGTACCACAGTGTATCAGTCTCTGTGTAAAGTTCTCCTGGTTCTGCTCCTTTCGTTCTGCATCAATTCCTGGAGGTCTTCCCAGTTCACATGAAATTCCTCCAGTTCATTATTCCTTTGAGCACAATAGGATGCCATCACCAGCAGATACCATAATTTGTTCAGCCATTCCCTAATCAATGGACACCCCCTCATTTTCCAATTTTTGCCACCACAAAGAGTGCGGCTTTAAATATTTTTGTACAAGTCTTTTCCCTTATTATCTCTTTGGGGTATAAACTCTTGGATTGTGGCCCCAAAGGTTGGGGTTCTGAATCAGGTAAAGACCCTAAGTGGGAAAGTGAGAACATGATCTCCAATGGAAAGACAGCTTATTCTAGGGAATGCTCTGTCTTTCCGCGTGCCCTTTGAAGTTCTCACTCTGATGCAGCTAGCAGGGGGGAAGGACCTCTGCCAAGAAGGCTAGTCATTGAAGAGCTGATTGTAAGGTCTGGTTTCCTCCCAAGACTGTTCTTCCACAAGTTTCTCCCTGTTCTTTTCTTCTCGCCAACCCTGGTTAATCGTGGGAATTGAGTGAACTACACTGACTCCATCTTGTGACTCAATTCTGGAGCTAGCTTAGTTTCTATTCACTTAGGGACCTAGTCCAAATTCTGTCTTGTGAGAAAACCATTCAATTGTGGGAATTGGGAGAAAATTTTTTTGCATTGTTTGAACCTAGTCCTGCATGGCTGGGAAACTGGACCATATACATGCTCCTGCTGTTTAGAGACCCTTAACTAAGGATGTAGGTTATGCTGACCAGAAACTCAGTCAGATCCAAAGACTGATACAGTTTTCTCACAATTGTGCATCTTAAGCAATCTTTGTGTCTTATCTGAAAACTGGCCCTGTACTGTTCTTGTTTCTATGCCCCTTTGATTGTTTATAGACACTTGGGGAGAGTGGGACACCTTATTCTGAATTCAGGAAACTGTACTTGTTCACTCTTCTTGGAAGATCGAACCTTTGTTTCCTCAGCCATTGAGAGTCTATGTCTTTTAAATCTCAATTCAAGCAACTAGACAGTTTTGGCCCAGAGAAGATTCAGGTGGGATGTAGGATCTGTCTTCAAGTATGTGAAGGGCTGTCATGTGGAAGAAGGATGAGACTAGTCCTGTTTTATATAGGGAAAAAAAACAAACCAGAAGAGCACAGAGAAGCAAAGACGATGCTATTTTTATCATTGGATTTTGTGGCTGTTATTTGCATTTGTGACTACTGGCCCAGCTGGGGGGCCGTGCCCAAGAGTCCTTCCAGCACATAGGGCAACTCATTCATTTCACCGATATGGATCTTTGACGCTACAGAGAACACTCAATTTCTCTAATACCACAGGGCATTCTAAATGGAGGTCTAAATTCAGCTAATGATAAGACAAGTCAGTTATCACAAAAAAGACATAAAACCAACTTAGATGAGACCCAAACATGAATGTAGCTTCACAAAAGGGATTAAAATTTAGGAAGGTTGGAACGAAGTCTTCAAGTGTTGGATGACCCCCACGACCCCCACCCTAGGTGTCACCTCTTGCCGACAAGGTTTCCACTCCTATCACAGGTCTCTCTGACTCTCTTGTCCTTGTCTCTATTTCTCTCTGTCTCTTTCTTTGTCTTTGTCTGTTTCTGTCTGTCAGTCTCTACTTCCCCCCACACTGTCTGTTTCTTTCTGTCTCTCTATTTCTGTCTCTCTTTTGTCTTTGTCTCTCTCTTTGTCCCTGTCTGTTTCTGTCTGTCTCTGCCTCCCCTCCACTGCCTGTCTCTCTTTCTGTTTCTTTCTCTTTTTCTCTCTCTGTCCTTGCCTTTGTTTCTCTGTCTCTGTCTGTGTGTCTCTGCTTCCCCCCCACTGTCTCTTTCTGTGTCTCTATTTCTCTCTTTTGTCTTTGCCCCTCCCTCCCACTGTCTCTTTCTTTCTCTCTCTCTTTTGTCTGTCTGTCTCTTTGTCCGTGTCTCTTTTTCTCCCTGGCTTTTTCTCCCTTCTCTCCTGCTCTGTCCTTGGGGATTCTCTGACTCTTAGGCATAGCTGGCAGTGCATTCCTGGCAGTTGCCTTGCAGAAGCATCAGATAAACACACTGGAGATCTGTGGGAGCAAATGTGAGACAACACCAGGTTGTATTTGCTGGGGCACATAGCTGAAGTATCCAGTGACAGGTTCACCTAGCTGGCAATAATAATAATAATCATAGCTATATTTATTTAGTGCTTTAAGGTTTGCAAAGTGCT
Organism: Gracilinanus agilis; assembly: GCF_016433145.1. Taxonomy (NCBI): domain Eukaryota; kingdom Metazoa; phylum Chordata; class Mammalia; order Didelphimorphia; family Didelphidae; genus Gracilinanus; species Gracilinanus agilis. Next base: position 239,324,119 of record NC_058131.1, on the reverse strand, counting down.
TTACATATGTTGTCTCATTTGACAACCTTGTGAGGATATTAATATTCCCATTTTACAGATGAAGAAGCTGAAACCAAAGGATGTTAAGTTACTTGTTCAGTTTCACTCAACTATTAAGGGTCTGAGGCAGCATATGAACTCTGGTTCTCTTGACTTCAAATCCAACTGTGCTGCCTCTGGATGGTTTTCTATAAGGAATTGAAAGCAGTTAGGAGTGCTAGAAATAAACAACTTTTTTATAAGCAAGCAATCCTTTTGGATCACATGAACTCTCACTGTGACAGGAACAAATATATGCCAAATAAATTGTGAATTACTTGTAGAAATATATTAATAACTTCAGACTAGACCAAATCAAAGGCACTGAGAGGTAAAAGGCTGGTCCTATCCATTTAGGAACCACCAAGGGAGGAGGAAACACTCAGGATTTAGAACAGTGAAGTCCTACCTGCACCTGCACAGAAAGAAGTCTGACCAACTTGAGTTTTGAGCGCCATCTGGGGGTTTTGTACATCTTGGAGCAATCTGGAAAAGGGAAGAAAAAGGAGGAAGAAAAAAATATTCTAAGGAAGAGGTGAGGAGGAATTTGGGCTTATTTGAGGCACATGAGAAGAAAAGGCACATGGCAGAGGTGGGCCCCTTATGAACTTCACTCATGTGAATGAGACAAAGGAGGAGAGTGAAACCCAAAGAAGACCATGAGTTTGGTTTCAAAATACATTAAAAAAAAAAACCAAACAAGCCATAAAATAAAGGGAAGGGGTTTAAAAAAAGTGGGGATTAAAAGGGAGGATACAGTTGGGGAAATAATAGTCACTAGGAAAATAAATTTCTTTTTCAAGTGTTAAGCATAAAGGGGACATTTAAAAGAGAAAAAGGATAAGATCCAAAGATCAGAGTCTGGGCAGGATGAAGAGAGAAATAAGAAGTGACCAATTAAATTATAGATTCCAAGTATTGATCAGATTCCTTCTCTTTCTCTTTCTCTGACTTCCTTTTGCAAAGAAAAGAGAAGAAAAAGTATGAGGGGTGAAATACATAATATACAATCTTTGTTGTAACGAGAATGAGATAAATTCAATTACACAATGGAGGATAACAGATTGCATTAAAAAGTAGAATCCAAGGATAGGTTTTTTTTTAAACCCTTACCTTCCATCTTGGAATCAATAATCTGTATTGTTTCCAAGGCAGAAGAGTGGTAAGGGCTAGGCAATGGGGATCAAGTGACTTGCCCAGGGTCACACAGCTGGGAAGTGTCTGAGGTCAGATTTGAACCTAGGACCTCCTGTCTCTAGGCCTCGCTCAATCCACTGAGCTACCCAGCTGCCTCCCAACAATAGGTTGTTAATAAAAAACACACTTGAAATAGAAAGATTCATAGAGAACTAAGATGAGGGTCTGGAGCAAAACTTACTGTTTCAAGTGAATTTAAAAAAAGGAGGGGTAACATTCATGATTTCAGATATGGAAATAGCAAAAATAGATTTGGATAAAAGAGATAAACAGGAAAGTTATATTTTGTTTAAAAGCACAATAGACTGGTATTTAATATACGTATCCCAAACCCAGCACCTAAATATTTAAGGGAAAAGTTAATTAAGTTATAATGGCAAAACCATACTAGTTGGAGATTTTGATGTCCCCCTTTCAAAACTAGACAGATCTAACCAAAACATAAACAAGAAAGAAATTAATCACTTGAATAGAATTCGTGAAAGTTAAATGTGAGAGATCATTGGCAATTGCTTAATGGAAATAGACATGAATATATATACTTCTTGGGTATGAATGATACCTTCACACCACTCTTCTGCCTTAGAAGCAATACCCAGTATTGATTCAAAGATGGAAAGTAAGGGTTAAAAAAAAAGAAAATTCAGATTTTTAAATGCATTTATCAACAAAAAAGAAGAACAAATGGATGAATTGGACATTGCAACTTAAAAACAGAAAAGAGACAAGTCAATCCCAAACTAAACAACAAAATGGGAATTATGAACATTAAAGAAGAAATTAACAAAAATGGAACAAAAACTCCATTGAACTGAATATTAAAACTAGGACCTGTTTTAAAACAAAACAAAACTAATAAAATGACAGGAAAACTGATTTGCTACTGTCAGAAATGTAAAAGGACAATTCACGGCAAATGAAGGAAATTATTAGAAACTATTTTCTTCAATTATATGCCAACAGCATGATAAATGAAATGTACAAATATTTGTAAAAACACAAAATGGCCAGATTAGCAGGATAAGAAATATGGAATTCAGTTCAGATAAAAAAAATGAAATGTCATGAATGAACTCCAGAAGAATATAACCTCAGGACCAGATAGTTTTACTAGTGAATTCTATCAAATATTTAAAGAACAATTAATTGCAATATTGTATAAATTAACAATAAGTGATCTTGTCAGATTCTTTCTATGATACAAATATCTTTTTTTTTCTGTTTAAAATGCCAGTTTCTTAAATGCAAATTATGCAGTTTTTCTTTCATATATCATTTATAAATAGCTAAGATTTCAATCTGTTGCCAAGTTCTGTCATCTCTACCTCTGAAGTATCTCTCCTATATATCCTCTTTTCTCCTCTGACATAGCTTCTAAAAGTGGTACATCATCACCTCATAGCTGAATGGTCAGAATAGCCTTCTGGTTGATCTCCTTTCCTCAAAAGTCTTCTAACTCTAATTCTTCTTCCATTCAGCTGTCAAAATGATCTCCCTAAAATTGGAAAACAATATGGGAGAGATTAGGTTTAGATCAACATCTCACACCCTACACCAAGACAAATTCAGAATGGGTGAATGACTTGAATATAAAGAAGGAAACTAAGTAAATTAAGTGAACACAGAATAGTATACTTGTCAGATCTCTGGAAAGGAAAGATTTAAAAACCAAGCAAGAGTTAGAAAAAATTACAAAATGTAAAATAAATAATTTTGATTATATTAAATTAAAAAGTTTTTGTACAAATAAAAATAATGCAATCAAAATCAGAAGGGAAACAACAAACTGGGAAAAAAATCTATAACAAAAAACTCTGACAGAGGTCTAATCGCTCAAATATTCAAGGAGATAAATCAATTGTACAAAAAATCAAGCCATTCCCCAATCGATAAATGGGCAAGGGACATGAATAGGCAATTTTCAGATAAAGAAATCAAAACTATCAATAAACACATGAGAAAGTGTTCTAAATCTCAAATAATTAGAGAAATGCAAATCAAAACAACTCTGGGGTATCACCTCACACCTAGCAGGTTGGCTAAAATGACAGCAGGGGAGAGTAATGAATGTTGGAGGGGATTTGGCAAAATTGGGACATTAATGCACTGCTGGTGGAATTGTGAACTGATCCAACCATTCTGCATGGCAATTTGGAACTATGCCCAAAGAGCGCTAAAAGATCGCCTGCCCTTTGATCCAGCCATACCATTGCTGGGTTTGTACCCCCCAAAGAGATCATAGGGAAAAAGATATGTGCAAAAATATTTATAGCTGAGCTTTTTGTGGTGGCAAAAAACTGGAAAATGAGGGTATGCCCTTCAATTGGGGAATGGCTGACCAAATTGTGGTACCTGTTGGTGATGGAAAACTTTTGTGCTCAAAGGAATAATAAACTGGAGGAATTCCATGTGAACTGGAAAGACCTCCAGGAATTGATGCAGAGTGAAAGGAGCAGAGCCAGGAGAACATTACACACAGAGACTGATACACTATGGTAAATGGACTTCTGTACTAGCAACAATGCAATGACCCAGGACAATTCTGAGGGATTTATGGAAAAGAACGATACCCACATTCAAAGGAAGAACTATAGGAGTGGAAACACAGAAGAAAAACAACTGCTTGAACACATGGGTTGATGTGGACATGATTGGGGATGTAGACTCGAAACTACCTCACCAATACAACTATCAATAATATGGAGATAGGTCTTGATAGATGACACATGTTAAAATCAGTGGAAATGTACATCAGCTATGGGGGTGGGGGTGTTTTAGGGGGGTGAAGGGGAAAGTAAGAACATGAATCATGTAACCATGGAAAATTTTTCTAAAAAATAAAAACAAAAAAAAACCAAAAAATAAACAAATAAACAAATAAAATATTTAAAAAAAATCATCTTCCTAAAGCAGTGGTTTGACCATATTATTCCTCTCTTCCCCACTACTTAATAAACTCTAGTGGTATCCCTTTCATCTGTATGACTTTTAAATAAATGACCATTTCCCAGCCTGGCCCCTTTTGGTCTTTTTATGTTTTACTGCCCTCCACATCCTCTAGAGTTACCAGACTTACTCATGTATCTTGAACATGGCACTCCATATCCCAACTCCCTGCCTCTATTGGCTGTCCTCATTCCAGAAACATTCTCCTTCCCTTGTTTTTTCCTTGCCTTCCTTCAAGACTTAGCTCAAATCCAAATGTTTTCAAAAACATTTCTAATTTCTCTACTTCACCCCATCTCCAACTGCTAATGGCTTCCTTCTGAGATGATGTCCAATTTCTATATTTCCTCTTTCTATATATTCTATGTACATAGCTGTTAATGTGGTCTCCCCCATTAGAATGCGATTTTTTGAGAGCAGAGACTAATTTTGCTTTTCTTTGTATCCTGTGGAACTTAGCTCAATATCTAGCACATGGTAGGCATTTAATAAATGCTTGACTTGCCTGGACTTCATCTGATATAAATCAATGATTTCACATTTTTAGATGTAAAAATATACCAAACTATACAGACACACACACACACACACACACACACACACACACTGAGGGAACTGAGTGGATTAGGACAACAAGAAGTTAATTGTGGGATCTGAGTGAACCACACTGATTCCATTTTGTGACTCAATTTTGGACCTAGATTAGTTCCCTTTCTATTAATTATGGATCTAGTCCAAATTCTGTCTCTTGAGAAAAGTTTATTCAGTTGTGGGTATTGGGAGAAAACCTAATTGCATTGTTTGAACCTAGTCCTGCGTGACTGGGAAACTGAGCCACCTGTACCTCTGTTTAGGGACACTTAACCAAGGACCTAGGTTGTGCTGACCAGAAACACAGTCAGATCTGAAGACTGATGCAAGGACTTTTCTCACATTGGTACATCTCAAGTAACCCTATCTGAAAACTGGCCCCATGTTGATCAATCCGTTGTTGTTTCCATGTTCCTTTGGTTGTTTATAGACACTTGGGAGGAGTGGGATACTACTTTTTCTGAATTCAGGGAATTGTACTTGTTCACTCCCCACTCTATCAACTTGGAAAATCCCTAATCTTTCATCCAATAAGAAATCAGATGATCTAAAATTATTTCCTTTTCATCAATTTGCCTTATTTGATTAATAGGTTAAAAAAAAAACAACCTTTACCTTCTATCTTAGAATCAATACTGAATTGAATATAAGGCAGAAGAGTAGTAAAAGGTAGGCAGTTGGAGTTAGATGGATTGCTGGAGTTAAGTGGATTATCCAGGGTCACACAGCTAGGATGTGTCTGAGGTCAAATTTGAACCCAGGACCTCTCATCTTTAGGCTTGGCTCTTTATCCACTGAGTTACCTAGCTTCCCCTGTGATTGTTTCTAAAGTATAAAAATCTGTCTCCCCGCTTGAGGCCCAAGCCTAAACTTGAGAAAGTCTGGTCCTGGTTTGTTGGGCAATTGGCATGCATTATTTAATAAATTATTATCCTCGGAAGATTGAACCTTTGTTTCCTCAGTCATTTCATCTTTCATTCATTACAACACACGCATTTTAGCTAAAAATTAGTAATTATCCACTAAGATAACTGGAAAATTGTTAATGGAAGAAATTTAGGTATACATATATATTTATATACATACAGGTGTGTGTATATACATACATATAAAGTATTCTCAATGATAACTTTGCTAAGATTTTATCTTCCAAGTTTTTTTCACTAAATATATATTTTTTCTTCATCATCATTCAATCTTTAATCCTTAAGTTATTACAGTTAAAACACTTAGGCAGCATTGTGTGCATTGTCTTCTTGCCTTGCTAGTCACACAATATTGACCAAGTTATCTGTCCCTGTCTGCAGTTGACATCAACTTATTTCCAATTCTACCATAATGCTGCCACTGTTTGTTACCAACATTTCTCAGAACAGAAATGTGGTCTTCGGAAGTTTTTTGTGTTTCTATATATTTGGGGAAATGTCTTACCATTGTAGGTGGCCCACAGATAAAAAACAAAGCACCCTTTGGATTTTTGCCTCTATCCTTTTCAGGCATTCTTCCCTTAGGTATACATGGAGGGGCTCTGAGCTCCCTTATTTTTTTGGCCTTTTGTATAACATGGAAACTATACATATTTTTTTTCTAGGAAATGTGTTTGTTAAATTGAAGATGTTTTTCTTTAAAAATCCATTGATATTAAAAAAAATAGAATATAGTTTTCTTTTTCCCATCCCAAGGTCACTTTTAATTGCCTAATTTCTAGGAAAATCTGCTACAGGCAGCAGTATAGAATTGAGATGGTTCATCTTGTCTTCCTCACCCATTAACCCTATGTTTCCTGAAAAGTCTGAAGGCTGATGGATCAAAGAAGAGACTTCTACCAACTTGCAGGACCACTTTAGAATCAAGAATGTATGTACTTGGTGTGAACCCAGAGAGAGAGAGAATTGTTTTAAGATTTTGCCACAAAAACAGATCTAAGAGTTTAATGTTTTGAGCAAATCAAAAAATCCACCAACCACAGGAAACTCTGGAGTAAAGAAAGCACTGACCAGCTTTTAACACAGATTCTCTGTCTGTGACAAGCAGACAGCAAATGAAGCCTTTTAATAGTGTCATACTTAATGATAAGCCCACATACTTTGACAACCTCCTGTCAAGAAACATTTGCTATTCTCTCCAAGTGACCGATTTTCCTTTGAGCTTTCATTATGGGATGCCTGGTGAAATAACACAGTTGTGGGCTTCAGCTGTGACAATGCATCCTGAGAACAGGGCATTCCAGCAGAGCCTCTCAATAACTGTGGTATCACAAAAACATGGGCATGGCACTTCCTGGCAAAGATTATAAAATGCCCATGGTCACACAGCTATGCAGGGTGTTCCAAGAGTCTTGTGAAATTTTAAGCTTTAAAGCCATGCCAAACTTCCAAAGGATTTATAGAGCTAGAAAGACAATAAAATTTATCTGTAGGAAGAAAAGATCAAGAAGCTTGAGGGAAATAATGAAAACAAAGAAGGAAGGGGTTTAGCAGAACTAGATATTAAACTACAGTATAAAGCAGTAATCATCAAAACTCTTTGGTACTGAACCAAGATATCTTGGGCTTAGGGTAGCCTAAAATCATATCATAAACAAATTAGAGGACCAAGTGTTATGAGGAAAATTAAGAGTTTAACCATTTAGTGAAATTAGCACCAGGCTGTCAGATAAGACCTAAAGGTTCCACTGATGGAATGGTGGCAAGGAAGGAAGTGATTCCTGAGAGACTCTGTTATGGCTAAGAGCACTTGGATGCTGGTGAACTACCTCTAGTGGACATCATTTAGCCTTAGATAAGCTTAAAGAAGCTATTTTACCTGCATTTGAATTAGGAATCCCAGACTATGAGAAACCTTTTCAGCTGTTTGTTAATGAAACAAAAGGTGTAACTTCTGGTGTACTTACATAGACTCAAGGACAAAGTTATTGCCCAATTAGATACTATAGTTGTCAATTAGATCCAATAGCTGCAGGTACAGTACCTTGTCTAAGGGGGAGTAGCAGCAGTAGCTATGATAGTCCATAAGTCAACTGATTTAGTTTTGGGATGTCCTTTAAAAGTCTATTGTTGGGGCAGCTGGGTAGCTCAGTGGAGTGAGAGTCAGGCCTAGAGACAGGAGGTCCTAGGTTCAAACCCGGCCTCAGCCACTTCCCAGCTGTGTGACCCTGGGCAAGTCACTTGACCCCCATTGCCCACCCTTACCAATCTTCCACCTATGAGACAATACACCGAAATTCAAGGGTTAAAAAAAAAGTCTATTGTTTACATCAAATAGAAGCACTAATGAGGAAATTTCGTACTCAAGCATATTCAGACCAACAAATATCTAAGTATGAAATTATTCTCTTAGGTAGTGAGACTATCCATTTGAAGAGATGTAGTGTATTAAATACAGCTACTCTTCTTCCTGATTTGCCTAAGAACAATGAACCATTGCATGAATGTGTTGAGATAGCAGATCTTGTGGATATGCCTAGGATGGATTTAAAAGACACTCCACTCAAAAATCCAGACTTGGTATTATTCACAGATGGATCATCATATTTGTGTAATGGAATCAGATGTACTGGAGCTGCAGTTTTCACAGAATTTGAGACAGTGTGGTATGGCTTATTACCTAGTAATCTTAATGACCAGGGTGCAGAATTAGTGGCATTGAAGCAAGTCTGTCTTCTAGCTGAAGGTAAAAGTGCAAATATTTACACTGACTCTTGATATGTGTTCTCTGTCTGCCATGCAACAGGAAAGATCTGGAAACAATGAGGTTTTATTACTGCATTAGGAAAACCAACAGTTCATGCAAGAATAACTGAGTTGTTAGTGTTATCTATACAGCCTGATGTTATCAGGAGCTGAAGCTGAGTGTGTGTAGGTAATACCTAAGTGTAACACTTAAGTTGTGATAGTGAAACACAAAGGGCCCACAAAATGTTGGTAATGAATCTGCTAAACTCAACTTCAGAATAACAGTGTCCCAGACTGGTCAGCTAAAATGAAGAATCTGTGGTTGGAATTATACAGACAATCTGGCCCAGTAAGGGATAACGCTAGAGTTTGACTGTGGATTTGATCTTGTTTGACTGGTATTACTCTCCTTTCCCTCCAATGTCCCAAGGATATGCTCAATAAGCCTTAAGATAAAGCTGACACAAGTTTAGGTAAGTTTCAAAGATTTAATGCTACTAGGCTTAGGAGGGGAGCAGGGTATTAATTGAGGAAAGAGGGAAAGAGGAGATTCCAAATTTAAGTTAATGATGAAAGATGGTACTTGAAGGAGTGATCAGGCTTGTCAATAATCAATTACTGGCATCCAGCTGCCAGCCTGACAGGGCCAGATAGTGTTCAACCAAAATCAGATTGTTCAGTTGAGAGATGTTGTTGTCTTTTATCTTTCCTTGCTCTTGGAGTATGAATCAGGAACAAGTTGTTTCATATAAAGGTATCACAGGATCTGAGACTATAAGTTGGTTAGTGCAGGTTGCTGGCAATTCAAGTTGACCTAAGGCTTACCCAAACCAAACCAACCTCTTACTCCCAAACCCAATCTCTAGATTGAGATCAAATTTCCAGTTCAAATCCTCCTTATATACCTGTACATCAACTGAATTGGCACCTGACAATCCCTGCCTTGCTCGGTTCATTCCATGTTCTAAACAGCTAACTTTCCATCATTTTGCTTTCCATATTGCTTTGAAAAATGTCATTGCATTAGAAGCAATCCAAAAGCCAAAACAACTGGCAGTAATCCATTTCAGAAGTCATACTTGTGGTAGAGATTCAGTCTCTAAAAAAAATCACAGAGCTGACATCACTGCAAAGTATTCTGCCCAGAAAGCTCCAATTTATGTCATGAATTTAACTTCTATTGATTCTGATGATCTAGAAAAAGCTTATGTAGACTCAGATATCCAGAAATGGAAAGATAAATTTGGAACTAGGAACATGGGATATGGATTACTGATACAGGAAGATCATTGTTACCAAAAGACTTGTATACCTATGTGTGTGTCAGGCTATTCACACAAAAGATCATTTTGGTACACAAACTATTGTAGATTCCATCAAGAGACAATGGGGTTGCACCAGGGATAAGTACTGTTGCAAATAAGATCTGTAATAGTTGCTCTATCTGCCAAAAGCTTAATCAAAGTGCATTCAGAAAGAAAGGTTTGGGTGGTAGACCTTTAGCATATTGTCCATTGGAGAGTTTGCAGATTGATTATATCTGTATGCCTAAAGCTGGAAGATACAAGTTTTGTCTTGTAATTATTAATAGATTAACTAAGTGGCCTGAAGCTTTCCCATCAAATACCAATACAGTAAGCTTTGTGGTGAAAGTGTTACTCAAAGAAATAGTTCCTAGGTTTGGTGTACCATTAACCATAGATTCAGATAAGGGATCTCATTTTACTCAGGATATCCTTAGAAGAAACTATGAGAATCTAGGAATAACACCTAAATGTCATGTTCCTTATCATCCACAAAGTTCAGGTCAGGTGGAGCATATGAATAGGGAACTCAAGACTATGGTTGGGAAACTCTGTGCTGAAACTCATCTCAAATGGCCAGATGTTCTTCCCATAGCTTTGTTTTACCTACATATGAGACCAAGAGAGAATCTGCGTATATCATTGTATGAGATGCTCTTTGGACCATGCTCCACTACAAGCAAAGACTTGTAAGGCTATTTATGCTTCACTCTTAGGAGGTGATTGCCGAAATGCTTCATATTTAAGAGCTTTACAGCAGAGGCTAAGAGAATTACAAGATATGGAAGTATTAATTCAATCTGGTCCATTGGATTATTCTCTTCATAATTTTCAACCAGGCAATGCAGTCTATGTGAAGAATTTTGCTAAGACATTGGCAATTGGACAAAGTTGTGTAGGCCCTTAAACAATTGTGTTAGTTTCACCATCTTCAATAAAGGTTTTAGGTAGAGATTTGTGGTATCATTGTTCTCATATTAAATTAGCACATGGTATAGATAGATACATAAAATGTAGAAATTGTTAATAATGAAGAAGATGAAGAAGAAGAAATTGTGTAAATTGAGAACTTCAGTCAGTTAGAGTCTGCAGTCAGAAAGTTCAGTAAAGAGAGGACCAATCCAGTGGAGGAGGACATTCAGATGGAAGAGGACATGGACGAAGAGGATTCGGGATTAATGGACATTGTACTCAGACTGATGAACTTATAAATTGAACTGATAAAGACTTTGTTTCGAAGTAATTTCCAAAGAAGAGGATTAATCATGGACAATTTGAACTAATGATTTGAAAGGATTTTGGGTAATGTAAATAGTATCACTATATGCTCATATACATCCATTATTGCACATGTTACCTTCAAGAATTTCAATGGAAAAAAGGAGAAGGGGAGAAAACAGAAAAAAGAGATTTCCTTCAATAATGGAACATCATAAGGAGAAAGGAGATCTGAAGGAGACCTGAAGTTTTGGTAGGTATCATACATCCAACAGTAACATGTTACAACACAATATAGCAAAGTAACAATATATCAAAACAGATACATAAAACACAAACATGTTAGGATACATTGTATTCCTTATGGAATAAAACAATGTATAAATACTAATAAAATTAGAATTAGCTATAGGATAAGTAAGTACTTGCCGGAAGCCATCAAAGCTGTGACATTTAGCACAGCTAGTCACCAGCTCTGACAATCCAGCACAGCAGGTTGTCAGGAGAATGGAAATTCCACATTCAGTTTACCTTATGTGATTCTTTTTACAGTGACATTCACTTGCATTGAAATTATTGCAATCGGTATCCTTATTCAGCCCCAAGGGATACACAGAAAAACAATACAGGTTCGTGGCAAGAACAACCACAATCACAGACTACCCACTATCCCAAAATAAACCACCATACAAACCTCCAGAGTATAGAAACTTTCCCTAGAATCAGCCCAGCAAAAAACCAGCAGCTAGTGAGTTAATGCAAGTTTCTAAATTCCCCAGCAAGAAAGTACCTGGCCTGGGTTTGTTCCCAAACTCCCACAGATCAAGGAAACAGTGAAACACAAGGAAAACAGGGGAATGACAAATTAGCACAGAATCACCCTTCCAGAACTGCATTCTTATTAACTCTATAGCAGAAAGAACAGCAAACATACTTTTAAAAAACTAGTGAAGGGGGCAGCTGGGTAGCTCAGTGGAGTGAGAGTCAGGCCTAGAGACAGGAGGTCCTAGGTTCAAACCCGGCCTCAGCCACTTCCCAGCTGTGTGACCCTGGGCAAGTCACTTGACCCCCATTGCCCACCCTTACCAATCTTCCACCTATGAGACAATACACCAAAGTACAAGGGTTAAAAAAAAAATAAAAAAAAAAACTAGTGAAAATTTTGAAAGAACAAAATGGGAACAAAATTTGGACTAGACTAGACTCAGTAGTAGTTTGAGAACTCACAAGAATTTTCTCAATGACCCAGGGAAGGGAGAAGTCTGTTCTGATAGGTTTAGAACCTTCAGCTCTCAGCCAACCACTGAGGAGCTCAAATAGAATTTTGACCTCCAAGCTGTTTCCAGTGTGCTCTAGTCACCTAAGAGGCAACTTCCTCCTTCCTTCTCAACCAGAGCACTGAGGGTGCCAAATGTATTTCTTGTTATTTCCTCTCTACATATCTCTATGTCCTACCTTATATTTGCGTACAACAAGACCAAGAAGTGGTATTGCTAGATCAAAGGGTATGCATGATTTTGTGGCCTCCTGTATCTTTTAAAAATTAAATTCTTCAATGCTGTTTTTTAAAATGACTAAAATGAGCTCCCCTTCCCTCTCAAATCCCTTCTTTAACTTTTAAAAATTCATTCCTTGTTACAAATAATCATAATTTAGCAAGAAAAACCCACACATTGACCATATCTGAAAATCTCTATCTTATCCTATAACTATTTTATCACCTCTCTGTTAGGGAGTGGTTAACATCCCTTATTATCAGTCCAAAAGAGACTTGGCTGGTCACTGCATTGATCAGAATTCTTAATTAAGTTGTTTTTATTCATAATACTATAGTCATTGTATAAATTGTTCTTGTTTTGCTCATGCTCTGCCTCAATTCATATATGTCTTTCCAGGTTTCTCTGAATCCATCCATTTAGTAATTTCTTAGGGTGAAACAATACTTTATTTCCATACCATGGCCTTGCTCAACCACTCTCCAAATGATATATACTCACTATTTCTAGTTCTTTCTCATTTTTGAATACATGAGTCCTTCCCTACTTTCTGTAATCTTTTTGGGATACAAGTCTAGATGTGATAATTGCTAAATGAAAATGCTGTACATCAAAGGTGTCAAGCAGGTGGCCAGCAGGATGAATGTGATCTGCAACACTCTTGTGTTTTAATATGGCCCAAACCAGATTAAAATGTATTTAGGAAATTTAATAAAATTAATAAAAATATAATAAAACATATATTTTAAAAACTAAGTCAATAGGCAGCCCGCAGAGTTCCTCATGTAAAGTTTAGTGGCTTCTCATTTCTATTTGAGTTTGACACCACTAGTTTTCACAGATTAATGACTTTAAAGGTATCATTCCAAATGGTTGGCTTTCCAGAATTTTTGGACCACTTCATAGCTTTACCAAGAGTAACTCATTAACATGTCTGTTCTTTCACAATCCCTCCAACAACTGTCATCTTTCTCGCCCCCACTATCTTTGCCAATCTGACTGGATAAGGTAGATCTATGAGTTGTTTTAGTTTGAATTTCTTATTAATGATTAGAAGCTATTTTTCATAATGTATTGATAATTTGCCTTCCTTCCTTTGAGAACGGACTATTCATATCCTTTGTCTATGGGTGAATGTCCTTTAAAGGTCTATTGTTCACATCAAATAGATGCACTAATGAGGAAATTTCATACTCAAGCATATTCTGACCAACAAATATCTAAGTATGAAATTATTCTCCTGGGTAGTGAGAACATCCAGTTGAAGAGATATAGTGTATTTCCTTGACCTGACCCAGACATCCTGTTATTCCCTGCATCTCCCCCTTGGGCCCTGGGAGGAGGGAATTTGGTGGGAGGAGAACGTGGGAATTAGTTTACTTAGGCAGGCAGGGATACCCCTAAACCAAGCCATTACCCTCATTTGTTAACCTGCTAGACCACCCTACATCAGAGCAGTGAAATTTATCCCTGGCTGAGGGGCTGGTTCTCTCAGTCTAACCTACCTTCTGAGATCCTCTACCAGGACTGGCCTTCACCCTTAGCAACAGTCTCCCAGATGTTAACCCTCTTCCCTCAGCTTACCCTTGCCTTTAATAAACCCCTTGGCCTTTATTCAAAGAGCTTCTGTTGATTCATTTATACCATCAATTAGGGCCAAGGCTGAAGAGGGAAAGATAGCTTTCCCTTGTTTCCTGAGGGGCTAAACCAAGCATCCATCTTGCTCAGGAAGTGAACAAAGTTCACTTCCTGTTGGCTTTCAGTTTCCATCAGGAGGGGAGGGGTATCTCACTCCTTACCTCAAGGAGCTTAGAGACAACAGGGAGACTGACTAAAACATTTCATCTCAGGCTGACACAAGCCTGGCTGACCCAAATCAACCTATACTGGAAGTTATAATTTCCCTACCTAGAAGACTCAACTGGTACCACCCTGCCCTCTAATATAAGCCTCAATTAGCCCTATTGTTTATTTATTACATATTCACAGATGGATCATCATATTTGTGTAATGGATGTACTGTAATAAGGTGTACTGGAGCTGCAGTTTTCACAGAATTTGAGACACTATGGTATGGCTCATTACCTAGTAATCTTAAGTGCCCAAGGTGCAGAATTAGTGGCATTGAAGCAAGCCTGTCTTCTAGCTTAAGGTAAAAGTGCAAATATATACACTGACTCTTGATATGTGGTCTCTATTTGCCATGCAACAGGAAAAATCTGGAAACAATGAGGTTTTATTACTGCACTGGGAAAACCAATAATGCATGCAGAATATAATAACTGAGTTGTTGGAAACAATCCAAAAGCCTAAACAACTGGCAGTAATCCATTGCAGAAGTCATACTTGTGGTAGAGATTCAGTCTCTAAAGGTAATCATAGAGCTGATATCCCTGCAAAGTATGCTGCCCAGAAAGCTCCAATTTATGTCATGAATTTAACTTCTATTGATTCTGATGATCTAGAAAAAGCTTATGTAGACACAGATATCCAGAAATGGAAGGATAAATTTGGAACTAGGAACATGGGATATGGATTACTGATACAGGAAGATCATTGTTACCAAAAGACTTGTATACCTATGTGTGTGTCAGGCTATTCACACAAAAGATCATTTTGGTACACAAACTATTGTAGATTCCATCAAGAGACAATGGGGTTGCACCAGGGATAAGTACTGTTGCAAATAAGATCTGTAATAGTTGCTCTATCTGCCAAAAGCTTAATCAAAGTGCATTCAGAAAGAAAGGTTTGGGTGGTAGACCTTTAGCATATTGTCCATTGGAGAGTTTGCAGATTGATTATATCTGTATGCCTAAAGCTGGAAGATACAAGTTTTGTCTTGTAATTATTAATAGATTAACTAAGTGGCCTGAAGCTTTCCCATCAAATACCAACACAGTAAGCTTTGTGGTGAAAGTGTTACTCAAAGAAATAGTTCCTAGGTTTAGTGTACCATTAACCATAGATTCAGATAAGGGATCTCATTTTACTCAGGATATCCTTAGAAGAGTCTATGAGAATCTAGGAATAACACATAAATATCATGTTTCTTATCATCCACAAAGTTCAGGTCAGGTGGAGCATATGAATAGGGAACTCAAGACTATGGTTGGGAAACTCTGTGCTGAAACTCATCTCAAATGGCCAGATGTTCTTCCCATAGCTTTGTTTTACCTACATATGAGTCCAAGAGAGAATCTGCGTATATCATTGTTTGAGATGCTCTTTGGACATGCTCCACTAATGGTATCATACATTCAACAGTAACATATTGCAATACAATATAGCAAAATAACATGACAAAACAGATACATAAAACACAACATGTTAGAATACATTGTCTTCCTTATGGAACAAAACAATGTACAAATACTAACAAAATTAGGATTAGCTATAGGATAAGTAAGTACTAACAAAGGATAGTTAGTTACTAAGAAAAATAGCTAGTTATTTAGTATTTAACTAGACTAATATACTAATAACATAGGGATAGTTTAGAATGGTTTAGTGAAATAGGAAATAGTATATAGATTAGATTAGAGAATATAAGTGGTAAAAAGGGTTTTTTTGGTTGAATATATTAAGGTTTGGTCGCCAGTGAATTGAATAATTATCAATTCTCAATTAAAGAATAACCTCAAATCAAAATGACTTTTGTGGAAGTTTATTTACAAATGAGAAGAGAGAGAGAAAGTAAGAAATTTAGAGAGGATAAGATAATTAACCTGACAGACTAAATAATTCACTTAGGTCCCTGGTTTAACTCAAGCAGATATAACTAGTCCTCAATTGGAAAAGGCCAAGCCTTGAGCCAAGGGCTATGGCCTGAAGACCCTGGAGGTGTATGAAGCAAAAGCTTCAGTCACTGAGTCTCTTTGAAAAGGAAGTTCCTTAAGAGAAGTACAGGAAGATTCAGTCTTTCCACTCACCACGTGGAATTCCAAAGGAAAGATTTAAGAACAGTCTCACCAGCTCCAGAGCTCCTCTAAGTTGTGGTCACGAACTAGAAGAGCTCCTTCAGGTCCCATTCACAAACCAGAAGAGAGCAACTGAGCTCATTGAGCTCTCTTTTGAAGGTGCTTCTTTTGCGTCACTTCCTGTGCCTTCCTCTTAGTTTACATTTCCAATCACAACAGATGCTTTTCTTAGGACTGCCCAGGAGGCAGTCAGTAAATTTTGATTTGTCACTCACTCTAGCACACATAGGTCACAGATCACCCAACTTGTGAGTTAAGTGGAGATGTTTTCACCTTTGGTGATTAAATCTAAAGATGGGCAGGGTAGATTTAATCTAATCACCACAATAATAAGATAAGGTACTAAAGTACATTGCAGTACAATACAACAAACATTAACAAATTGCATTACATGAAGAATATATAACATACTACAGATCATATATCACAAAATAATGTAAATAGATTGTAAATAAGTGTAAATAGTGTGTATATTATAAATTATATTATAATGTAATTATTATATACACGTAAAGGATATAAATATGTTTATTTGACATGTATATATTGTATGCACATATATGTACATCATATATGCATATCGTATATATGCATCATATGTATATATAGGTATATATGTAAATTCTGTAAATAATTTGATACTGAGTTACATTTAAATGTAATTTGCATAAGTGAGTTTGATGTTTTGTTGTAATTTTGATGTAAAAACTTATGCAATGTTGTGTTAAATGTATATTTTCCAAAACTTTTTGCATTTATTAGTTAGTAGAATGTTTCATTAGTATAGGAGTTGTATTTAATGATTTTGCTTGAATTTTGTGTTGTTTCAAATTTGTTGATTTTGTTACTTTTGCTGAAAATTTTCTTTTGTTACTTGTTATTCTGCACTTTGAACTATGTAACTGTTCAATGTATTTTTTTCCCTTTATATTTCCATGTTAAAATCCCTAGAGTAGGGTAAAGTAGTGTTAGATAGGATGAGATAGAATTAGTGTAGACTGTTATTTTTGGTTAGAATTTTAATTTAGTCTGTAGTGCACAAATACCAAAATATTGTGTGGAACACTATTTTGGCTTTGTGCAAAGGGTGGGGGTTATTGTAGGCAAATATAAATTAGGACATAGAGATAGGTAGAGAGGAAATAGCAGTGCACAGACAGCAGGACATGAGCTTTGCTGGAAGTGATGGACATTCTAGATAGAATGCAGGAGAAGTTGTTATTGTTGGGACTCTGAACTGCCAGGAGCAAGGAGCAATGTGTGTGGCATCTTGGATCCAGCTAGCAGTTTGGATCCTGTCTTTAGAGATCTTGGGGAAACATCTGACAAGCATCAAGACTGAGGGGAGGGCATGTCTCTGTGATTGGGTGGACTAATCACAGAATGTCCCTAATGTAGTCTTTGGACTATTGGCTGACAAGAATTTATTCATCTTCCTGTACATCGTGGCCTCAGTTTGATACATCATTTCCAGGAGCATGAGAATTTCCCCTTTGACTTCAAAACCCACAGTATTCACTTCTGATTCCCAGCTAGGCTGCCTGCCTGCCTGCCTGCTTATGCTTTCAGTCTGGGAAGCCAGCACATTCTATTGACCATTGGCTTATCCTTTATTTAGCTTAGACAAACCTGACCCCACCTTCCTTCCCAAGACTCTATTAAAGTGTTTCATAACTTACAGACTACTTTCCTTCTCTACAACCAGTCAAGGACTAACTGATTTGTTTAGTCCCTGGCTTAATTAAGGAAGACAGTTGGGTTTAACTGCCATTCCTAACCCTGTAATCACTCACTCCCAACTGTGTCCTGTGTTTGTGGGAGTGGGTGTGATTCCCCATTTGTATTTGTGTGAGGCAGTCATCCCTCTTCAACCCAATCATTTCCCATTCATCCCTTTCACTTACTACTACCCGTGTGTTTACTTACCCACTACAGTCTGAACACCAAAGAGAAGTTGAAGATAAGGGAAAAGGACCTAACTGTACCAAAATATTTTTAGCAGTTCTATAATATCAAAGAATTGGAAACTGAGGAATTGCCCATTACCTGGGAAATGGCTAAACAAATTGTGGTAGACGGTTGTAATGGAATACTATTGTGCCATAAAGGAATGATGAACAGGATGAGATTAGAAAAGTCTGGAAAGACATATGAAGTGATGCAAAGTGAGCAGAACAAGAACAATATATACAGCAGTAGAAATATTATATGATGATCAGCTGTGAAGGACTAAACCATTATTAGCAAAGCAAGTTTTCAAGACTCACGATGAAAATGCTATCCATAGCCAAAGGAAGAGCTGTTGGGAATCTGAGTGCAGATCAAAACATGCCATCTTCCACTTTATTTCCTTCATGAGATTTTTATTGTATGTGTGATATGTTCTTTCTCACAACAATATGGAAATATGTATTGCATGAAAATATGAGTATAACCTATATCAGACTATTTACCACTTGGGTGGGGAAGGTAGGAAAGGAGAAAATCTGAATTCTAAAATGTCAAAAGTTCTGAGGGAGAGAAAGAAGGCAGTTTCGAAACTATGTTAATGAAATACTTTTATTTTTTAAAAACCCTTACCTTTGGTCTTGGAGTCAATACTGTGTATTGGCTCCAAGGCAGAAGAGTAGTGAGGGGTAGGTAATGAGGTTCAAGTGACTTGCCCAGAGTCACACAGCTGGGAAGTGTCTGAGGCCAGATTTGAACCTCCCATCTCTAGGTCTGGCTTTCAATCCACTGAGCTACCCAGCTGCCCCCTTAATGAAATACTTTTAAAAAATGGCACGAGATTTCTGATTTTATATATGCTTAACTCCATTTCCACCCAAATCTATTCTAGGGGATAGCCCTGTGATGCTATATTTATAAAGGGATTATTTTGTTAATGTTAAATATGCTACCAGGACTATAAGGGAGGTAACAGAGGAGTTTGAAATAGATATGGCTCAGACTTTCAGTTTATACAGATAATTTGTTATAAGCCCCTGGAGAAGCACCTCCCCTTTCCACTCCCTCCACTTGTACCCAGACACATTGCTTGATTTTCACTGCCTCCATGATATAGACTGCTAAGAGCAAACATCCTGGTGAGATAATTCTCTTTAACTGAGCTTTTTCTCTCTTCTTAAACGAAGACTTCATTTATATGAAATTTTTTTTTTGGTGGGGAGAGATTTTTTTCTAATCTATATGTCTTCTCTGATTACTATTTACTGCTTATTTTGAGAAAGAGGTTTGCTGGTCTTGAGTGTAACTAGCATTTGGTGAGGAGCTAAGATGATGATAGTAAGGCGTTATCCTCCTTTACAAAGCCATTAAGCCAAGTGCCTTTTATTCTGAGCTTAATGCAGTCCTAGTCTACAGATAGCTGATGTGGGGTAGATACAGATTGTTCCAAAAGTCTTTAAGTTTTAAGCTTTAGTAGTTTAAAATGGCTTAAAACTGTACCAAGACTTTTGGAACACCCTATAAAATTCTAGCCTGATACTCTCTTTGGAGAGATGAAGACTTGCTTTCCCTGCCACAGTAGGCTGCTAGCAGGTTTGTCAAAATGTTGTTTCCATTCTCTGTAAAAGGAGAAGCTGCATGTTTATTTGGTTATATGTTTTGGGGTTTTGATTTATAAGATTATTCACTCATAAATATAAACAATATGGAAATGTTTTGCATGACAATACATGTATAACCCAGAGTGAATTGCTTGCCAGCTCCAAGAAGGGGGTGGGAAGGAGGAAAGGAGAAAATTTGGATCACATAATTTTTAAAAACTTATGTGGAAATTTTTTATTTCATGTAATTGGTTAAAAAAAAGTTGCAGCCATTTTTGGAGAAGCAGGGGGCCATATCCTATATCCCATATCTTTATATGCCACACTTGGGCCAGATGTATATTATGTAGCCACCACACATTCATTTTACATATATACTCCTCTTATTTAAAAAAAAGTATTTCTTTGTATAACCTTGAGATAACTGGTTGGCTGAGGCAATAGGTTAAGGCAATTGACCCTCTTTTCAGTACTGGCCATTGCCATTTATGGACCAGGTTCATTTCTAGGGAAGTCTTTTTCTAATTAGGGATATTTGGCTCTTTTTTCTTATATTCATTTTTACTTATGGCTCACAAGCCTAGGACTTCCCACAAAAGAGGAAAAATGAAAGAGGTGCTCTGTATAATATGAATCAAATATGGAACAGGCATTTTATTTCTACACACAAAGAGGAATGCTAAACATAAAGAACTTGTGTGCCTTAACAGAATTAGTAGGGTTTAGTAACATTTTATAATTATGGTTACAATGGGATGTGAGATTTAACATTTAAGTCTTATCACAACATAAAGTAGTCTTGTAAAGTTTTCAATAATTTAAGATAGGTCCCAGTTATTGTCAATAATGAATCCCCTAGTCTCATGATCTAAATCCATACCATATATAATTATATGTAAAATATATTAATTGGTTCCAGACCCATGGAAATATGCAATGAAAATATTTAAAAAAATTTTTTTTGATCTATTTGTTAATGTAATGTAAAAGCAAAGGATAAGAAAAATGTATTTATGATTCAAGCTTATTACAAAGTAATAGTTATGGAAAACAAAATTTAAAACATGAAAAAATAAAAATATTACTGAATATCATACCTAGATAAGCCTATATTGACAATATGATGAAAACATTATTAAAAGATTTACTGTTGTTTAAAATATTTGAGCAGTCTAGATCAAACTGTCCTCTATCTTTAAATCTTCACATACACACAGGAAGATGCAATAATCTTTATCCACACTTTGGGAAATTTGTATGCTCACCTTCTCGCACAACAAACTAGGTGTAATTGGACAACTCTGAGCAGTATCTAAAATCAATAATGCTTTAAATATGAAATTCTTATCCTTATAATATCTTTCAACAAATGGGCTAAAATAACCTGCAAACTAGTCTTTGAAAGCAGCTTTGGACACCCAGGCTTTCTTATTAGACAACCAGAGAATTAGAAGCATTCAATGGCTGTAGTTTCTCAAAGCATGCAGATTTTGAGACTGATAATTAAGCATTGGTTATAATTTAAATTCTCCTTCTGCAAAAGATCCCAATAAAAATGTTAGGTGATCCATTTGTACTTCAAATCCATGTTTTTCTGTTAGAAATCTAAGTTCTAGAAGGCAATTTTCCCCAGAATAAATGTGTTTTATCCACACTAAAAATTTAATCGGTATATCTGCCATTGATAACTTTCTTTAAAACATCAAAATATTTAATTTGCATATCCTGATCTGTACTGGCCACTTCTCCAATAATTTTAATGTTATGCAACTAAACTCAATTTTTAAAGCAGTCAAACCAACCAGTGCTTGCAGCAAGAGGTTTCTCACTATTCATTTCATTTCCAGTTCCTTTCACTGCCTTAAATAAACTTGAAGCTTTTATTTGAATGGATGCTCTTTGCTTGTTGTCTTCAATCTCTACAGCTAAAAGATACTCCATTTCTACTGATATAAAGTTCTGTTCCTTGTAGCTGTTTGCAAACCACAAAAAGCTGATGCAGCTTTGCCTTTTTCTTTTCTTTCTTTCTTTTATTCCTGCCTGTGTGTTTTACAATGTTCCCCACTATAGATTCAGGCATCCAGATATCTTGCCCTATTTTAAAGTTACTATGATCATGTTCATGTTCAATTACATCAAAATTTTGTTCTAATGTAATAGCGAGCCTTTTCCTTTTTGGGCTGGTGTTGTTTCCATCTGAAACATTCTTCCTTTTGTCCTTTTTGTTAAGGTAGTTTTAAAAATTAACACAACTGTTGGTAATATGGTACACAGTAGCACATTACATCTATACGCAATGATAGGAAAGTGCAAACTAGCTCACACTTGTCATAGTAATTGAATTTTGGTTTTCATTAAATGAGACCTGGTACAATTTTACCATTTGCATTAATCTTGGACTTAGCTATTTATATTCACCTCAGCTTGGGCCTGTGGGTGGCAGGCTTCCCCAATGCAGAAGCTTTCCCTATGGAGGTGGGGGTGGGGAGGTCAACGCTACAGCTAACTCCCAGACCTGTAGAACTTTCAAATTTGCAAAGTCCTCAGGGTGCATCTGTCCCATTTATCTCTGGAACTCAACATTAGGAAGAAAAAAACATCAAAGAGGCAATGCATCCAGAGATGGGGGGGGGGAGGGGATTGCTTGCAGTAAAAGGTTCTTCATTATCCACTTCATTTCCAGTTTCTTTCACTGCCTTAAATAAACTTGAAGCTTTTGTCTGAATGGCTGCTCTTCGCTTGTGGTCTTCAATCTCTCCATCTCAAGGAAACCAAACTCTTTACTAGAAGTTTCATACAGAATAAACAGCAACCAGACAGCCAAGAAGGAATTGAGGAAATGAAGATACTTTACAAAGGGGATATTTTCTTCAAAGATGTAATAAGAACAAATGTAAAAACATTTCTCCCAACATCTTGGGTCATAATCTCCATTACATTTCAGTGGAGTGGGAACGGGCAAGAAAAGAAATGGAAATTAGGCTCAAAACTGAGCTCAGTCCCTACATAGCATTGATCTCACCAAGTTCCCATTCAAAGGAGGCATCATTGCCAGATGAGTACTTTTGCTGGGCTGAAATCATGAAGGTTGCTCTTTGCTTGTGCGGCCACTGCTGCTGACCTGGCTGCAAGTCAGCATGGATTCCTACTCTCAGACTCCCTGTGACTTGCTCTCCTGGAGTTTGAAGCTCTTGAGGTTGTAGACTCCATTTCCTGAAACTAGAATGGAAAAAAAATGAATGAAAAGTTTTATAAGGCCCCATTTTGGGAGGGCCATGTAGTCTGAGAAAGGGAAGGAGGCCCTAAGGCCTTCCTTCTTAGTATATGGTCTCACTGGATGCCAAGTGAAGGAAACACATCATTCCCCAGATTCAATTGTAGCCAAAAGACATCTGTATCTGATCAAGATTCATTTTAAGATGCTGACAATTCTGGCTATGCAGTCAATAGAAAAAGGCCACTCCTAACCACATGGCAGGACAACCAGAACCAATTACAGAATGTTCATACATCCTCCAGTCAATCCAAGGCATTTCTCTCAGATGTCATCACAGTGTTCCCAGAAACTTCTCTCTTGTCTCCTCCACTCCAGGACATCTTAGCAGGCTGATGAAGTCTACGTATGTACTGCATTACATAAAATAATTATTTTAAAACGAGATCATCACTGACTTTGAAGAGAGCTTTTTTCTTTCCATGGATTTTACTATCATCTTTGTACACATGATTTGTGAAATAGCTATGGGATGTAGTGCAATGAGTTCTGGACTTAGAATCAGGAAGACTTGAGTCTTCACAGTCTCTTCCTTGAGCTTCAGTCTGCATCACCAATTGCCTGTTGGACATTTCAAACTGTATGTCCCAGATATAACTTAAACACAGTATGTCCAAAACTCAGCTCATTATCAATCCTCAAAACTTCCCCTCTTCAAGTCTATCATGTTCATATCCTTGGTTTTATCTTTTCACTCTTCCTTACCCTGCGTATAATCATCTCTTCTATCCAACCTATATTCTCTACTCACACATCTACCAACTTACTAAGAGGCAGCTAAAGTGTTGCTATGAATAGAGGACTGGACTTGGAATTAGGGAGATGTGAATTATAATTATGCCTCAGATACTTAGCTTTATGACCCTGGGTAAGCCATAGCCTCTGTTTACCCATTTGTAATTTCATAGGGCTGTTGTGATAAAATTTGTAAAGTGTTTTGCAACCCTTAAAAATACTATATAAATGCTACCCTTTCAAGTCCTCATCACTTTTACCTAGGTTACAGGTTCCTAATTGGTTTTCTGTCCTCAAGTCTCTTCCTACTTCCTGTCAGATCACATATACTACTGCCATGTTTTGTTTTGTTTTGTAAACCCATACCTTCTTCTGTCTTAGCATCAATTCTAAGACAGAAGTGTAGCAAGGGATAGGCAAATGGGATTAAGTGACTCGCCCAGGGTTGCACACCTAAGAAGTATCTGAGGCCAAATCTGAACCCAGGTCCTTCAGACTCCAGGCCTGGCTCTCTATCCACTGAGCCACCCAGCTGCCCCAATGCCAAAATGATTTAATTTAAGAGGATTTGACCTCACTGCTACCCCACTTAATCCACCTGGGCAAGCTTCCTATTGTCTGTAGGTTAAACTATAAACTCTCCTGTTTAGCTTTTAAAGCCCTACATAAACTAATCCCAATTCACCTTTCCAGCTCAACTGGATATTAATCCCCTGAGTGATCTACTCAAGCTCCTCACACATGAAACTCTCATTTTCAGGCCTTTACACTAAATAGTTGCCACCCATGCCTTGAACTCATTCCCTCAACTCCACTCAAGTCCCATTCTTCCTTGCAGCTACTAGAACAACTATGCATTAAACCTTTCCTGATTCCCCCAAACTTGCAGTGCTATCTTCCTACCTTGTATTTAACTACTTGTCTATAGTTTTATTCATTTTATATTTATACTGCATATAACTATATATATACTCACATATATTAGCACATATGTATAAGTATATATGCATGTTGTACACATCTGTGCAAATATATGCACATATATGTGCTGCTTGTCTTCCTTGTTAGAATGTCCGCTCTCCTCCAGTAGGTATCATTTTTTCATTCCTCATTCTTCTATTACCAGCACCCATTTCAGTGCCTGGCATATAGTGGGCAATTAAAAAAAAAAACGCTCGTTGGTGTCGGTTGATGGGTTGATGGACTGGATGATGAGGTCATTAGTCTAATTGTGTGAGGCTGGTTAAAGGAAGAGAAGAGGAAGTCGAGTCACAAACGTAGGAGGCTTTTTAGAGGAACTGTTCCCTGAAAAGGTGGATTCAAGGAAAGTTTGTAGGCATGGCTATTAATATTCTCCGAAAGGAAAGGGAGGAAATTTTTGTTGAAAAGAGAGGTCTTCGTATTCTAGAAAAATAAATAAATGAGAACGTTGGGTCTCAATTTGTAGAAAAGAAAACTGGGACCCGGAGAAACGGGGTAGCAGAGGCCAAAAGAGAAAGGCCTCACATTCCTCTCAGTTTTCTTTCTCCCGGCAACCTCCGCGACTTAAATAGTGCCCCACCTCTTGCCGGGCCGTTGCCTTGGTAACCCAATCCGGGTCCCGGAGTCTTTCCCGGAAGTCGCCACCATTCATTCTCTTTATTGGACATGGGGCTTTGGGGGCGGGATTTGAGGGGCAGGCACGGCAGAGGGTGCCGCGGCCATGGCCATGGCGGCGCCGCTTGCGCTGCACCTGCTGCTGGCTCTGCTCTTGGGGTCTGGTGGCCTGAGCAGAGCAGAGCCGGAGAGGGACAGCCTGCGGGAGGAATTGGTCCTTACTCCGCTCCCCTCCGGGGACGTGTCGGCTACCTTCCAGTTTCGCACGCGTTGGGACTCGGAGCTGCAGCATGAAGGAGGTGAGGGAGAAGGCTGGCAAGTGCGACTGGCGGCTTCGCTTCTGGTTTATTGTGGGGGCGGGGCTTGTGGGGGCTCGGTCTCCGTTGGGAATGGCGTAGGGGCGGGGCCTCAGGGCTTTTGGGGCCCCGGGCCTCTGAGTGTTTCTTGGAGAACTGGGAACCTCAGCCCCAGAAGGTGTAGGAGACTGGGGGCTAGAGTAAGGGGAACACTTGGCATAGGATATGTGGCTTCATCTTGATGGGGGAAGAAGAGAAGGAAGAAGTAGGGAGGCGGTAAAGAGAATAGCACGTCATCTCAGGATAGAAAGTGGAGGGGGGGACCAGGTGAGATTTGGGGGACAGTATTTGAGACAATAGGAAGGATTCTCCTTGGGGTGGGTTTTGAATAAGACCTTAGCACTGGGCCAGCTTTTGTTTGAGGTGATGGGGTTGGTGTGTGTTCACAGATCACTAGTCATAAATGGGGAGTGAGGGTCAGAAGGAAGGGGGTATGTTCTTGACCTACCTTTTCCCCTGAATGACAGCCCTCTCTTGTGGGCCCAAGCCCTCTTTTTGAAGAGTGACTTGGGAGCATAGGAGAGGAGGCTGAGTCAGTCCTGTCTTCCTCCAGGGCCTCACCACTCATCTCTTTCCCTCCCAGTTTCTCATTACAGGCTTTTCCCCAAGTCTTTGGGGCAGCTGATCTCCAAGTACTCTGTGCAGGAGCTACACCTGTCACTCACACAGGGCTTTTGGAGGACTCGTTTCTGGGGCCAGCCCTTTCTGCAAGCCCCAGCTGGGGCTGAGCTTTGGGTTTGGTTCCAAGATTCAGTTGTGGAGTAAGTGCCTGTCTTTTACTAGCTGTTAGGTATGAAGGAAGGGAGACAGTATAAGATTCCTTGATGTACCTTCACCCTGCTTTGTAAGGAATTGTGTCTGGTGCCTATGGGGGCCAACAGAGATAGGTCAGGTTGTCCAGCCCAGCTGGCAGGTATGCAATTTTAGAAGATGAGCCTCAGACTCATATGGCCTCAGATTGAGATCTAGTCAATGAAAATCAGTCTTGTCTAGTTTTATTCTCTCAAAATATTCCATGGAGAGTTGGGACTCCTCTTGGAAGGGTTTGGAGTAGCATTTTGTCAGCTATCAGAAAGATTACTCTCTTGGGATTAATTAATCTTCATTGTCATACTCTAGAGCAGGGGTCAGCAACGTATGGCTCTTGAGCTATATCTGGCTCTTTTGAGGGCCAGATATGGCTCTTTCTGCAGGAGTCATAAAGTCAATTTTTTTTTCAGGCGCTGTTACAGGATCGTGCACTGTGAGCACTGTACAGCTCTCACGAAATTACATTTTAAAAAATGTGGCGTTTATGGCTCTCACGGCCAAAAGAGTTGCCGACCCCTGCTCTAGAGAATGATTGTACCTATTCTTTAAGTCAGAAGTGTTAAAATGGGCCCAAGCAGTTCATAAAACTTGTAAGTGCCCTGGAACCAGATTCAAATGTAATTGGAAAATATTTGACAAAATAAATAAAAATGTAACACAAGGTAGATAGTTAATATGTGGTTTTCTAAGTCCTTTTCTATTTGATCTAATACCACTGCTTCAAGAGTTTAGGGATAGAGACAGGGGAAAAGCTATGAATAGTAAACATTTCCTAGGATGGTAGATAACATGGTAAAACTGAAGCCCAAAGCATATGAATAGAAAGCTTGAACTTCTAACTCTAACCTCAAAATCTACTGAATCTTGCTTTCTCTGGCTGTCTTTCTCTCCCTACTTCTAACTCTTATTATTTTCTCTCTCCAGGTTTCTTTTTTCCACTCTTTTCTGCCTTTTGCCTTAAACTTAACTAGCCTTTCTAAATTATCTCCATTCTATAGTTTCTTCATCTGTAAAGTACAAGAGATAGACCAGATGCTCTCTAAGGTCCCTTCCAGCTCTATATCCTTGGATCCTAAATCATTTAGGCTCTGGGATTCTTAACTTCTTCCTCTATAAAATAAAGATATCATACTTGTAGCACACATCTCACGGAGTTATTGTGAAGAAAATCCTTTATAAATGAAAATAAATGCCATTTAAATTCAAGTTGTTATTCTTGGCAATAATAATGTATGACTTTCTGATGTTCAAGGAATGCAAAGAGCCTGGCCTGGTGGGGAGGAAGGAGGCTTTTGAGAATGGGTGGGAATTATAGGGGAAATGGGAAGAATAGAGAGATTGGGTTGTGGGACACTGTTTTCTTTTTGACTTGGTGACAAGACTTATTTTTGGGGGGATTGGTTTTTTTATGTTGCCACATTCTTCCCTAATTTCACTCTGGGAGTCAGGTCTGTGTGTAAGACATACAGAAGTAGTCCCAGCACTAAATTAGAGTATTTCCTCCTTTTCTGTCCAGTGTTGATAAATCCTGGAAGGAACTCAGTAACATCCTCTCGGGAATCTTCTGCGCCTCTCTCAACTTCATTGACTCCACCAATACTGTCATTCCTACTGCTTCCTTCAAACCCTTGGGACTGGCCAATGGTGAGATAGTCCCAGATTCCCTGGTTGTGATATTGTAGAAAGCACTGGATTTGGAGTCAGAGGATGTGATTTCAAATCTAATTCAGTTATTTGACTTCCCTTTGTCCTTGGACAAGTTACTGTTTCTCTCAAGATCACAGTTTCCTCATCTGTAAAATGAGAGTGTCATACTAGGTGACTTTATGAAGTCTCTTCCAACTCCAAATTTTGGAACTGGAAGGAACCTTAAAGTTCGGGGGCAACTGGGTGGTTCAGTGGACTGAGAGCCAGATGTAGAGATGGGAGGTCCTGGGTTCAAATATGACCTCAGATACTTCCTAGCTATGTGACCCTAGGCAAGTCACTTATCCCTCATTGCCTATCCCTTACCACTCTTCTGCTTTAGAACTAATACACAGTATTGATTCTAAGATGGAAGCTAAGGGTTTAAAACAAAACAAAACAAAACAAAAAGAGTATCTAGTTCAACTTTGTATTGAAACTGTGATCCAGAGAGAAAATAACTGTCCATTGATCATCACAGTAGTTAAGTGGCAAAGTCAACACTCTCAGGAGTGGATTGGAGAGTGCTAGATTTTGTCTTTGGAGACCTGGGCTCATATTTGGTCTCATGTTTACTGTGTAAATGTGGGCAAGTCATTTAGCCTCTTTTGCCTTCAGTTTGCTCATCTGTAAAAACGAGGATAACCTGTAGTACTTACTCTTAGGATTGTTGTGACTAACTAGATACGCTAAGTGTAAAGTGCTTATCTGCACACACACACACACACACACACACACACACACACACACAAACATAAAAGCACACATATACACACTTAAGGATATACGTGTATATGTATTATATTTATGCATATGCATGTACATGTATATATATACACACATATAAGTTTTTATTCCCCTCATGGAAGGGACAAAATAGCAGTTCAGAGAGCGAATAACAAAGGTTTCTGGTTCCACTATTGGAGTTTGAACCCCAGAGGATGGAGGAAAGAGAATATATTCTTCCCTTCTAGAACCAGGATGATTTTCTGGTTCCTAGTATTACCTGACAAGGACTGTAAGAGGAAGAGTTAAGTCACCATTGTCTTCCTCCTGTGATTTGAAATGTGGCCTAATGGAAATTCTACAGTGATAAGACTTCACATAACTCTTTATTTTGTACCTTTCAAATACATTTATAATGTTATGTATTATAGTTATCTGTGTTGATGACTTATCCCATACAGAACTATAAACTCCCTTGAAGGAAAGGATATATCTTTTCTAAAGCTTTGTTTTTTCCCTAATGCTGAGTATAGTGCTGTGCACACAGTAGGCAATTAATATTTGAGATGATGAAAAGCAGTGGGAGCAGTACATGGGTGGAGAGGTAAGCCCCATCATCTAAGGTTTGACTAGGGTGGTTTTGGGGTAAGTAATAGAGACTGGCAGACCCTGTGCTCTGATTCTCCCTCTTGTAGGTACCAACCATCATTTCCTTCGCTATGCTGTCCTTCCCCGAGAGGTGGTATGCACTGAGAACCTCACTCCGTGGAAGAAGCTCTTGCCTTGTAGTTCCAAGGTAAGATTAGCAACTTGGAATGAACTCTTTGGTTTCATTTTCCAACTCTCGCCTCTACCAAGGGTCTGGGGAAAGTGAGGAGCACTGCTTCATTCTGGGATGGTAGCAAACTTGTGGAGAGACACTTTCCAAATCACCAGGTTGCACCTGATGGTGTTCTCCTTGTGAATGCTAAGCCTTCTCTTTTTTGCTCCCCAGGCAGGTCTCTCTGTGCTTCTAAAGGCTGAACGCTTGTTCCATACCAGCTATCATTCCCAGGCAGTACACATCCGCCCTGTGTGCCGGGTAAGACACCAGTGGTGGAATAAGCCCTGCTGTGCACTGCTAACGTGAAATGGTTTAGGTACTGGTCACTTCTCTTAATGAAGTCTGAGCCAGAAAGGTAGAGAGATTAGAATGCTGGATTTGGAATGAGAGCCTTAGATTCAAATCCTGCTTCAGACACTTTGACCATGCACAGATCAATCTCTGGGCTTCAATTTTCATATCTTTAAAATGAGGGGATTGGATTTGAAGACCTCTAAGATCCCTTTCACCTCTAAAACTATAATCTTATGATTTGGCAGAGACCTAGAAACAGATTGGGTAGGGATAGGAAATGCTAGTTACTGCTGCCAGTCTTACATCTGCCCCTGCTCCTAGGTTCCTTGCAGCTCTAATATTCTGTGATTTTAGGATTCCCACTGTACCAGTGTCTCCTGGGAGCTGAGGCAGACCCTCACAGTTGTGTTCGATGCCTATACCACAGGCCAGGGGAAGAAAGGTAATTGCCCTCAACTTCTGTCCTGTCCCTCTTGCATGGCTCCATCCAAGGGTACTCAGCTTACCTTTCTTCTCTACTTGTTTCTGCAGACTGGTCTCTGTTCCGGATGTTTTCCCGAACCATCACTGAGGCTTGTCCTTTGGCCTCACAAAGTCATGTCTATGTTGATATCTCCAAAAATAGTCAGGTAATAGCTCAAGCTCACATCTCCGTAATTCTTTAAGAATATTTTCTTTATAACAATCATTTGAAATAGGAAGTAGATATGGAGTTACTGTTGGTTTGCCTGCCTTTGTTTTTTGTCCCTAGGAGAATGTGACTCTTGAGGTGAGCCCACCCCCGACATCCACATACCAGGCAGTTGTCCTGGGGGACCGGAGGACCTATGCTGTCTATGACCTGCTTAACCCTGCCACATTCAGTGGCTCCCGAAGCCTCAACTTGCAGCTCAGGTGGAAGCAGCAACAAGATAGTGGTGAGGGGCCTGGAGACTCTTACTCATGGAAATTTGGGAAAGACATAGAGACCTCTGAAGCTGGTAGGAAGGGATGATAATAACTCATTTTTAAAATTGAGACTTAAGCCACATCATTCTGATAATGTAGACTTTGTAAGTAGTTCACATCTCTTAATGAAGCCTGGAAGCTTAAGTGACTAAGAGTAAGAGATGACATTTCAACCCTTCTCTTGACATTGCCCATCTAGTCAGGGCTCCTTTTTTTATGTCATTTTCTTTTATTTTTATGTCTCATCTCAATGATCAAAAACAAAGAGAAAAATCTTATTTTTGTGTCTATTGTCAGCTTCTTTCCAGGACCAAGACCTCCTAGGGTAGGCAGGGCATGGGTTATTGTTCCTGTTTGTAGGTCCCCAGAAAGGTTAAGTAACCAACTAAGCAGGAGATGAGGCCAAGGCTAAAATCTAAAACCTCATGGTAGGAAGATACCTCAGAAATCATCCACTCAAACTTCTTCATTTTTTAAAAACCCCAACCTTCTCTCTTAAAATCTCTAAGTATTGATTCTGAGGCAGAAGAGCTGTTAGGGCTAGGTATTTGGGGTTAAGTGACTTGCCCAGTGTCACACACCTAGGAAATGTCAGAGGCTATCTGTTTCTGTCTGCTGAGCCATCTAGCTGCCCTTCAACTCCCTTATTTTACAGATGAAGAAACTGTACCCCAGGCCAGGAAAATGATTTGCCCATGGCCATAGAGCAAGGATTAGAATCCAGGTCTTGTGATCCTGACTTTTGAATTCGTTGCACTGCAATCAGTCTTCGGTGAATGTTGATTTAGAAAATGTGAGAAGTGAGGCAGCTAGGTGGCTTAATGGATATAAAGCCAGAGACAGAAGGTCCTAAGTTCAAATCTGGCTTCAGATACTTCATAGCTGTATGGCACTGGACAAGTCACTTAGCCCCACCTATCTAGTCCTTACTGCTCTTTTGCCTTAGAACAAATACACAGTATTGATTCTAAGATGGAAGGTAAAGTTTAAAAAAAATGTGAGAAGCAGTGATTTTCCCCATTTTGACATAGCCTTGCTTGATCAGCTGTTCACTATGACCCTATTGCTTCTCCATTCTTCCCACAGGGGGTCATCTGGTTCCATTTCTGCATGCCCAGCGGTATGTGAGTGGCTATGGGCTGCAGACAGGGGAACTGAGCACCATACTGCACAATACACACCCATACCGAGCTTTTCCTGTTTTGCTACTGGAGACTGTGCCCTGGTACTTGAGGCTCTACATTCACACTCTGACCATCACCACGAAGGGCAAGGAGAACAAGCCAAGTAAGGACCCTGGCTAGCCCTGACTGCCCTTTTTGCCTAACAATAACTCTGCCACTCTTGGCTCCTTACAACCCTCTCTTTTCACCAGTCCTTTCATGGAACCTCAAAGCTTTGAGGGGCTTTAGCTAATTTAACCTCTCCCATGGGAGAGTCATTTTGGTAGTGGCCCTAAGAAGAATCCAACTTTTGCTGGAATGCTTCCAAGGATAAAGAATTCACTTTCAGGAAGCTTCCCTTTCCACTCTTGGAAAGTTTTAATTCCATAAAAATAACCTTCCTAATCTCTGAAAATATTGTTCTATCTGCCCAAACTGCTTAAGTCTCTGGCCCTACTCCCTAAAAACATGACCCTAAGACAAGAGATGAGGATGACCACTACAGAGGTTGTTATAGGCCCCCAGTTCAAGGTGAGGGAAGTTGATTTTCTCTTGCTCTAGGTTATATCCACTACCAGCCTGCACAGGACCGGTTACGCCCCCATCTGTTGGAGATGCTTATTCAGCTGCCCGCCAATTCTGTTACCAAGGTCTCCATCCAGTTTGAACGTGCTTTGCTTAAGTGGACTGAGTACACACCTGACCCAAATCATGGTTTCTATGTTAGGTATGTTGGGAAACCGTTTGTTTTCTTTTTTTTTTTAAACATTTATTAATATTCATTTTTAACATGGTTACATGATTCATGCTCCTCCTTTCCCCTTCGCCCCCCGCACTCCCCCCACCCATGGCCGATGCACATTTCCACTAGTTTTGTCATGTGTCCTTGATCAAGACCAGTTTCCAAATTGTTGGTAGTTGCATTGGTGTGGTAGTTTCGAGTCCACACCCTCAATCATGTCCACCCCGACCCATGCGTTCAAGCAGTTGTTTTTCTTATATGTCTCCTCTCCTGCAGTCCTTCCTCTGAATGTAGGTAGCGTCTTTACCATAAATCCCTCAGAATTGTCCTGGGTCATTGTATTGCTGCTGGTACAGAGGTCCATTACATTCAATTTTACCACAGCATATCAGTCTCTGTGTATAGAGTTCTTCTGGCTCTGCTCCTTTCGCTCTGCATCAGTTCCCGGAGGTCTCTCCAGTTCGCCTGGAACTTCTCCAGTTTATTATTCCTTTTAGCAAAATAGTATTCCATCACCAGCATATACCACAGTTTGTTCAGCCATTCCCCAATTGAAGGACATACCCTCATTTTCCAATTTGTTGCCACCACAAAAAGCGCAGCTATGAATATTTTCATACAAGTCTGTTTATCTATGATCTCTTTGGGGTACAAACCCAGCAATGGTATGGCTGGATCAAAGGGCAGGCATTCTTTTATAGCCCTTTGAGCATGATTCCAAATTGCCAGCCAGAATGGCTGGATCAGTTCACAGCTCCACCAGCAATGCATTAATGTCCCAATTTTTCCACATCCCCTCCAACATTCATTACTCTCCCCTTCTTTCATTTTAGCCAATCTGCTAGGTGT